>NW_027494718.1:0-308814 GCF_021521415.1 Bidens hawaiensis | reverse complement strand
GACAACCATGTTCTCTTTGACATAGACTCTATAAGCCTTTGATTGAGATGAATAGCCCACAAAGAAACATTCCAAAGATTTTGATTGGAATTTGTTGAGATAGTCTTTTGTGTTCAATAGTGAGCATTTACATCCAAATGGCTTCAAGAACTTCACATAAGGTTTTCTTTTGAAAATTATCTCATATAGAGTCTTGTTATGAGTCTTGTTTAGAAGGACCCTGTTCTGCACATAGCATGCAGTGCGTAGCTTCTGCCTAAAATTTCACTGGTAAGAATGCATCTGCTATCATGGTTCTTGCAGCTTCAATTAATGTTTTGTTTCTCCTTTCTACAACGCCATTTTGTTCAGGAGTCCTTGGGGAAATGTACTATTGAAAGATCCCTTTAGAAGTGCAAATCATGAGTCTCTTCTTTGCTTCCCATGAAGAAAACCCATGTAAACCTTGAAAAGTCATCAGTTATTACCAGGAAAAACCTCTTCTTTCCAATGCTTGGAACACTTACATGACCAAACAGATCCATGTGAAGTAGTTCCAGCACCTCATCAATTGAGTTAATCAGTTTGCTCTTATGTGAGGATTTGTGTTGTTTTCCTTTGAGACAATAAGAGCATTTTTCTTCTAATTTGAACTCTTTTATAAGAAGACCTACAACATGCTCCCCTTTCACAAGCTTGTTCATGTTTTTGAGATTTACATGACACATCTTTCTATGCCACATCTTTGTTTCATTTTCAGTAGCCTTGGACATAAAGCAGGAACCACCTCTAGAGATTGCATTCTTCATTCTAAGTTCCTAGAGGTTTCCATTCCTAGGTGCCATCATCATTATCATTTCTGGTGGGATGACAAACTCAGGCTTCAAAATGAAACAATGTGCATCATCAAAACCAACTTTGTATCCTTTATCACACACTTGAGAAATGCTGAGCAGATTGTATTGTAGTCCTTCAACATGCAGCACATTCTCAAAGGATACTTTGCCATTTGTAAGAGTGCCTCTTCCAACAATTTTCCCTCTATTTTCATCACTCCCAAAGGCAACTGGTCCTTCAAACTTTTATTCATAATTTACAAGTGCTTCTCTATCACAAGTCATGTGCCTGGAACACCCACTGTCCATATACTATATATCATTTCCATTTGAGGACTGCTCCTGCACGTACAAATACAAGAAGATCAGTTACTTTCTGAATTACAAACTTCATTAGTTTGCAAATCAGAATCAATTGAGACTTCAACAGAGGTTGGAACTGGATCTTCATGTACTAATTCACATGAATCATCAGATTCATATCCATACTCAATAGTAGCTTCAACATCTTTCACTTCAATTTGCTCAATCATAGTCTCCTTCTTTTCTACCAATTTCTCTTTTGTTTTCCATTGAAAACCTCTAGGTTCAAAATCTTGCTTCAGGAGAAAATTTTCATCTCCATTCAGTACTCCAAGTCTTGCTTTACCTTTTGGTTTTATGCTTGGTCTCTTATTCTTAATAGTCTTGTCTGATTCACTTGATCCTTCATTCAATTTTAGGACTGTCTTCAATCTCTTCTCTAACTTGAGTCTGTGATCTTCAGCATCTAATGAATTCTTTTCTCCATTCAAGTACCTTTCATACATCTGCTTGTATGCCTTCATGTCTTGTCTGATTCACTTGATCCTTCATTCAATTTCAGGAGTGTCTTCAATCTCTTCTCTAACTTGAGTTTGTGATCTTCATCATCTGATGAATTATGTTCTCCATTCAAGTACCTTTCATACATCCGCTTGTATGCCTTCATGTCTAGACCACAAAAAGTATCAGGAATTTCATATTCCTTTTCTTCTTCAACCCAACATGAATCAGTGTGATGTCCATAGGAATCACACTTCTTGCACCATATTTTAGCAAAACTTCCAAGATCTTCTAGTAATTGTTTGTCTTTTATTCTGTCACAAGGTCTTGGAAAGTCAAAACCTAATGATGTTTTTGCATATAAGGATCCACTAAAATTCATCTTGATTGGCTTATTTAGTTCAAGCTTTTGTGGATACTTCTCCTTTACAAACTTGATCATCTTTAGTTTTGTAGAGTTGTTTGATGAGCTTCCTTTTTCTTCATTCACAAACCTTCTCCTTGGCACATTTTCAACATCTCCTATATCAAAAAGTTCATGATTGAAGAATACATGATATATTGGTGCATAGAACTGATTATTTGAGTGGCTTCCTGATTGATCACTCTTGTTCCTGGATGGAGATCTCTCACATATATCAAATACTTTGTGTTCCCTTCTCATTTGTTCATAGCGTTTCTTCATTTTCTGATTTACCTGGGAACCATTGGTATTTGTTTTTCAACTTTCTTCTTTGCACGCTTCTTCTTTTTCTTGTCATTAGATGATTTATCACTTCTGCAACTGTAAGTGTTTTCTTCACTTGAATATTCACTCCATTTCTTCTTAGATTCAGTATGTTTCATTTCTATCTTTTCTGCAGCAGCATTTTCCTTCATCACAAACTCACAGTCTTTGTCAACAATCACATCTTCATACATCTTTACAAACTCTTTCTTATCTTCAAAGGCACTCTTGAATTGCTTCAAGTACTCCTCTCTTTGCTCTTTGTCAACTTTAAGTGGACATTTGTCACAAAATGGTGGTGGAACCTTTTTATATTTCCCTTCAGGACTCATCTTTTCCAAGTATCCCACTATGTGTCCTGTTGACACAAGATTCTTCAAGAATTCCATTTGACATTCATCTTTGATTAAGTCATGTAGGCTTGCACACAATCCTCTTCCAAACTTTTAATCTGATTGTCATAAGTAACTTCACTGGCTTCATACACATTCAGCATGGCTTCCTTTCTCCCACACTCAGTTTTCCATTTTCCAACCTCCTTGTTGAGATTATCAATTATTAAAAGAAGTTCAGAAATAGAAGGTTCAGTATGTACCTGTGAGTTTGAAGATTCTCCCTTCTCATGCACTTTAGCCATGTATGCCACATTAGCCTTTTCAATTTCTGCAGTATGTACCTGTGAGTTTTAAGATTCTCCATTCTCGTGCACTTTATCCATGTATGCCACATTAGCCTTTTCAATTTCTGCAGCATGATTGCTCCAATCAAAATTACCATCTTGTGGCACCATTGTTACAACAACATTCCCCTGATCCCTGATCTGGTTTACAGCATTAGCAGTTCCCCTGTTCTGATTCCCCTGTATCTGCAGCTGGTTGTTTCTTTGCTAAGGCTGGGGCTGTTGTTGTTGGGGCATGTTTTGATGTTGATAGGGATTATGATTCATGGGCTGATTTCTCTATTGAACCCCTTAATAATTCTGATGTTGGTGCTGGTAAAATTGATTCTGATTCATTTGATTTCCAAATTGCTTAGGTTGATTGCACTCTCTTGCAAAGTGTCCTGGCTGTTGGCAATTGTAGCAAATAGCTTATAACTTGTCAAATCTAAATCTTTCAGTAGGTCCTGAGAAGGTTGATCTCCCAGTCCTATTGTATAGCCTCTTGCTTCTCACAGCCAACATGGCAGCCTGCCACTTAAGATCCATGACTTCAAGATCATCTGCATCAATTTTTTCTAAGTCTTCTTGCACCACACTTGTATGAATCAAATTCTTTGCCACAAATGCATTATAGTCAGTTCGTTGTCCTAAATTCTGAGCATATAGAGGATGTCCACTTGCTGCTGATTCACAATCATTGTCTTCAATCATTTGAATATTGAATCTTGACTGGCTTCCTCCACACATTGAGCCTGTTTCAGTTGGCTCTTCCACAATTGGCTGTTGCTGAGATTTAATAGAGGGATTGCCCATTGGTGCAACTAGTGCATTAGTCACTGGAAAACTAGGTTTCCCTTCTCTAATCATGTTGTTCTCAATCATCTCATGCTCAGCAGCTTGCAGAAATGATATAACATCATCCAACTTAAAGTTGGGAAAACTCACATTTTCCTTTATAAACTTGCTTGCAGTATACCATTCGCCAGATAAAGAAGACAGTTATTTCTTGTTCAGTTCAAAGTCAGAGATTTGTAAATCAGTGGTTCTGATTTCATTGACAATAGTCATAAATCTTTGTAAAACTGATTTCAATCTTTCACCTTCTTTGAACATGAATCGGTCAAGTTGCTGTTTCAATCTGTCTTTCTTTATGTCTCTGAGCTCAATGTTTCCTTCAAGCATTTCAATAACTACATCATACATTTCTTTTGCAGTCTTGTGGTGATTCACACTGGTCAATATTTCCCATGAGAGACCCAGTTTCAGCATTGACAATTCCTTGTCATCTCATTTCTTCATTTTTCTTTCAATAGCGGCATTGTTGTTTGCTGCTTGGGAAGGAATATATTGTCCATCTTTGTTTGAGTTCCATAGCTCAGTGTCATTGTAGTTGACAGCGGCTTCAAATAACACTTTCCATTTTATGAAGTTTTCTTGACCGAGCAACCTCAGTATTTTGTTTGTAGATACTTCTTGGTCATCCATTTCTTCAGATCTGGACTCAGCAACCCTTTAACCCCGTAAAGCTTCAACCTTTATCTCAAAACCTTCAGTCCCACAGTCTTCAGCGAGCTTCCAAAGCTCTGATACCACTTGTCAGGACCGGACCTCGTGCAAACCTTAGTAGGTTAACAAGAACACACAGATCTAATAAACCCAAAGGCCTCCTAAATATCCCGGCGGAATCAGTATATTCAGGGGATGGGAGTGAAGGGATGAGATAGTAATAGATAATCAGTAAGAACAGAAATCAAAGGCAAAGATTCACTATATTGAATGTATCATTAATGTAACAGTAAAAGGAATGTCTAGGGTTTCGTGAAGGCGGAAGTAGTACGAGAAAAACACAAAAGGAATATTCGCTGGAATGTTTGTGCTCTCGTATTCAGTGCCTTATCCACGTTTGCAATAAATGGAAACCTAGGTTACTATTTATAGGCCCTGACATTCCTTCTAGAATACCCTAATCATTACATAATGAATGACAAAATAAATACAAGTGTAGACAAGTCTTTGAGTATGATATGTCTTGGTCGAGCAGACTTGATATGCACAGCATGCTCGTTGCAAATCTTCGAGCAGACTTTACTTAGAATATTTTCAGATAGAAAATATTCTCCTCCAGCACACTTCAATCTTCTTAACTCATCCTTGCTTTGCTCGAATGAGTCCCTCGAGCAAGCTTGTTCTTCTAGTTATCTTCAATTCTGCCTTAGTGACTTATTGGATCAATCTTCAGCATACTCGGATGCATGGGTTGCTCGGAACTGAACCATGCTCGAAGTCTATACTTAGAGCATTTGATATCTTTGTTTATTGCATCCATGCTCGAACCACCAATGTGCTCGGAATACTTGGTTTAAGCTGGATAGATCAAGTTGTTTGCTCGATTGGCAATGCATACTCAATGAAGAACACTCTTGCTTGAGGAAGTGTAGCTTGCTCGAAGAATTCAACACTTAGAAGAATTCACTGAAGTAACACATATCTTCATGAGACATCATGATCGAGGTAGTAAAACCATGCACGATGGTCCAAGCTTGCTCGTAGTCCATACTTAGCCGTTTCTTTGAAGAGGTTGAGAAGATTCCAATCTTCTTTTGTGAAAATCTGACTCAACATGATGGGCCAGAGCCTACCTATGAGGCTTGTCTCATGGGTAGGCTCTTCACATCACTTTCAAATTAGATGCCCTCTCTATCTCTATCACCTATCTTCTCACTTACCTAACACAAAAGGATATTTTCATCACTTTCAAATTAGATACCCCTCTCTGTCGCCTATCTTACACACCACATCACATCGCAACCCTCTCTTTAGCCTTAACTCATTCATATAAGTAACCAAGAACCATTCTCCACTCTCTGGCCACCTCCAAACTCCACCTAATGAAGTTTTCAATTTTCATTAATGCTTGACCTCGATTTTCCAGTAAAAACAACTCTTGATGAATTAAGTCTACAAGATTCTACCAAATATAAAACGATGCAAAGACCAATTCATGAAAAATAACTATTGGTTGAAAACCATAGAGTAGAAATACAACGAGTTCGCTAAAATCCACTCTGTATCATCGTGCATATGTCAACAATGTGATGATATATTTATGTCTCATACGCATTTAGATTACTAGCTACTATTTCTTCGAGTTATTAAATTTTATTAAGACTTTCATATGTATAACTAGCAAATACCTTCACCTTCAAAAATTATATACTAAAAATTTGTCTCAGTAAAGTTGACAAGCTACACACCCCTTAGTCCTTTCTATTCGTACCTAAACTTTTGAGGGCTTACATTATCACGATCCGTTTAAGACCAAAAATTATTTTATTTTAATTTATTGCCTATTAATACTCTATAAGACCACAAGTTTAACAAATATAAATGAATATAAAATAGTTATATTTAAACTGTGAAACATAATAGTCATTTATTTTTATTTTAAAAATGTTAACTTAAAGCATTTTCAACTTGTGAACTTGCTAGATCAACCTGAACATGGTCCTTTCGCAAAATATGTTACCCAAACCCATATTGCATAATGGAAATAACTCCGTCTTTTTCGTTAAGGTGATACAAAGTCCCTAACAAGACAGGATCAAAGAAAATTTTGTGCATGCATTTGATGAAAAAAGAAAACAAATATAAAATAAAACAGAGAATCCAGAGAGAATTTGTGTAGAATCTTATTTATGATCATGTAGTTCATACTAACCATAATGTACGTATATATACATGTAAAATATAAAACTAACTGTCAGATACATTTTATGTGGGGTATTGTATATCTGGTTTATAACACTCTCCATCAGATATACATTATTATACACTATCAACATTATACTACTGGATAATGTTGGCTCGGTTCTTCTGGACCGATATTAACTAATACTGCTGGATTAGTTATGTTGCCTCGTTAAAACCTTACTAAGAAAACCCAGTGGGGCAAAGCTTAGTGTAAGGAAAAAAGAGTACAACATGTGTATTTCTCCCCCTCAATTGAACATAATATCTAAGTCTTTAAAAATCAATCTTCTTCCGTTACTGCTAGACTTGATTTTAATGTAGTCGCCTACAATAAGAACAATGCAAGTGTATTGTCTTAATATATAATCTTTAAGTCTTTGATTTAGTCTAAACCCCACGACTCTTGTTGTGTTGGATCATTTATCTTCAAGATTGAAAGCGTTTCTGAATTATAGTCAATCTCAGTGCAAGTATGACGGATATCTTGCATAAACATAACATGGGACTATGTATCTTCTTTATGGAACAAATCTATGTCTCGAGTCATTTCAAGGATATTAACTTATCATTTAATACGCTTAATAATGTCATCTCGTTAAAAACCTTGCTAGGAAAACCCGGTGGGACAAAACCGTAGCTAAGGAAAAAAAATTGTGCATCGTGTATTTTATATAATAAACATCATGCTTCAGGATGATGTTAAATCGGTACTTCGGTATCTATAAGATAAACTGATGCTACTGGATCAGTTATGTTGCCTCGTTAAAAACCTTATTAAGAAAACCAAATAGGAAAAACTTAGTGAAGGGAAAAAGAGTACAAAATGTTAAACAAAAACTATGTTTCACTTGCACATATATTGAGAAAGCAACGTGATATTTATAAGATATATTAGAGCATTGATCACATTTAACCATGGTACTTCTGATCCAAGTACGTATTAGCCCTCTTTTTGGGACAGTAAGGATCCATGTGTATATATAGCGATCAGTGGCGGACCCAAGATTTTATGACAATGGGGTCTTGTTTTTTTTCGGTGTTCAAACTTTTCGGGTCGAGCCGGGTCGAGACGAGAAAACATAATAAAACACACTAAAAATGATATCATTCAAATCGATAAAAAAAACATTACAAATTCTTAAAGTTGTTCCCTACGACTTTTCATGTTTTGAAAGCAAACCATTACCTCTTCGACCGTAACGTTGGCAAGAATCTCCCTTTCGATATAACAAATGCAAGCAATATTTGAAGCTACCAAACCATTCAGGATTAAAACTTCTTAGTTTACCACCACAATGTTGTTTTGGATAATCATGACCTTGCGGTTGACAAACATCTTTACTCAAATATGCACATCTAATTTCCTCTCTTTGGTTAACATGATAAGATGAAATCGGTTTCCGTTCGGAGGGATCCCATGGAAGGTCTTTCAAATCAATTTTCTTAGATGTATTACTTGAAGAAGACAAGGCTCAAACTTTCTTTTCAATGATTCTTGTATAATTAGCCCTAAAATTCAAGCTTTTAAAAAAACTAAGTAACAATCTAACAACAATATGCAACATACAATAGCCAATATGAGTATAATTATATATAAAATCAATCAACCAATTAGCCCTAAAATTATCTTTAGTATGAGACAAAATCAGATGAAACAAAGACTTGCAAGACCAGAGAGGGTGAACGGTGGCTGGAGAGAGGCGAAGGCTGGCAGAGAGAGGCGGAGATTGGTCGGAGATTGGAGAGGGGGCGTGAGTTAGGGTTGAGGACTTGAGGCAGCAGGTTTGAAGGTGTGTGGTGGAAGATGTTATGTCGTATGCCTGTATGAAATTTAGATGAGTTAAAACCCAAAACCTAATATTGAATACATTAAAAAAGAAAAAAAAAGACGAAAAACAAAAAACCAGAGGAAGCCAAGGGTCGAACTCGCGTCGTTTGAATGGTGGAGGAAGGGAGTTTCCATCAGACCAGAATGGTTATTTGACTATGGGGTCCAACTACTAATTATTATGTGGTCCTTCAAAAATTTATTATATCGCTTCTAAGAAATTTTTAAAAAACATTGGTGTCCCGGGACACCGATAATTACTATGTGGGTCCGCCCCTGATAGTGATCAACCAATCACGAGTGGGCTTAGTGAATCAACTTTGCTCGTATAAAATATGCTAACATGTTCTGGATGTAATTTGACTAACTAATAAAATATGCAATTACACATATACTCGAACTACTGGCCCAGAATTAATTTAGTTGCATCAAGTTATTTCGTATCAAAATTTTCTCTTAAATAGTTCGACAGAGTCTCTCGATGATGTAGGACATCATCACTGTAAACTGTGATTATATGAACTTTTAAGAGTGAAATCTTGATAAATGCATATAACTCGTTTACCAACCTTATACCCTTCTTTATCAAATATATAGTCGTTTATACCACACACGAGTATATAGTTTTATTGTGACCATTTAAGGATTTTGAGATTTATAAAACATATCTCGGGGTATTGTTTTAATGCTTCAGGCATTTTTATCCATACAAGGATATTCATGTAAATGTAATGTTCAATTGCCCCGTACAACTTTACGTGATTACATACATAACTTTTATCTGAAGTCCTTCTGAGATTGAAAGGCTGATTAAAACATCTAATGGTTATCGCATCCACTACAGGGGAATACGTTTCCTCATAATCAACTACTGGGATTTGGGAAAACAATCATTATGTTATAAGCCGTGCCATTCAGTGCGAAATCTCATACTTTTCGTTTCTTTTATATATAAAGACACCCATATATAACCTACTGGTTTGACGTCTATGGGTGTTCGAACTACAGATTTGAAAAAGTTTTGCTTGTCATATTCAATTTAGCCTTTTAGGCATCTTGCCATTTATTTAGCAATCATCTCTATGTATATACTCTTACAGAGCTTTAGATTCGTAATCTTTCTCATCGATTACATCTGTAGCTATAGCATATGCAAATATTTCATTAGCACACGCTACATGCAGGTTCCATATTGTACCTTTGTACATAATTTGTAGAGATCTCATATCAATTTAATACTGATGTTTCTTTTGGAACTTTATATATTATATTAGTCTCTTCTAGGACATTTACCTCTTCCAAGGTTTTATTATTTCCTTCTAGAAATATATTAGTCTCTTTGGAGACATTTACCCCAACATGGTATTATATTAATAACCTCTTATATGGTTTTACAAGTAACCTCTTCTAGGGCTACACCAACTGCATTACTTTCTCATTTGATTTTCGTGGGTTTTATCTTTGGAACTAATTTTTCTTCCACGTGATCATTGTATTGTAATCTTATTTTGATTACTTTAATTCGAGCAAATGAATTTGACTGGTATATGTGACTTTGTCACTCTGTTTGTGTTTATGAATGCATCTAGTAACCCATTGGTTACTCTTTACGAGTGTATGACATATTTGACTTCAAATTCATATTGACCTCTTCCGGGATCTAAATTTGATATTTGTGATACATTTCATGTTATTTCATATATACCAGGTTTTTTATTCTTTAGTTATCTCCCCTGAGAATCCGTTCATTCATTAGAGATTCCATTGTGGTACATTATGGTGGCGGTATATATAAATCACCCAACCATATATCTTTATGTGAAACATATTTGATTCTCTTCTGGAGATTAGTTATGATGTAAGTATTTGATATCAGCATTTGGATAATATTTTACTAGTGTTTCAGTATCAATGCGTTTAGATTACTTGTGGGTGTTACTTAGTACTTCTTATTATTTGGCAGATTATGATGCTATATGGATGATTTATTAACCACACCCGTAAATGTTGATGGGAAAGATTGCATATGCAAGGTTTATGAAAAATATTGTATAATCATTCTAGATAATTGCATATGTACATGGATATGTTGTTTGAAGGCAATATAATTTTTACATTTTGGATAAGTTGTTTAATATATGATATGATGCATATATGCATATTTAATTTGCTTAGACATGAATTACCTTTTAACTAATGGTTTTATTGTCTGAATTACCATTTCAAAGATCATGTGAATTCCATTATCCTCATTTAGCGAAAAATCAGTTATCTTCCATTCCAACAAAAATAAATAAATAAAAATTATTTATTAAATTAAAATATTGATTACTATTGTAAGATTAAAACCCCTTTAAAAAAATAATAATAATTTAGCCTTTATAGGTTTTTGAAACTTATGAGATTATTTTTAAATTAATAATTAATGTTAATATAAAGTAATCATATAGATAAGCTTATCAAATTTTCGATGAGCATCCCATTTCAACAGAATCTCCACATCTTCCGTCGTTTGACGGTTATTGTTGGTGGTTTCAATTTTTTTTATTTCATTTAAAATTATGTTTTGAATTTCAAAAATTTTGGATTTCATGTAGATTTCTATTCTGATTTTCTTGTCATTAGAGACGTGGCACCGACATTTCTCTAAAATAGTTTATAATTCCAACAATTGCGAATGACTGATTCTAAAATTTACTTTCTGACGTTATGATTTCGATGTTGAATTTTCGACATAAGGATGTGTTTGCTGTCTTTATTCAGTGCTTCTTGGATCGAAAAACTTCGAATTTGGTGATGTTGTGTATTAATGATCAATAACAAAGTTTTGGATCGGTTGGAAGATATTAATTATATGATTTAATCTTTCCTTAATTTTGATTTCAGATTGAAAACCAATATTTTTGTGTCTGTGATTGTTTGGATTTTGGTTCAAAATTAGGCAATTTTCCAAAGTTTGCCATATGATTTGATATCTATTTGATTTTGTAATGGCATACTAATATAGAGAAACAGATAGTGTTTGATTTGTAGTATCCGGATTGAAGAACGTGATGATCTTGAGCGATTTCGTGCTGATAACGTAAAATAAAACAAAGAATCCAGAGATAATTTGTGTAGAATCTTATTTATGATCAAGTAGTTCATACTAACCATAATGTACGTATTTATACATGTAAAATATAAAACTAACCGTCAAATACATTTATGTGGGGTATTGTATATCTGGTTTATAACATTTATCTATTTTTAAATTTCTATCTTTTTTTCAATCGTCAAATTTGAATAAATTATTGAGATTTTTTTTTTATTGTTTCGTTAATCGTTGCATAGGTTTCTTTTTTTTTACATGATGTGTGTTTTTAAATTTTATCTTTTTATATTAATTCCTTTAGTGTAAATTATATCTTTATTTATATCAGAAAATGCACTTTTCGTCAATAACTTTAATAATTGTACTAATCATCTTTTATTTCGGATTTATTATAAATCAGAGAGAAATATAGAGAGACTTTGTATATTATTGAATGAAGAAGTAGTCTTTTATGTTGATACATAAGACTATATATATATATATATATAAGAATATAACCACAACTAACTATCATAACTACCATATACACATAATGTATATATAATTTTATAACACTTCCCCTCAAATATACATTACCGTTCATTATACGTTATTAACAACATGCTTCAGGATGATGTTAATTAGGTACTTCAGGACCTATGAATAAACTGACACTTCTGGATCAGTTATGCTGCCTCGTTAAAAACCTTACTAAGAAAACCCAATGGGACAAAACTTAGTCAAGGAAAAGAGTACAACGTGTATAGTGCTCCCCCTCAATTTAACTAACGTCTTTTAATCATTGAAGTCCGATCATTTGTGATAACTTCTCAAAACTGCTTCTAGGTAAAGATTTTGTGAATAAGTCAGCTAGTTTGCCACTTGACTTGATCTGACGAACTTCAATTTCACCTTCTTTCTGCAAGTCATATGTTGAGAAAAACTTTGGTGAGATGTGCTTTGTTTTGTCACCTTTGATGTAGCCTTCTTTGATTTGAGCTATACAAGAAGCACTGTCTTCCTAGATAACTGTCGGCTCTTTCTTGATTTGTTCTAATCCGCATGCTTCTTGTATGTGATTATTCATTGACCTTAACCATATACATTCTCGACCGGCATCATATAGTGCTATCAATTCTGTTTGAGATCTTGCTTTATGTGGATCTGATAGATAACCAATATCAGCATACCCAACATGTTGGGACTTGTTATTCTTTTGATAGGAAAGACCTAAGTCTTGTGTCTCGTGAAGATATCGAAATATATGTTTTATTCCAGTCCAATGTCTACGTGTTGGATTCGAGCTGTATCTTGCTAATACATGTACCACGAATGCAATATCAGGTCGCGTGTTATTTGCAAGATACATAAAGGCACCGATTGCGCTTAAGTATGGTACTTCTGGACCAAGTACTTCTTCTCCCTCTTCTTGAGGGCGGTATGGATCTTTATGTGAATCCAGCGGTCGATGAACCATAAGTACGCTAAATAGATGGCCTTTTAGTCATATTGAAACAAGCTAACATCTTCTGGATGTAGTTTGACTGGTGGACGAATGTGCCATTGCACAGATGCTCGAACTGCAGGCCGAGGCATAATTTTGTCAAGCCAAGATCTTTCATTTCAAATTCTTTCTTTAATAATTGAGCAGCTTTCTCTATCTCTTCAGGAGATCCTATTATGTTGATATCATCAACATAAACTGCTACTATGGTAAACTTTGAGTATGTTCCTTTTATAAAGACATACGGACTGATCAATTACATTAGCCCATAAAACATTGGGTCGGGTCATAAATGTATGTGTTTATAAGTCTCCCCCTCATACATTTATATTATACACTATCTACATTATACTACTGGATAATGTTGGCTCGGTTCTTCTGGACCGTTATTAACTAATACTGTTAGATTAGTTATGTTGCCTCTTGTAATTGTTAGATCATTGACCTTTATAAGTGAAAGCGTATCGGAATTATAGCTGAGGTCAGTGTAAGACTGATGGATATCCTGCATAAACATAACATGGGACTCCATATTTTCTTTATGGAACAAATCCATGTCTTGAGTCCTTTAAGGATATTAACTTATCATTTAATACGCTTAATGATGTTGTCTCGCTAAAAACCTTGCTAGGAAAACCCAGTGGGACAAAACCATAGCTAAGGGGAAAAAAATCGTGCATCGCGTATTGTACATAACAAACAACATGTTAAATAAAACTATGTTTCACTAGCACATATATTGAGAAAGCAATGCTAATATTGTGATATTTATAAGATACATTAGGGCATTGATCACGTTTAACCATGGTACTTCTGGACCATGTACGCATTAGCCCTCTTTTAGGATCCATATGTATATATATAGCGATCAACCAATCACAAGTGTGCTTAGTGAATCAACTTTATCCATTAACAAAATATGTTAACATCTTCAGGATGTAATTTGATTTACAAATAAATATGCAATTACGCATATACTCGAGCTGCTGGTCGAGGATTAACTTAGTTGCGTCAAGTTATTGCATATCAAAATTTTCTCTTAAATAGTTCGACAGAGTCTCTCGATGATGTAGGAAATCATCACTGTAAACTGCGATTATATGAACTTTTAAGAGTAAAATTATGATAAATGCATATGACTCATTTGACCAAACTCATACCCTTTATTAAGATGTCTATAGAGTTGTTCGTACCACATATGACTAGTTTTATTGAGACCGTATAAAAATCTTAGATTCATATCTCGGGGTATTGTTTTTAATGCTTCAGGCATTTTTATCCATACATGGATATTCATGTATATGTTATGTTCAATTGTCACGTACAAATATACAGTGATAACCTACATAACTTTTATCTGAAGTCCTTCTGAAATTGCGAGGCTAATTAAAACATCTAATGGTTATCGCATTCACTACATGGGAATACGTTTCCTCATAATCAACTTCTGGGATTTGGGAAAACAACCATTGTGTTACAACTCGTGTCATACATCGCAAATCTCATTCTTTTCATTCCCTTTTTATTTTAAGGACACCCATTTATAACTTACTGGTTTGACGTCTACGGGTGTTCGAACTACAGGTTCGAAAACACTTTACTTGTCATACAATTCTTGTTTAGCCTTAGGGGCATCTTGCCATTTTGGCAGTCAT
The DNA here is from genome assembly GCF_021521415.1 of Bidens hawaiensis. Lineage (NCBI taxonomy): Eukaryota > Viridiplantae > Streptophyta > Magnoliopsida > Asterales > Asteraceae > Bidens > Bidens hawaiensis. The sequence continues at coordinate 293,997 of NW_027494718.1, read as the reverse complement.
CTCTATGTATATACTCTTACAGAGTTTTAGATTCGTAATCTTTCTCATCGATTACATCTGTAGCTATAGCATATGCAAGTATTCATTAGCGCGCGTTTCATGTTGGTTCCATATTGTACCTTTGTACATAATTGGTAGATATCTCATATCGATTTAGTACCAGTGTTTCTTCTGGAACTTTATAGATTATATTAGTCTCTTCTAGGAAATTTACCTCTTCGAGGGTTTTATTATTTCTTTGTAGAAACATATTAGTCTCTTCTTGGACATTTACCCAAACATGGTATTATATAATAACCTCTTATGTGGTTTTACAAGTAACCTCTTCTAGGGTTACACCAACTGTATTACGTTGCTCATTTGATTTTCGTGGGTTTTATCTTTGGAACCAATTTGTCTTCCACGTGATCTTTGTATTGTAATCTTATTTTGATTACTTTAATTCGAGCAAATGAATTTGATACTGGTGTATGTGACATTGTCACTCTATATGTGTTTTATGAATGCATCTAGTAACTCTTTAGTTACTTTTTATAAATGTATGACATATTTGACTTTAGATTTATATTGATCTCTTCCAGGATCTAAACATGATATTTGTGATGCATTTCATATTATTTCATATATAACCAAACTTTTCATTTATTCTTATCTCTCCCTAAGACTAGGACAATTGTTTCATTAAAATGACAATCAGCATACCTTGCTATAAACATGTCTCCTGTCAATGGTTCTAAACATTTAATTATAGACGGAGAGTTAAAACTAATGTAAATGCCCAGTCGTCTTTGGGGTCCCATAATAGTATGTTGTGGGGACGGTATTGGTACATATACCGCACAACCAAAAATTCTTAGGTGGGACAAACATGGTTCTCTCCCGGAGACCAGTTGTAATGGGGAATACCGCTATCTATCAGGCATTCATCACCAATCATAGCTCTTCTAGAGCTAGCATACATATTTCTTCAGGAAATAAAAATAAAGAAAACGAATTGAAACTTGTTACAAATTTGAATCATAAAATATATTTCGGTAAACATACGCTTTTAGATTATTATGAGTGCTAGGGAGCACTTTGTATTATTTAGCACTATAGATAATTTAGCACATCATTACATTATATAAATGACCTATTTTGTCATCAATGCTTATTTGAGTAGTAACTTCTAGTTACTCATTATGATATTAGGTTACTAATAATTAGAACTTTAAAAGTATAAGTTCCCATATAATAGTTTGTATCCAGTCGATCTTATAAGTGATTCCATTGTGACACAATACCACATACCTTTATGTGAAACATATCTGATTCTCTTCTTGAGATTAGTTATGATGGGGAATATTTGCTATCAACAGTTGGGTATTATTTGATTAGTAAGGCTATGCCCCAAAAATTACCACATTCGCTTCAGGAAATGACCGCCGCTTGATAAGTTTGTATGATATCTAAGTAGAAACTTTTTGAAGGGCGACCAACTTCTGGTGGTCAAAATTATCTTTGATTTACTTATGTAATGAGATGTTGAGGACAACAAACTTATATTTAGAAAATTCACACATCGGTTTTAATCATATGCATATATATATATATATATATATGGGATTGTGCTTTCTTACAAATATATAATCATTTTATGGGTTATATTTAATACAATTATATTCATGTGCATATAATCATTTAATAGCATGTTCATGAAGATTGGGTTAAACTTACCAATATTTTGAGTGACGGTTTATATGGCACAATTCATGCCAAGCCAATTAAATTTGAGTGACGGTTTATATGCTTTCATTCCAGTATCTTTTCATTTCGATTACTACAACCACACGCACCAATATTTTTTTTCATAACGGTCACTCTTTAGTAACCGTCTTCACTTTTCTTGATCGTAACTGTCGGTCTTCATGGTATCCAAACTGGAAAACCGTCGTCGCTGAATTGTTGAACAGAATGAAGAACAAACGCATGATGCTGGCTCCCGTTTGTTTTCATGTTTTCTACTGTCAGTTTCACATTGTCGTCAACTTTTCCGTTCGTAACTTTCGCCAATAGTTAGCGACCGTTAGTCCATAACTCCGATAGATCCCATCGTAGTATCGTACTATCGAGAATCTGTATGTTCGGTTCTGCAACAGCAGTCACTCAAAATTCCTTCACTGGAACCATCCGGGCTCTAAAAGACCACCAATTTACTTTTTCGGTTATCGGAGTGTTTTAATTTTATGAATTTGTTTCAATTAATGATCGTTGATGATGTTCTTGACCCTTTATCATAAAAAAGAATTGGGTTATTGAAGAAACACTAATTGACCCCGGGCAGATTACGGATAATCTGGGGGTTAAATAGATGTTTCCCACGAGGGGGGGGTACCTCCTTGTGACCACCCTCCGGCGTGAGAATCAGACTAGATTGCTCTTGAATATAAGTGTATATTAAGAGATTGCTAGAAAAGATAAGATGTGATAAGGTAATGTAATGTAATGTAATGTAATGTCATCCGTCCATACCATTCCAAGGTGTTGGAGTATTTATAGCCGAAGGTAGGTTTCCAAGCAGGTACAGCCGGCTGAATAGTATTCCTGTTCTGCCAACTGTGGGCTACGCACGTGCCATGCTGGTGGTTGGTGGGTAGGCAGCGGCTGATAGTGACCAGGCCGGCTGTGTACTATTCCTGTTCCACCAACTGCAGGCTATGCACGTCCTCCGACAGGTTGGTGAGTAGGCAGCGGCTGATAGTGACATACAGTACAAGAGCGTGCTGCTCGTCATACTGTTGTCAGTGAGCTGTCGTATCTCTGGTCAGATCTTTTGTCCATACCTCGTCAGGTACAGTACAAAAGATCCTCCAGTATCGTACGGACTGGCTCATTTGTGCGGGAGTGTTCCCGGCTTTGTGCGGGAGTGTTCCCGGCTTGCTCACTCCTTCAGGTGACATTACTGAATTATTTAAGAGTTAAGTGCCTTGTGCGTGTAGCCTTGCTGCGCAGGTAGCCTTCCCTGATGGCTAGTATCCGTTTCTGCGGGAACAGGCGGAGTACGTCGACCATTGGGAGGCTTTTCCTGCGGGAACAGCTTGCGTACTGCGCGTAAGGACGTCACGTCTCTGAGCATGGTGGGTCCTGCGGATCCAGTTGGTTTCTGCGCAGACGTCTCTTCAAGGTGAGTCTTGCGAGTTTAGCCTTTGCGCAGACGTCCCTGTTGAAGGTGAGTCTTGTGGGTTCAACTGCGCAGACGTCCCTCTTTGAGGTGAGTCTTGCGGGTCCAACTGGGCTCTGCTGGGACCTACCTCTTCAAGTCCCCCCAGTCCAATGTTCTTCTCATGAATTGTTAATAAGTGAGGTGAACTTTTGGACTTAAGCAAAGGGTTTTGAAAAGGGTTTAGTTTTAAGGTTTTCCATGGGGATTCTTCCCGCGGAAGTCCTAATGTCACGTGCAGAAATTCCCGACTTTTCTGCTTGATCTTTGGGTATGATGCGGGTAGGTCTGTAACCTCCTCGCAAGTCAGGAGCGTTGAGTTCCACTTGTATAGATTCTCCATGAGGTTTTGGTAGTTTTGAACATAGTGATCAATTATGTTAAAACCACCAATTCCATCTTGGAGCTTCAAACAATCTAGTTCTCGACGTTCCCGCTATGCGGGGATGTTATTCCCGTTTCCGCAAGCATGGCCCAGAAGATCCTTCTTGGTTTCAATTCCCTGCGGAGTACTAGGTATGTGAAGGGTTTCGCCTTGACACTGTACCCGCACTCGTCTTATAGTTACTTTACTTCCAAGGTATTCCTGGCTTCAATTCCCTGCAGGTGCTAAGTATGTGAAGGGTTTTGCCTTAACACTGTACTCGCACCTGTCTTATAGTTACTTGGTTGCCAAGGTAAGGGGTATATTCCCGCTTACTTTTGAATCTTTTTGAATCTTTTTGAAATTCGAAGAGTTGGTGAAAAGATAAGAACAGTCCAAACTGTTGAAACGTCGTCCGACGGTTTCTTCTGACAGTGTCAGGACGTGCAGGAAGTTATGACGACGTGACAGTATATGGTCATTCCAGACGCTTTTTCAGGCGCGTGTGCGCGAGTTTTCGGGCGCGTGGCCGCGAAGTTTACGGCACGCGTCTTGTCAACAGCTGTTGCCAGCTTGCTTTTTCCACGTGTCATAGTTTCATTGCACCAGCGTTTTCCTCTCTCTTCCGCATTAAATTCATCGCATTCATTGCGATGAGTATATAAAGGGAGGAGAGGTTGCATCTCAACTCACAGTTTCACTTCTCTTCTTCCTCTAAACGATTTCCGGCGAATACTCTAACTTTTCTGTCGAGCATTCTCCTGAAATCGTTCTTGTTTACATCCCAAACATGTCTTCTCATGATCCTGAGGTTACTTTCGAGGAGTCCGATGTATACTTCGAGAATCCGTCGTCCACGTCGGACAAGGATGACAAGAGTACTGCTGGCGAGTGCCAGTGTGCTCTTTCGGTCGGCCTTTATCAGTACGTCGTCAGGAAGTTCATGCTCGAGCCTTTCGAGCCTGAGTTTCCTGCACCTCATCAGACGGTGTACGATGCCCCCAAGGGCAAGATAGGGGTGTACGCTGCATTCTTCGTCTATGGGAATCTCAGGTTCCCATTGACGAAGTTTGTATACCGTGTTCTGGAGAGACACGGTGTGCATCTGACTGAGGTACACCCAATGGCGATCGCCAAGATCCGCCATTTCGAGTGGGTGTGTCTCATTCTGGGTGTGGAGCCCCATGTTGACCGCCTGATGACCTTCTATTCCTGGAGGTGCATCCAGGGGTGGTATACCTTGGTCAATCGGATCAAGGGTTTGAAGATCTGCGCTACCGAGCGCAGTCTTCGATCTTGGAAGCGGGAGTTCTTCTATATCTCTGCTCGCGTCGTCCCCATAGCGATGACGTTCAAGAACGGGAGAGCTCTCCCGAACCTTCACGCCTCCAACTACCAGGAGGCGGAATGGTTCTCCAAGGTTTCCCGGATCCAGTCTCCGGTTTACCGCTTTGCGGAGTCCGGGATGGTGATGCTCGGGATGAGCCGGGTGTGGAAGGAGGCGTCACAGATTCCCATCGTCCTCGAATACGGTTTGAACTCTGTCCCTTACGGTATGCTTCATATTATCCGTTAATTTAGGGTTTTTGTTCTAACCGTTTTTTCTTTTTGTTTTCAGAGGGAAACGACTTGCAGTCTCTCCTGCAGCCGCGGGAGAGTGATGGTCCCGCTCGGATGGGTACTCGTGCTCTAGATGAGAACGAGTTGCCCATCCTTGAGCAAACGGCGGATCGGTTCGTAGAGGTCTACCCGCCAGGCCATGAGATCCTGAGCGCCAGGCGGCCAGGTAAAGAACTTTTTGACCCTCGCCCTCTCAATGCTCAAACCTCTGCGGGAATTCCTCTAATTTTGTCATCTTCTGATGAGGAATTCGCAGATGGTCCTTTCTTGGCGATGAAGAAGAAGGCTGCCGGCGGGAAGGGCAAAGCGAAGGTTGCCTCCACTGCCGATCAGGGGAATCGGTCAGAGTCGGAGACCGAGAGTGAAGAGGTGGCGGGGAACCCTGGTGGTGATGAGACCACTGTTCCGGAGGTTGAGACAGCTGTCACCTCCGGGCAGCCTAGTACGACGGTGACCGGCGTGAAGAGGCCGGCTCCATCTGGTTCGTCCCCGCCTATTCGCACCTTCAAGCTCAAGAGGACTCGTAAGTGTAAACTTTAACTTAAACTTCATATCTTTCCGCCATTATATTTAAATATGTTTTCATGCAGGCGTGGATGCAACCGCATTCCAGGGTGGAGCGGGGAGGAGCACTTCTGGACCCATGACGGTAGGTTTGTTCAACCTACCCGAGGCGATGACCCAGGCGGCTGCGCCTGCTTCACGTGTTGGTTCAGTTGCTCACTCGGTTGAGGCAACTGTTCCAACTGTGACGTCGTCTCCGCCGGCTGTCAGTGCCATATTCACTGATTCCTTCACTGAGCCGGCGGTGAGTTTTTCTGCTGGCTCTTCCGCAGCGGCGACCACGGTTGTGAGTTCACCTCCGGTGAGTTCACCTCTGTTGGTTCCTACGACGGCGGCTTTAACCGCGCCTCCGGCACCAGCGACCACCTCGCCCCCGGCCGGTTCAGCAGGTATGTTTGGGGTTGGGGCGTCTAGCCAATCTCTGCCCCCTTCCCATCTGCCTGACCTCTTGGATGGATATCCGTTAGGTTCGGGTGATGGGTTTGGCGGCTACAGGCCTGTCGTCGACCCTACAGGTGCGTAGGGTTATTTTGGCCTGTTATGTTTTTTTTTTTATCTTTTCCTAACTGCTTTTTGTTTTTGCAGTGTCGGATTCGAATGAGGTGTTTGTTCCGCGGTGGAACATCCGCCGGGGAACCACCCTTCGGACGGCTGTGGACTGCGTCGAGTGGGCGCGCCATGTCGCCCCAGTGGTGCACTGGGAGAAGCTATGTCAAGCTACCAGGAGGGTAGGCTGACAAACGAGCTTCGAATTCTCCTTGCCCGGATGCAGCCGCGCGTCGAGCTGCTTTGTCGTGAAAACGACAAATTAAAAGCAGCTCGTATCCAAGAAGTAGCTCAGGCGCGGGCTGTCCGGGAGGAGAACAGGAGGCTCTCCGCCGTTGCTGCGGAGAAGGAGAAGGCCTTCATGGCCCTTGAGGTTGAGGTTCAGGCCCGTCTCGAGGCCCGTTCCAAGGCTGCCCAAGCTGTTAACGAACAGCTTCGGTTAGCTAAGGAAACCGCTCGGAACGCAACTGAGAGGGCCACCAAGGCTGAAGCTGTTGCTGAGCCTCTACGCACCGAGAATGAGGAGCTCAAAGCCAAATTAGAGAGGCTCCAGCAGGCTCATGACGCCAAGAAGCTTCAAGAAATCTTGGACTAGAGGGGTATGCTTGACCATACTGAGCGTAAGCTAAAGGGCGTTGAAGAGGCTGCTGCTAAGGAAGTGTTGCTTGCTAACCTTAACAAAAGTGAAGCCGAACGCGCCCGTAACCAAGCTCAAGCTGCCCTCCAGGAGGCTCTGGTTACCAAGGAATGGCTTCTACGAGAAGCGTTGTCGCAGGTAAGCTTAGCTTCATAATGTCTTCACGCTTTTCTTTATACTTAGAAAAGGTTTTGATACTTGTATTTTTGTTTTGTAGGTTGTGCATCGGGTCTTCACGGACACATCATATGACGATGCCATGAGCGCAGCCCTCAACGCTTCTCATGAGGATGGGGAAAAGGCTGGCTTCCTGCTTGGTCTAGGGTTCGTTGAGAAGGGCATCCCGCCTTCCAACTTCCCATTATATGATGTGGATACTGAAGCTGCTTATGACCAAGCAGTGAACCAGTATGCTGCCTTCCCGCATCCAGTGGTGGAGAAGGTGAACGAAGTTGCTGCTGTTGATGATGGGTTAACCATTCTCAAGACCTTCCTTGAACCGCCACAGCCAAGTGATGGTGCGGGTACAAGTGGGTTTGGAGGAAGTGGTCCTGAAGCTTGAACCTTTAGATCCCTTTCCACTGTTAGGATAGGTATATGTTTTTGTATAGATTTACACTCTTGTAGGCGGGTAGATACCCGGCCATTCTTGTAATACTTGAATTTTTATGGAATGTAAATCCTTTGTGCGGGTAGGACCGTCACTCTTGCTTTATAAACGTTATACGACTTGCTCATGCATATTATAGTTTAATTTGGCACTTGTTTTGCCGCATAAACAATATATGATTCGCTTGTGCATACTTTAGTTTAACTTAGCAATTTCTTAAGTACTTTGAATAAGTTTACCTATCAACGTGGCAGATAATAGGTTAAAGTTTTGCTTCCTCTTTCGTGATTGTGCGGGTAAGACCGTCACTTGCACTTAGTGGGATGGCCAAACTTTACCTATATCTGACCTGCGTGGAGGTTTTCCTCATTTTTTCCTTGAAGATATTTTCTAAGTGTTCTGAATGAGTTAACCGTTCGACGCGCGGTTGTCAATAGGTTAAATTTCAGTTTCCTCTATCATGATTTGTGCGGTTAGGCCCGGCACTTTCATTTAGTGGGATGACCGAACTTCACCTATGACTGACCTGCGTGAAGGTTTGCCGTTTTTTGTGTTTATGCGGGTTTTGCCGCCTTCCATACGCAACGATTTCTTCACACTTATTTATGCGGTGAAAACCGGCATATCAGTGTTTTGAATAAATTAACCGTTCGACGCGCGGTTGTCAATAGGTTAGTTCGGTGTCCTCTATCATGATTTGTGCGATTAGGACCGGCACTTTCATTTAGTAGGATGATCAAACTTTACCTATGACTAACCTGCGTGAAGGTTTGCTGTTTTTTGTGTTTATGCGGGTTTTGCCGCCTTCCACACGCAACGACTTGTTTTCCCACTTATGTATGCGGTGAAGACCGGCATATCAGTGTGGAAAGTTCATTAAGTATAAATGTAAGACCGTCAGCGTCAATGTGATAAGGAGAATCATTTCCATTAGAAGTGGCTCTGGGCCTTTTCTTTTACAAGTTTGGAATTGATCTACATGCAGACTGTGTAATTGAGCTCCCTTCCATGTTCTTGGGAGTGTCATCGAGCCTTTCGAGCCGATATGCACTTGGTTCGGAATCTCGTTGTTTACGCAGTATGTAGTATCCGACATTGAAGCTGCAGTTTTATTCGTGTTTTCCCCAACTGGGGTTCTACACGCATTAGCCTGCTCAGCGTTCATTACGCCACGAGGTGCATGAGCGTCCCATCTCTGACAAATGCTTCGACGATGTCCTTCAAGTCTACGCATTCCTCGGTGTTGTGGCCTCTTGTCCTGTGGAAGTCACAGAATTTGCTCTGATCAGCGTTGTGACGCTCTCGGATTATTGGAGCCTTTGGCCATGGGAGTCTCTCGGTGTCGAATATCTCGGTGACGCTTTTGGTGAGTGGCGTCCATCTGGAGTTCCGGTTTGACGACGGCATGTTATCCTTTCCGCCTAACCGAGGGTGCGAGCCGGATGAGGTGTCAAAGTTTACCCTTGACTGCCAAATGCCTAGCTTCCTCTTTTTGTTTAGTCGGGCGGTAAGGACATTGTTTTCTCTTGTTTTCTGGGTGTAGAGGTTTGTGCTCTGGTGAAGATCTCTACCCAGTTGCTTTTCCGTTTCCGCGAAGCGTTTAGCTGCTGTCATGATGGCATCCCATGTGGATGGCATGCCATCTTTACCCGTTAAGGTACGGATGAGCTCTGGGTCTTTTGTGCCCTGGATGAAAGCAGCGCGAACAAGATCTTCGCTAATATTACCCAGACTTAGCTTCTTTGAGTTGAAGCGAGTGATGAAGTCTAGCAAGGACTCATCTTCCTCTCGGATGCAGTTGAGGATTGTCCATTGCTCTTCAGTGTACTTTCTTTGTTGACTGAAGTGTTGGCTGAACTTCTGTTGGAAGTCTGCCCAATCGTAGATGTGGTGGACCGGTAGACGGTCGAACCACGCTCTGGCTGCTCCGACCAACGTCATCTGGAACATATAACACCACGTGGGTTCCGTCCAGTTGCTGACGGTTGCCCCCGCTATGAATCTGTTCAAATGATCGTCTAGGTCGGATATACCATCATAGGTGCCGATGTTTGACATCTGTTTGGCACTTCTTGGGGCGATTGCTTCCGCAATGTCCCTTGCAAACTTCGAGGTTCCTGCATTTGCAGCGGTTGGTCTGAAGGTTTTAAAGAAGTCACGTGGGTTTCCACCCGCGTTTTTTGGTTTGAAGGTTTCTCCAAAATTCCTTCTTGGTTGGAAGTCCGTTTCCTTACGCTTCCCTTTCGCCTTATGGCGAGGGTTTACGTCAGTGTCGGATTCCTCCGAATCATCGTCCAAGTACTCGTACTCATTGCTCATGTTGAGCTGTTGAGTGCTTCCGAATTCGTCAGCCTGTTGGAGTGAACGTAAGCGTTCATCCAACTCAGCTTGGAATTCCCTTTGACGTTTTTTCGCCCACGCTTTAACTTGTTCAAGTGTTTGGCGGGGGGGCCTCGTCTGTTGTCTTTCCACCTGGGTATCAATGAATCCCAGGGGAGGATTGTTTACTGCACTTGCCCCGGCTTGGGTAACCGGGGTAGTGTTCGTAAAATGTGTGTATTCGCCGGTGTTCCCCCCAGTAGCTAGGGTTGTGGTTACCGGGGTTTCTTGGTTACTCCCTGGCCTGGGGACCGGAGTGACGTTAACCATCTTTTCGGAGATTTTGAAAGAACTGTGAGAATTAGTTCTAGCTTTTATGCACGGATGGCGCCAATGAAGAAACACTAATTGACCCCGGGCAGATTACGGATAATCTGGGGGTTAAATAGATGTTTCCCACGAGGGGGGGGTACCTCCTTGTGACCACCCTCCGGCGTGAGAATCAGACTAGATTGCTCTTGAATATAAGTGTATATTAAGAGATTGCTAGAAAAGATAAGATGTGATAAGGTAATGTAATGTAATGTAATGTCATCCGTCCATACCATTCCAAGGTGTTGGAGTATTTATAGCCGAAGGTAGGTTTCCAAGCAGGTACAGCCGGCTGAATAGTATTCCTGTTCTGCCAACTGTGGGCTACGCACGTGCCATGCAGGTGGTTGGTGGGTAGGCAGCGGCTGATAGTGACCAGGCCGGCTGTGTACTATTCCTGTTCCACCAACTGCAGGCTATGCACGTCCTCCGACAGGTTGGTGAGTAGGCAGCGGCTGATAGTGACATACAGTACAAGAGCGTGCTGCTCGTCATACTGTTGTCAGTGAGCTTTCGTATCTCTGGTCAGATCTTTTGTCCATACCTCGTCAGGTACAGTACAAAAGATCCTCCAGTATCGTACGGACTGGCTCATTTGTGCGGGAGTGTTCCCGGCTTTGTGCGGGAGTGTTCCCGGCTTGCTCACTCCTTCAGGTGACATTACTGAATTATTTAAGAGTTAAGTGCCTTGTGCGTGTAGCCTTGCTGCGCGGGTAGCCTTCCCTGATGGCTAGTATCCGTTTCTGCGGGAACAGGCAGAGTACGTCGACCATTGGGAGGCTTTTCCTGCTGGAACAGCTTGCGTACTGCGCGTAAGGACGTCACGTCTCTGAGCATGGTGGATCCTGCGGATCCAGTTGGTTTCTGCGCAGACGTCTCTTCAAGGTGAGTCTTGCGAGTTTAGCCTTTGCGCAGACGTCCCTGTTGAAGGTGAGTCTTGCGGGTTCAACTGCGCAGACGTCCCTCTTTGAGGTGAGTCTTGCGGGTCCAACTGGGCTCTGCTGGGACCTACCTCTTCAGTTATGAAGACTTATATTTATTTCTGCATGGATATTTAACAATCAAATCATATGGATGAATACTTGTTAATTGTTATGGTTTTGATCCCTTTTGTCGTGAATATGTATGTTTTTATTTTGGTTGAGTATGATAATTTATGTCGACATATTTGATTGTTTCTTGTGCTTCTTATTTTGAAGCATTTTCAACCACGGTTCCGTGGATTTTATTTCTTCAACCAAAATCTAATTTGTGGCATTCTAATTTCTAAGTAATGTAAAACAGAGAGTGTGATGTTTAGTACCCGGATTGAAGAGATGTTTTGAAACTTCCCGTGGCCAAGAAACCATGAAATCTGATTTCGTTACTCTTAATGCGGGAAGAGCTAATGAATCCGTGTAGATAACAAATTCGTGTCGGATTGAAGAACGTGATGATCTTGAGCGATTTCGTGCTGATAATGTATTATAAATCAGAGAGAAATATGGAGAGACTTTGTATATTATTGAATGAAGAAGTAGTCTTTTATGTTCATACATAAGACTATATATATATATAGTCTATTCGCACCTTCAAGCTCAAGAGGACTCGTAAGTGTAAACTTTAACTTAAACTTCATATCTTTCCACCATTATATTTAAATATGTTTTCATGCAGGCGTGGATGCAACCGCATTCCAGGGTGGAGCGGGGAGGAGCACTTCTGGACCCATGACTGTAGGTTTGGTCAACCTACCCGAGGCGATGACCCAGGCGGCTGCGCCTGCTTCACGTGTTGGTTCAGTTGCTCACTCGGTTGAGGCAACTGTTCCAACTGTGACGTCGTCTCCGCCGGCTGTCAGTGCCATATTCACTGATTCCTTCACTGAGCCAGCGGTGAGTTTTTCTGCGGGCTCTTCCGCAGCGGCGACCACGGTTGTGAGTTCACCTCCGGTGAGTTCACCTCTGTTGGTTCCTACGACGGCGGCTTCAACCGCGCCTCCGGCACCAGCGACCACCTCGCCCCCGGCCGGTTCAGCAGGTATGTTTGGGGTTGGGGCGTCTAGCCAATCTCTGCCCCCTTCCCATCTGCCTGACCTCTTGGATGGATATCCGTTAGGTTCGGGTGATGGGTTTGGCGGCTACAGGCCTGTCGTCGACCCTACAGGTGCGTAGGGTTATTTTGGCCTGTTATGTTTTTTTTTTATCTTTTCCTAACTGCTTTTTGTTTTTGCAGTGTCGGATTCGAATGAGGTGTTTGTTCCGCGGTGGAACATCCGCCGGGGAACCACCCTTCGGACGGCTGTGGACTGCGTCGAGTGGGCGCGCCATGTCGCCCCAGTGGTGCACTGGGAGAAGCTATGTCAAGCTACCAGGAGGGTAGGCTGACAAACGAGCTTCGAATTCTCCTTGCCCGGATGCAGCCGCGCGTCGAGCTGCTTTGTCGTGAAAACGACAAATTAAAAGCAGCTCGTATCCAAGAAGTAGCTCAGGCGCGGGCTGTCCGGGAGGAGAACAGGAGGCTCTCCGCCGTTGCTGCGGAGAAGGAGAAGGCCTTCATGGCCCTTGAGGTTGAGGTTCAGGCCCGTCTCGAGGCCCGTTCCAAGGCTGCCCAAGCTGTTAACGAACAGCTTCGGTTAGCTAAGGAAACCGCTCGGAACGCAACTGAGAGGGCCACCAAGGCTGAAGCTGTTGCTGAGCCTCTACGCACCGAGAATGAGGAGCTCAAAGCCAAATTAGAGAGGCTCCAGCAGGCTCATGACGCCAAGAAGCTTCAAGAAATCTTGGACTAGAGGGGTATGCTTGACCATACTGAGCGTAAGCTAAAGGGCGTTGAAGAGGCTGCTGCTAAGGAAGTGTTGCTTGCCAACCTTAACAAAAGTGAAGCCGAACGCGCCCGTAACCAAGCTCAAGCTGCCCTCCAGGAGGCTCTGGTTACCAAGGAATGGCTTCTACGAGAAGCGTTGTCGCAGGTAAGCTTAGCTTCATAATGTCTTCACGCTTTTCTTTATACTTAGAAAAGGTTTTGATACTTGTATTTTTGTTTTGTAGGTTGTGCATCGGGTCTTCACGGACACATCATATGACGATGCCATGAGCGCAGCCCTCAACGCTTCTCATGAGGATGGGGAAAAGGCTGGCTTCCTGCTTGGTCTAGGGTTCGTTGAGAAGGGCATCCCGCCTTCCAACTTCCCATTATATGATGTGGATACTGAAGCTGCTTATGACCAAGCAGTGAACCAGTATGCTGCCTTCCCGCATCCAGTGGTGGAGAAGGTGAACGAAGTTGCTGCTGTTGATGATGGGTTAACCATTCTCAAGACCTTCCTTGAACCGCCACAGCCAAGTGATGGTGCGGGTACAAGTGGGTTTGGAGGAAGTGGTCCTGAAGCTTGAACCTTTAGATCCCTTTCCACTGTTAGGATAGGTTTATGTTTTTGTATAGATTTACACTCTTGTAGGCGGGTAGATACCCGGCCATTCTTGTAATACTTGAATTTTTATGGAATGTAAATCCTTTGTGCGGGTAGGACCGTCACTCTTGCTTTATAAACGTTATACGACTTGCTCATGCATATTATAGTTTAATTTGGCACTTGTTTTGCCGCATAAACAATATATGATTCGCTTGTGCATACTTTAGTTTAACTTAGCAATTTCTTAAGTACTTTGAATAAGTTTACCTATCAACGTGGCAGATAATAGGTTAAAGTTTTGCTTCCTCTTTCGTGATTGTGCGGGTAAGACCGTCACTTGCACTTAGTGGGATGGCCAAACTTTACCTATATCTGACCTGCGTGGAGGTTTTCCTCATTTTTTCCTTGAAGATATTTTCTAAGTGTTCTGAATGAGTTAACCGTTCGACGCGCGGTTGTCAATAGGTTAAATTTCAGTTTCCTCTATCATGATTTGTGCGGTTAGGCCCGGCACTTTCATTTAGTGGGATGACCGAACTTCACCTATGACTGACCTGCGTGAAGGTTTGCCGTTTTTTGTGTTTATGCGGGTTTTGCCGCCTTCCATAAGCAACGATTTCTTCACACTTATTTATGCGGTGAAAACCGGCATATCAGTGTTTTGAATAAATTAACCGTTCGACGCGCGGTTGTCAATAGGTTAGTTCGGTGTCCTCTATCATGATTTGTGCGATTAGGACCGGCACTTTCATTTAGTAGGATGATCAAACTTTACCTATGACTAACCTGCGTGAAGGTTTGCTGTTTTTTGTGTTTATGCGGGTTTTGCCGCCTTCCACACGCAACGACTTGTTTTCCCACTTATGTATGCGGTGAAGACCGGCATATCAGTGTGGAAAGTTCATTAAGTATAAATGTAAGACCGTCAGCGTCAATGTGATAAGGAGAATCATTTCCATTAGAAGTGGCTCTGGGCCTTTTCTTTTACAAGTTTGGAATTGATCTACATGCAGACTGTGTAATTGAGCTCCCTTCCATGTTCTTGGGAGTGTCATCGAGCCTTTCGAGCCGATATGCACTTGGTTCGGAATCTCGTTGTTTACGCAGTATGTAGTATCCGACATTGAAGCTGCAGTTTTATTCGTGTTTTCCCCAACTGGGGTTCTACACGCATTAGCCTGCTCAGCGTTCATTACGCCACGAGGTGCATGAGCGTCCCATCTCTGACAAATGCTTCGACGATGTCCTTCAAGTCTACGCATTCCTCGGTGTTGTGGCCTCTTGTCCTGTGGAAGTCACAGAATTTGCTCTGATCAGCGTTGTGACGCTCTCGGATTATTGGAGCCTTTGGCCATGGAATCTCTCGGTGTCGAATATCTCGGTGACGCTTTTGGTGAGTGGCGTCCATCTGGAGTTCCGGTTTGACGACGGCATGTTATCCTTTCCGCCTAACCGAGGGTGCGAGCCGGATGAGGTGTCAAAGTTTACCCTTGACTGCCAAATGCCTAGCTTCCTCTTTTTGTTTAGTCGGGCGGTAAGGACATTGTTTTCTCTTGTTTTTTGGGTGTAGAGGTTTGTGCTCTGGGGAAGATCTCTACCCAGTTTCTTTTCCGTTTCCGCGAAGCGTTTAGCTGCTGTCATGATGGCATCCCATGTGGATGGCATGCCATCTTTACCCGTTAAGGTACGGATGAGCTCTGGGTCTTTTGTGCCCTGGATGAAAGCAGCGCGAACAAGATCTTCGCTAATATTACCCAGACTTAGCTTCTTTGAGTTGAAGCGAGTGATGAAGTCTAGCAAGGACTCATCTTCCTCTCGGATGCAGTTGAGGATTGTCCATTGCTCTTCAGTGTACTTTCTTTGTTGACTGAAGTGTTGGCTGAACTTCTGTTGGAAGTCTGCCCAATCGTAGATGTGGTGGACCGGTAGATGGTCGAACCACGCTCTGGCTGCTCCGACCAACGTCATCTGGAACATATAACACCACGTGGGTTCCGTCCAGTTGCTGACGGTTGCCCCCGCTATGAATCTGTTCAAATGATCGTCTGGGTCGGATATACCATCATAGGTGCCGATGTTTGACATCTGTTTGGCACTTCTTGGGGCGATTGCTTCCGCAATGTCCCTTGCAAACTTGGAGGTTCCTGCATTTGCAGCGGTTGGTCTGAAGGTTTTAGAGAAGTCACGTGGGTTTCCACCCGCGTTTTTTGGTTTGAAGGTTTTCCAAAATTCCTTCTTGGTTGGAAGTCCGTTTCCTTACGCTTCCCTTTCGCCTTATGGCGAGGGTTTACGTCAGTGTCGGATTCCTCCGAATCATCGTCCAAGTACTCGCACTCATTGCTCATGTTGAGCTGTTGAGTGCTTCCGAATTCGTCAGCCTGTTGGAGTGAACGTAAGCGTTCATCCAACTCAGCTTGGAATTCCCTTTGACGTTTTTTCGCCCACGCTTTAACTTGTTCAAGTGTTTGGCGGGGGGGCCTCGTCTGTTGTCTTTCCACCTGGGTATCAATGAATCCCAGGGGAGGATTGTTTACTGCACTTGCCCCGGCTTGGGTAACCGGGGTAGTGTTCGTAAAATGTGTGTATTCGCCGGTGTTCCCCCCAGTAGCTGGGGTTGTGGTTACCGGGTTTCTTGGTTACTCCCTGGCCTGGGGACCGGAGTGACGTTAACCATCTTTTCGGAGCTTTTGAAAGAACTGTGAGAATTAGTACTAGCTTTTATGCACGGATGGCGCCAATGAAGAAACACTAATTGACCCCGGGCAGATTACGGATAATCTGGGGGTTAAATAGATGTTTCCCACGAGGGGGGGGTACCTCCTTGTGACCACCCTCCGGCGTGAGAATCAGACTAGATTGCTCTTGAATATAAGTGTATATTAAGAGATTGCTAGAAAAGATAAGATGTGATAAGGTAATGTAATGTAATGTAATGGCATCCGTCCATACCATTCCAAGGTGTTGGAGTATTTATAGCCGAAGGTAGGTTTCCAAGCAGGTACAGCCGGCTGAATAGTATTCCTGTTCTGCCAACTGTGGGCTACGCACGTGCCATGCAGGTGGTTGGTGGGTAGGCAGCGGCTGATAGTGACCAGGCCGGCTGTGTACTATTCCTTTTCCACCAACTGCAGGCTATGCACGTCCTCTGACAGGTTGGTGAGTAGGCAGCGGCTGATAGTGACATACAGTACAAGAGCGTGCTGCTCGTCATACTGTTGTCAGTGAGCTTTCGTATCTCTGGTCAGATCTTTTGTCCATACCTCGTCAGGTACAGTACAAAAGATCCTCCAGTATCGTACGGACTGGCTCATTTGTGCGGGAGTGTTCCCGGCTTTGTGCGGGAGTGTTCCCGGCTTGCTCACTCCTTCAGGTGACATTACTGAATTATTTAAGAGTTAAGTGCCTTGTGCGTGTAGCCTTGCTGCGCGGGTAGCCTTCCCTGATGGCTAGTATCCGTTTCTGCGGGAACAGGCGGAGTACGTCGACCATTGGGAGGCTTTTCCTGCGGGAACAGCTTGCGTACTGCGCGTAAGGACGTCACGTCTCTGAGCATGGTGGATCCTGCGGATCCAGTTGGTTTCTGCGCAGACGTCTCTTCAAGGTGAGTCTTGCGAGTTTAGCCTTTGCGCAGACGTCCCTGTTGAAGGTGAGTCTTGCGGGTTCAACTGCGCAGACGTCCCTCTTTGAGGTGAGTCTTGCGGGTCTAACTGGGCTCTGCTGGGACCTACCTCTTCAGTTATGAAGACTTATATTTATTTCTGCATGGATATTTAACAATCAAATCATATGGATGAATACTTGTTAATTGTTATGGTTGTGATCCCTTTTGTCGTGAATATGTATGTTTTTATTTTGGTTGAGTATGATAATTTATGTCGACATATTTGATTGTTTCTTGTGCTTCTTATTTTGAAGCATTTTCAACCACGGTTCCGTGGATTTTATTTCTTCAACCAAAATCTAATTTGTGGCATTCTAATTTCTAAGTAATGTAAAACAGAGAGTGTGATGTTTAGTACCCGGATTGAAGAGATGTTTTGAAACTTCCCGTGGCCAAGAAACCATGAAATCTGATTTCGTTACTCTTAATGCGGGAAGAGCTAATGAATCCGTGTAGATAACAAATTCGTGTCGGATTGAAGAACGTGATGATCTTGAGCGATTTCGTGCTGATAATGTATTATAAATCAGAGAGAAATATGGAGAGACTTTGTATATTATTGAATGAAGTAGTCTTTTATGTTCATACATAAGACTATATATATATATATATATATATATATATATATATATATATATATATATATATATATATATATATATGATCAGAATCATGTGAGAACTTTTTGAGAATTAAAAACTATGAGAACCATTTTGGACTACAAAAAACCCAAAAATAAAAAAAACCATAAAACAAAAAAAAACACAAAAATAAAAAAGTAAAAAAACCAAAGTTCTTATTTATCATCTCGGTTTCTAAAAAAAGGACGTAAAAAAAATTCTCGGTTTAGCTAAATTATACATATACATATATGTACACACATGTTTTTTTCCTATACACATATGTATAATTTAAGGTAAATGATAATGTACATATGTGTACATTACATAACTAGAGATTAAATGAAAGTATACATATGTGTATAGGTATAATACGAATTAAAAAAAAAATCGGTTTTTTTTTATTATACATATATGTATAATATGTACACACATGTTTTTTCCTATACACATATGTATAATTTAAGGTAAATGATAATGTACATATGTGTATATTACGTAATTAGAGATTAAATGAAAGTATACATATGTGTATAGGTATAATACGAATTAAAAAGAAAAAAAAATCGGTTTTTTCTTTTTTTTTTTTTAATGAAACCGGAATGAAATATAAGAATTTTGGGTTTTTTTACTTTTTTAAAATTTTCGGTTTTGTTTGTTTTATAATTTTTTTAATATTTTTTAGAGGGTTTTTTTAGTGGTCCAAAATGATTCTTAAAGTTCTCAATTTGCCAATGGTTCTTTTAGGATCCTTACCCTATATATATATATATATATATATATAACCACAACTAACTATTATAACTACCATATACACACATAATGTATTTTCTTTCTTTCGACTAACTAATGTTAAAATTTTAGATAATTTTCTGTGAATGATATATTTTAATACTATCTTTTAAATCTTTTGTGGTCTCATACATATTTTATTCTTTGTATTTACTATTTTATTCATATCAGACACTTAAAAGTTAGAATAAAACTTATCTAGAATTATTATTTTGTGTATTAAATATACATGATACAATTTATGTAAGTTTAATGTAAACATTTAGTTATCTACAAAATAAATCAGAATAAAAATCTAAATATATTTGCTCTAAAAATAAATTGACGTACAAGAAGTTGGTCATGTTATTTTAAATATCGTGTAAGTGTACTATTTTAATAGTATAGTAGTATTAAATGGTACATATATTACAAGATGTACTTTACTTTCTCTGTATTCTTTTCTCTGTGTTGTTTCTCAATTTGCAAATAGACAAATAAAATTATTTTTTTTCTAAGTTTTCAAAAGGTTATGACTTGACATTCGCGTAACTAGAAAAACTAAATTCCTCTGTAATGCATATGAAGTTGAAGAACCGTATAGTACGTGAAGTGAAAATATACAAATATTAAGGGGTGTGTGTTCGTTATTAAGACGCATTGATTAAAGTGGATATGAATTGATGTCGAGTATTACGACAAGCACCTACAATCACAATCTCAATGGTGTGGCTAGTCGGAAGATGACACGAGTTGTGGCTCAAATGTAACAACTTAAAAGTTTGAATATCTCATTTGGTGCGAACATGAGGTGTAAAAAGGTTGCCAAATCTATCCCCTTTTGATTATTGGCATGCTTAAATAGTGCATGTCTAATGTACATTAAACATCATAGTGTCAACTTTTTTTCTAATCATAAAGATTCTTGAATTACATCTTTGAAAAATTTAAAACTATATTATAACCGTTACCTTAGTTTTGATTATATTATGTCACATAATTACTTTGATATGGATGCTTAATATATAACTAGTTAAGTGAGAACCGTAAAAATCATACAAACACTTACCATGTATGATAAAAAAGAAAAAAATTGTATACTAATATTAAGGTTTATTGGATTTTAATAATCCCTATTGACTGGTATTGGCCGATAATAATTCCTATTCATTTTATCACCACTGGCGGTCCCAAATTTAAAAAGTTGGCCCCCAATGGTCCCCGTTAAAAATGACTTAACGCCGTTATACTTTTTTCCGAATTTCAAACTAATATTTTAGGGTTTTTGATCGGAAGAAGGATACAAGTCGATTAATGTAAAACTTCGTTCGAAACGGTGCTCCAAAACGACGAAACAATGCTTCAATTCGGGTGTTAGAACTTACAATTAACAAAAATCAAGTCGTATGGATTACCGTTTCGAGCTAAGTTTTACATCAATTGACTCGTATACTCCTTCCAATCAAAAGCCCTAAAACATTAGTTTAAATTCGGAAAAACGTATAACGGGGTTAAGTCATTTTTGAGGACTGACCATTTGGGACCAACTTTTTTTAAATTTGGGACTGCCAGTGGTGATAAAATGAATAGGGATAATTATCGGCCAATACCAGTTAATAAGGATTATTAAAATCCAATAAACCTAATATTAATAGTAAGAGTTAAAGTAATATCTTGGTTCGAAACCGATCATAACTCAATTTTGACTTTTGTTGATCAAACCAGGCCGGTTTCAACCCGAACCGATTTAGAGTTTGAAACCAGTTTTTACATATCTAGTCCCAACTGTTTTCGTCTTTCCCTAATTTTCGTGGGCCGATGCGTTCTTCAATTATTTGGTAGGGTCGGAAATGGGCCCTAACCATACCTGAATCCGAGTACTTGTCAGAAGAGAATCTACCCACATGAAGAAGCATATCTGGTGACATCAAACTCTAGGGGCCCAATTCACACTTTATAATTATGGCTCGTGGGCTCTTTGGGCCAATATGACCCCACTCTATTATTTTATAGATATAGATATTCTTTTCGGTTAATTTATTTAGATGCTATATTGAGTTTTAACTTTTTTAAATACAAGTTATTTTGTGTTAAATCATGGGTTGGTAAGGCGGTGGCTTTAATATATATGAAACTGAAAAGGTATATTAGGATTGAGTTATTATATAAAGACCAGTAAAAATAAAAGTGTGAGGAGTCATAGTTAATTGACATGTGTTAAGTGTGAATTATAGAAAAAAGGTATAAAAGTAATGGCATATATTTTCTTTCTTCATATGTCAACTATCCCATCATTTTAAAACGTTTATAACTTTTTCATATGATGTGTGTGTGTGTATATATATATATTAAAAAAAATCACCATAATAGCAAACATTTTTTTATCTTTAATATGAGTATTCATTTGTTATATAAAAACTAAAACAAAAATTGCGTCATTGTGTCTTTTTATTTGTTTCGTCGTTGTATCTTTCTAGTTTCTACTTGTCATTGTGTTTTTTTCGTCATTATGTCCTTCAAAGTATCGTTGTGTTTTTTTTAAATGTTAATAGCACCGTTGTGTAATAATAATAATACTGAAATATAATGATAAAATAACAACAAATTATTTAATACATAGAACACAATGATGAATACATATTACACAATAACCTGATACATAAAACACAATGATGAATACATATAACAAAATGACCTAAAACGTAAAACACAATGGTGGATACATATAACATAATGACCTGAAACGTAAAACACAATGGAAACTACATATTACACAATGACATGAACGTAATACACAATAAACGCAATACTTTTTTTTCTCAAATTAAGTGAACGCCACATGTCAATCCTAAACAAAAGACAATGAACGTATTACACAATGATTAAAACACAATGATAAGTAGAATGACAAATAATGAGCATAAATGCACAATGATAAACAAAAAGACACGATGACGTAATATTTATTTTTAATATGAGTAACAATTGATAACACAATGACTATAACCTATAACGCAATGCAGAAAACTCAATTAAAAAAGCACAATGACAAATCAATAAAACAATGTATAAAAACCCGCTATTGTTTTTTATTTTTATGTAACAATATGATACTCATATTAAAGATAAAAAAAACTTTTGTTATTATGGTGATTTTTTTAAAGAATGTTGCATGAAAAAGTTATTGACGTTTCAAAATGATGAGGGAATTGACATTTTTCTTGCATGTGGAGAGAGAAAGTCAACAAAAGTGGGTTATTATCTTTATGCCTTTCCTATCAATTTATTCTCTCAAATTAATCTGCACTATTCAAATTTAAAATTAATGCATTAGATTTCTTCTCATCCTTCTTATTTTTGTTGTACTTTGTAATTTAACTTTACCCTACTGTTGTTTTTCTCTATATAATAATACTAGCTTTTGAAAGTAGGAAGTTTATTTAATGCTGCTTACGTTTGTAAAATTGACTGAGAATATAAAAGCATTCATATTTCGTTTTCTACCATATGTTCATATATATCATATAATTAAATTAATAATTATATAGTTTCTTTCCTTTTTTCAATTAAATAATACACTTTTATCATTTTATCATTATCATTTTTCTCTCATTTACTCACAACTAATTTCAAAAAATATTAAAATATTATACGGTTATGAACAGTGAAACTTCAAATTTAACTACATTTTCTCTCATTTACCCACAACCACTTATGATCATATCATATAATTTATAAATTTTCCTAATATATTTTTAAAAAATAGATTGAGAATGCTTTAAACAACAATATATTCATTCTACTAGGAATTTATTTGCAAACTTGTAAGAAATGACAATAAAGGCCCCACTTTATGTTCTTATCTTATTTTTTTCTCAATTATTGCATCCTAGTTTGTGTCAATTTATTAAAAACTAATTTTAATAAAAGACTTATATATTCGTCATTACGGTACAAACCCATCCCCCAATTATGTCATTTTGGGTGGATATTGGCAATGAAGGACTTGAGCTAGGTCTTGTGAGGTTGTCAGTTCGAATCCCGAGCCTACTCGGGTTTTCGTCCCACCGTGTGTTACGTTAGAGAGTTCCTCTTGTGATGACACAACAACTGTTAAGTGACAGTCGGCAGTTTGGTTTCTCAGGGGAACGCCAAGCCATACTTTGAAGCCAACTTGGGCCTAGTTAAGACAACATAGTTTGATCAGAGTGAGGCAACGGAGCTTTTCAAATTGGAGAGGGCGATGGCCTAAACACAAAAGAAAGTCGTCGTTCTAAAAAGATGTGAGGGGAAACTTATGAATACGTCATTTCTTTCTTTTTCGCTCCATTTTCTTTCATTTATTTCCTTAAGTGAAACTCGGAAAGATATTACAAAATACAGTTGACTTAGTTTTCTACATAATTGACACGTTACAACTCGTAAAAAGGTGGCAAATATGAAAATAATGATTAGCTCCTTGTTTAGGTAGCAACCAGACGCTATTAATGAAAACGCCCTAGTACGACAATGTTGATAAAAGAGAACTTTATTGTAATTTGTTAATATGCATCTTTATGGAAATAATAACGATGTGTAAACACAAGGGTGTATACAAATTTGAAAAAGAAAAATGTGTTTTACTTGTTTGATAACGAGAATTTTATTGTAAACTAGCTTTTAGCTCACGTGTAACGCAGATTATTTGTAGACTTTTTTTTGTATCATTGTGAATATATATGATATTCTTGTATAATGTGTTTGGGTATTAAAATCAAAAGTTACATGAATAAATAAATTATTCGCATGTATTTTTAACTAAATTAAAATAAAAATTATTTGATTGTATTGCATTACACGGGTTGCTGATGTAATGCTCGTTACTTAGCAGCCATAGTTTGTTATATGCAAGTATTTTAATTAAATAAAATTAAAAAAGTAATAATTATTCAACCGGAATGAATGACATAAATAGTACACGTGCATATATGCTAAGTCGATATTTCCTATATTAACATGACACACTTAAATTAAAATAGATTATTGTACAAACCTTAATATTTCATGGTTTAAAGTCATTTTTTAGACTGTCATAAAACTTGAAATCATATACATTCATCCAAATTATCTATACTATATATAATACATAAGTTATATGCAAATTAATACACCTTTTTTTTAAGTAATTTACAACTTATAATGCATAATGCACACATTATATAGCATGTAAGATAAGGGCAAACTTGTCAATTAACAAATATGTCTATAAATAGTTACAACATTACCCCCTCAACTTTTGTAAATTTAAAAAATAGTTACAACTTTGGACCTTCATCTTTACCAATGTATTTCTTTTAAATTTAATTGTTAACCAACTTCCCACCAACGATTTTCTAGCGGCCGTAACCTTTTCATATGTTAATATTTTTTTAAGAAAATTACACCATAAAAATGAGTATTTTATTGTCTTTAATTTGAGTATGGTATTGCTATAGTTTATTCCAATTAAAATTAGGATATTACGTGTGGATGTTCACAATTTGGTTTTAACAGCTTCTAAGTTAAGCATTAAGTCAAACCGTCGGTTCTAGTTTCCATGATGTTCTACTTTGAGTCTAGTTTCAAAAAAGGTATAATTTGTAATTTTTGGACGAGATTTGAATGGTTTTTATGATTTTATAAAATTGTGTGTCGAAGCTGATGCGGGGTGACGGATCCTGGTCTGTCTTCCCGACATCATAACTCTTTTTTGAAAAGTCCAAATTGGTTGATTCTACTTCTGGAATTTCTTATTTTGATTTAGGATTACAACCCAATTGGAATCGTTTAATTTGGTTTGGTAATTATTTTTAAACAAATAAAACCATTTTGCTGCGCACTGATATAGCTGCACGCACCTTTTTGTGTTTGAGGAATTTTTATGATTTTTATGTGCACTAGAAAAATATAATAAAAATATTCTTATAAACCTAAGACATTTATTTAACTCTGGTAAAAATTTCATAATTTATTTGTATGGTTTTCCTATGTAATAAAATACATCTTTGCATGCTAAAATCTGCATGTTATACTCGTTATTGATCGATACGTTCGTTTTAGGCTTAACCGGTGGCTGTCCAATTTTGTCCTTTCGGGGCTGTTTTAAGTGAAGTGTTTGATCCATCATCTTCCTAGGTATGTCATATATGTCATACTTTAGTATCATGAGCATTGAAGCTCGTTTGATTAGTCAATTGTCGTTGGATTGAAAACTAGGATTTCGGTTGCCTAGTTTGTTGATTGTTGCGTGTAGCGTGTTTTTTGAGGGGATTAACAACCAATTCAGATTGTGTAGCCTCGGTATGATTTACGGGCTGTGAAAAACTATATTTTTATGTTAATGGGGCTGAATTAGTTGTCGGTTGCTCAAACGGGTCGGTATAACACAAATTCGTGTTTAATTGGTTGTTTATGCGTTGTACAAGTGAATTGCCGACCCATTCAAATCGGTGTAGTATGGTGTGGACTTGTTGGATGTAAATATACTTAATTTGGTTCACACGGGGCTGAGTTGGTTGCTAAGTGCATACGCAACTCGTTAACGCGCGTATTCGATACAATTAACAACTTTCGGGGGGTAGTTTGGGAATCCTTTGTCCCCGGAATTAACTAAGGGTGGTTTTGGTAAATATGAGGCCTCGGGGGCTGATGTATAGAACTTGTATGGTTGTGGCAGTGGGTCAATCAAATCGTGTTAGAACGCCTCGTAAGTTAAGCAAGTCAGTGCGGTTCAGTTAGCAATCTTTGTGTGCAATCCGACAGGCTTTTGATTGTGGATTTGCTTAGAGGTTCTCTAGCTCGTTGTTGATTGTGTGCCTTGTGTCAGGTGAGTTCATGATGCCCCTTTTTAACTATTTTTACGTTTTGGGCTGGCATACACACTCAATTACAATTATACTCGATTTTATTCGTTTAAAACAATTTGAAGGATATTGTATAGCCTTGTTATTACTTTTGCATTTATGAAACCCAATGTGGACTATATTCTATGCCTTAGAATATTCTAGACTTGTCTTGGTCATAAATCCCTTAAGGTTATATATATATTGCTGGTCAAGGCTCGAGGATGTTATTAGGCCTGGTAGAAATTGAATACGTGTAGACCTGTTTGTATTGGTCCACATTTTGGAATGACTTATATATATTACTTTATAGCCTACGATTGTTGATATTATTTAGTTATTTGCGACTAAGATTTATGTGAGTAGGTCTATTGATGAGTGTGTGCATGGTGGTTATGGCCGGGTCAAATATATTACTTGGGATTTTAAATCCCGTGGTGGAGAGGCCCGTGTGGCGTAATCATCATGGAGGCGGGTCAAATATATTACTCGAATCCTTGACTTCGTGTCTCGTGATTCGTGGTGGAGAGGCCCATCATTAGATAAACCGTGATCGGGTCAAATATATTACTCGAGTTTTACTCGTGGTGGAGAGGCTCGTATCACGTGTTTAGGCATGTAAGCCATGACCGAGTTAAATATATTACTCGGGTTTGACTCGTGGTGGAGAGGCTTTTGTCACGTGCTTATGTCTTACCACGTCCGGGTCAAATATATTACTCGAGTTTTGACTCGTGATGGAGAGGCCCGTGTACGCGTGTTCGATCGTGGATAAATTATTTAGTGATTATTTTTATATTTATTTATTTAATTATTCATTTGCCCATTATTATCTATACTGTTTTATATTTATAACTTTTGAAACAAATTATGAATGTTGTTTACTAAAACGTGAACTGACTCGGCTCAAGCTGACTTTGTGTGTTGTTTACTAAAATGAATTGTTGGTTTTAAATTTTTGGTGAAATTGTGGATGTGATTACCAACTGTAGGATTCTCGGGATTCGGGGTCTTACAGTAAATTTGGGAAAACTAATGATGCAGACAGATGAAACCATCAGAAGTTGGTTTGAAAAGTCAGAAAAGGAGCATGCAAAGAGAAATCCTTCTATAAAGTCAAGCAGAAGTGTAATAAGGTCAGAGATTGTGAGGCCTGAATCTACAAAGAATTTGAACCTGCCCACACATCTTTATTTTGATAAACGATCGAGAACCCTGAGGGTGGTCACTGAAGATGGTGAAGAGACTCTCATCATTTTTAGAGATGACTTCAGGAACTTTTCAAGGGAACAACTGCAGAAGATGGCTCAGCTAGACCTATTTGACAATCAAAAGAGAAATCAATTTGCTGGCCAACAAAGGAATGACCTTTCGAAATTCCTAAAAGAACAATCTGAAAAAGGATTTCCATTCCTAAAGCAGAAAAGAAGAGAAGCTCACAATGAAGCAGAGAATGAAAGAATCAGAAAGAGAATTAGTGAAGTACACATATCAGAACTTTCTTTATGGGATTCCAAGAAAAGCAAAACTCATCAGGCAAGCAGCTCCAGTGGAAAAAGGAGCACTTTAAAAGAGTTCTTGACCATGAGAAGGGAGATGAAGGAGCCGAACTCACAAGTCCAACAAAATGGCAGAATAGCTCATCTCACCTACAACCGGAAAAATGACTCAGTGTCACTAAGAAATGCATCAGAAGGAACTATTGCAGTGGTTGAGTATGATGAGGATCTACACTTCATACACATCCAAGACTTACAAGACATTATCAATGCAGAATTTCCTCTTGATTCTGAATATGGCGTGGAGCTGGATATGTTCAAGCAGAAGGCTGCCTTAGTAAGGCTTAAAAAGGATAAAGCGCAGATGTCACACCCTCAAAATCCACTAACGGAGTTTTACCGTCAGAGGGTGTGAACTGGCAGGATCGGATTCATTAGTTATAACTAAACCAAAGAAAAACGTTTAAATGAAAGTAAATGCGGAAGCGTAAAACCTTAATTCAAAAGTTGCGTCACGCAGGACGACTTAAAACCAAATGTAACTGTTAAAATTAAGTTTGCAGAATAAAAGTGTTTTCATTAATGCATGCTCCTAAACCGCGCGCCCGCCTCGGCTACCTGAGAATAACATACTAAAAGGGGTCAACACGAGGTTGGTGAGTTCACAAGTTATATAAGATAAATCGTTTAGCGTTTGAGTTCAGCGTTTTCGTTAAGTGTTTTGCGTAACCACGTTACGGCGTTTAAAAGTTTTGCGTAACCACGTTACGGCGTTTAAATGTTTTGCGTAACCACGTTACGGCGTTTAAATGTTTTGCGTAACCACGTTACGACGTTTAAATGTTTTGCGTAACCACGTTACGGCGTTTAAGTGTGTAACCACGTTACAGCGTTTAAGTGTGTAACCACGTTACAGCGTTTAAGTGTTACCAGATAATGTTATGTCAAATTATATATCGATAGGTAGCTAATCTATACAACAAGTATTACTAAGTGGTTCGAGACCGAAGCTGATTGTTTATCAAGTGATATATATAATTTATAACAAAATCTTAAATATGTGTTTATCTCAAAAATGCGTTTATCGGAGTATGTTATCTCCCCCAAGTGAAAAACGTTTGAAAACAGTTCAAAGAGCGGGGTAAGTGAACTCACTGTTTGCGAAGAATATTCCAAATTAGATCACCGAGTGATGCGCGTCGTAGAAAACTCTCTAGCGTTCTAAAATAACAAAGAGATTTTCTAAGTATCGGAACGTTTAACGAGTCTCTAGACTCGGCACATAATACCTATGCACGTAACATGTTTCGTGTTTCGTTTGTGAATCGTGTGTGACTTGAACAAGTACAATTGTGATACGATACACGAGTGAGCAATTACTTTCGTGTCATGTATTAATAACATACTTACAAGCAATTATTCCCGTAAGGGCATTTTGGTCAACAAACAAAGACTAACTAACCATTATTCCCCATAAGGGCAATTTGGTCAATTCATGGCAATCAAACTAGCAACTATTCCCCGCAAGGGTATTTTGGTCAAAATACAACAATTATATAAAAACTATCATATTTCATGCATTCCTACACAACTCAGCAGCTAGTTTCGTTATGACAGAATTTCTACTTGAAAGATTACACTAGTTCACCGATTATAACGTCTCAATTAATTCACCAAAAATTACCACAGAAGCATACATATCTTAGGTTTCCAGAACATGTTTTATCTTATTTTTATTCCATATAGATTGCTCATAATGATCAAAACACTACAGTAAACTCATATCAGTCAGATTCATGCGCAACAGAATTTTATTTGAAATTCCCGTTAAACGAAAAATCCAATAAATGCAAGACCACTTGGGTTTGGTTCCTAACTCAGTGAGTCAACTTCCAGAAGTGGAACCAACCCAATTGGTCTCGTGGTTCATGAGATATAACATTTACAACATAACCTAACAGCAGGTCTAACAGCTCAGCTTTGCATCACGTTTTTGTAAAATCATAAAAGTATACTTCCACTTATCCAAAAATTACGAATTTATACTTCATAGAAACTAGACTCAACCTAGTTTACTGCAGTACCCACAATCTCAATCAATTTTCACGTTTACACTTCGTTACAGTCAGTTAAACATCGTATATACATTCTGTCCAGAATCTGTTCACATCAAAACTCAACAAAATAACAATCTATGAACTATTATGCATCCATATAACCCTCTAGACACTATAACTACTATCCATGCATATCAATCACACCATACATACAAGATTAGGGTTTGTGTTTTAATTCAAATCAAGAACAACAATCAATCATGTATCAATATCAATCTAGTTTATCAATCATCATGAATTCAACAACCATCATGTTAACTCATACATACTTATCAAAATCGGCTGCCTAGGGTTCTTAATTAACCCATTAAACATCAAAATTAAACAACAAGAAGGTAAAGGATGATCAATTATACCTTCCTAGCACCTAGTTCTTGGATTAAACACTTGATTAGGGTTTGTATGTGTGTATGAAAGTGACGGCAGCCTTGGAGAGGGGAGGTGAGAGCTCCGATCGGGATTTGGAAGGAATAATAATAATAGGTTAGGGTTTAGTTTAGGATATATTTATAAGCAAACAAGTTACACTCTAGTCCTTCTACTTTCAAGTGTTGTTTTTCTAGAACATTCCATCATACTTGGACAATAAGTTAACATGACCATAGTATTATCACATAGCACATAATCCTAACACATAATAATCATATAATTATTGTTTTTACGTTTGTCGTTTATTTATCAATCGTTTGCGTCAACTCGTTTGCGTTTCGGTGCAAATCCCGAAAGACTACCCATGTAGTGAGTGTTAAGCGTCATTTAAACCCTAGTTTAAATGTAATGAAGTGTGCGTTATAGATTCAACGATCTTAAAGTTTGAATTGACGGAGTTGAGTTAACGGAGTTAACCTGGAATTGACGATTGTCACATCATTCCCTTGTTAAAGAATTTTCGTCCCGAAAATTTGAGTCAAGTCGTGATGAGAGTCTGAAAGAGTAAGAAGAAAAATTTCAGTTTGTCATATCATCCCCTAGTAAAAAGAAATTTCGTCCCGAAATTTAATTCATACCTCCGGTGATGTTTGACGGTTTGCCGGGTTTCGCGGTTTTCGGTGTTTGGTTAGCCCTTCAAAAAGGTGGGGATACTTTTTCATCATTTGATCCTCGCGTTCCCACGTGAACTCCGGTCCACGTCTCGAGTTCCAACGAACTTTAACGATTGGAATTTTGCTGTGTTTGAGCGTTTTGGTTTCCCAATCCAAAACCTCAACTGGTTCCTCAATGAACCGTAACTGTTCATCGACTTGTAGTTCCTCCAAAGGGACTACTTGGGTTTCATCAGATAGGCATTTCTTCAAATTTGATACGTGGAATACATCGTGTACGCCACTGAGTTCTGTTGGTAGGTCCAGTCGGTACGCCACCGGACCAATGCGCTCAGTTATCCGGTACGGACCAACATACCGTGGGTTGAGTTTGTTTCGCTTACCAAAGCGAACTACACCTTTCCAAGGTGAGACTTTGAGTAACACCCGATCGTTTACTTTAAATTCGAGAGGTTTTCGGCGCTTGTCGGCGTAACTCTTTTGGCGATCTCGTGCTGCTGCCATGCGATTTCGGATTTGAACGATCTTTTCCGAGGTTTCGAGTACCAGTTCCGGACCAGTGATTTGGCTATCACCCACCTCTGCCCAGCAGAGTGGTGATCGACACTTCCGTCCGTACAGCGCTTCAAACGGTGCTGCCTTAATACTTGCGTGGTAGCTGTTATTATACGAAAACTCTACCAAGGGTAAGTGGGGTTCCCAACTCTTTCCGAAATCTAAGACGCATGCACGCAACATATCCTCCAGGGTCTGAATAGTCCGTTCACTTTGCCCATCCGTCTGAGGATGGTATGCTGTACTCATATCGAGACGTGTGCCCAGTGCGCTTTGCAGCGACTTCCAAAAGTGTGAGGTAAAACGAGAATCTCGATCGGAAATGATCGAGACAGGCACTCCGTGTCTAGACACCACTTCTTTCATGTATACTCGAGTCAGTCTTTCCATTTTGTCCGTTTCCTTAATCGCTAGGAAATGTGCCGATTTAGTCAACGGTCAACGATCACCCAGATGGTATCGCATCCCGTCGGTGTCTTAGGCAAACCCGTAATAAAATCCATTGAGATGTGCTCCCATTTCCACATTGGGAGTTCCGGTTGTTGCAGTAGACCAGATGGTTTCTGGTATTCAATCTTGACTCTGGCACAAGTCAAGCATTTGCTCACGTAGGTGGCAATGTCGGCTTTCATGTTCGGCCACCAGTAAAGTGCCTTTAAATCATGATACATTTTATCTGAGCCAGGGTGGATAGAATATCGGGACTTGTGAGCTTCGTCCATCACTAGAGTTCTCAACTCTCCGTATCGTGGAACCCAAATCCGGTTCTCAAAATATCGGACCCCGTCCGATCTGGTTTCAAGTTGCTTGTTCATGCCCCGCATGAGTTCCGATGGAAGATTTTCATCTTTCAAAGCTTCCAGTTGCGCATCGCGAATCTGATCGGGTAAGCTGGCATGAATCGTGAGTTGCAATGCTCTCACCCGTCTGGGTTTATCTGTTTCTTTCCTGCTGAGGGCGTCGGCCACCACATTGGCCTTGCCAGGGTGGTACTTGATGGCACAATCATAATCTTTAAGCAGCTCGACCCAACGACGCTGTCGCATGTTCAGCTCTTTCTGATCGTAGATATGTTGGAGACTCTTGTGGTCGGTGTAAATGGTAAACTTGGTACCGTACAAGTAATGCCTCCATATCTTAAGAGCAAACACCACAGCTCCGAGTTCCAAATCATGGGTCGTGTAGTTCTTCTCGTGAACCCGTAGTTGTCTAGAGGCGTAGGCTATAACCTTCTCGAGTTGCATCAGCACACAACCGAGACCTTGTATAGATGCGTCACAGTGTACCTCAAAGTTCTCCGTTCCCTCGGGGAGAGCTAAAATAGGGGCGCTACAAAGCTTGGTTTTCAACAGTTGAAAAGCGGTTTCTTGCGCGTCACCCCAGTTGTACTTAGTGCCCTTGTGAGTCAAAGCGGTGAGGGGTTGAGCAATCTTTGAAAATCCCTCGATGAAACGCCGATAGTAGCCGGCCAATCCTAGGAATTGTCGCACCTCAGTCGGAGTCTTAGGTGCTTCCCAGTTTTTGATGGCCTCTACCTTACCGGGATCGACATGGATGCCATTCTCGTTGATCACATGTCCTAAGAAGTGAACCTCGCGAAGCCAAAATTCACATTTCGAGAGTTTAGCATACAGTTGTTCCTTCTTCAGTAGTTCCAGAATTATCCTTAAATGCTCTTCGTGGTCAGTCTCGTTCTTGGAGTAGACGAGAATATCATCAATGAAAACAATCACAAACTTGTCGAGGTACGCCTTGCATACTCGATTCATGAGATCCATAAATACGGCTGGTGCGTTGGTTAGGCCAAAAGGCATAACCGAAAACTCGTAGTGACCATACCGTGTTCTGAAAGCCGTTTTTGAAATATCTTCTTCGCGCACTCTCAGCTGGTGATAACCGGATCGTAGATCGATCTTCGAGTAGTAACTCGATCCCTGAAGCTGGTCAAACAAATCATCAATTCGGGGTAAAGGATAACGGTTCTTGACCGTCACCTTGTTCAACTCCCGGTAGTCGATGCACATTCGGAAAGTCCCGTCTTTCTTTCGGACAAACAAGACAGGGGCTCCCCATGGCGATGAGCTAGGTCGGATAAAACCTTTATCCAACAAATCTTGCAACTGGGTGGACAACTCCTGAAGTTCCGCCGGTGCGAGCCGATACGGGGCTCGTGCTATGGGTGCTGCACCGGGTGTCAACTCGATCTGAAATTCGACTTGACGAATAGGAGGGAGTCCAGGTAAATCCTCCGGGAAAACTTCCGGAAAGTCTCGCACAACCGGTATGTCTTCAATTCGTTTCTCCTCCGCGGGTTTCTCAACAATCTGCGTCAAAATTGCCGGATGACCCTTTCGTAAATACTTCTGTGCCTTCATAAGGGTAATGACGCTGGTGGTCATGCCGCCTCTCTCGCCTCGGACCGAAATGATCTCGCCAGAAGGGGTGGTAATATGGACGATCTTATCATGGCATATAATCTCCGCTCGGTTCTCAGATAACCAGTCCATGCCGACAACGACATCGAAACTACTAAGCGTAAAAGGAATAAGGTCGATGTCAAAGACATGACCTGACAGTTTCAACTTACATCCCGCAAGTATATGAGTTGTTATTACAGTTTTACCGTTAGCTAATTCAACAGGAAACTCAGCGTCTAACGGGGTTGGAGTAAGGTTTAAAAGTTGGCTAAAGGCCTTTGACACAAAACTCCTATCAGCTCCAGTGTCAAACAAAACAGAAGCAAAACAATCGTTTATAGGGAACTTACCAGACACCACATGCGGATCTCTGCGGGCTTGACCCGATCCAATCACAAACGCTCTTCCTTTGCCATTTCCTCCACCGTTACTGCCACTTCCATTGCCCCCATTGTTGTCATTATGTTTTAGCTTGGGGCAATCCTTCCGGAAATGACCTTCCTGTCCACATTCAAAACATCCCTTAGTCGTCATCGGTTGTTTAGGAGCACCCTTTGCCGCAAGGTCTCCTCTACAGTCCTTCGCTAGGTGACCTATCTTTCCACATCTTTGACACTTGACACGGTCACACTGACCAACATGATGAAAGTTGCACCTGTTGCACTTTGGATACTTCCCAACATATCCGCTCGAAACCTGCCCGCTACCGTTGTTGTTGTTGTTGTGATTCTGAGTGTTGAAACTCCGAGTAAATTCGGGCTTACGGTAGTGGTGTTGCGGTGGGAGGTTTGAGGATGAAGATCTGGTGTTGTCAAATTTTCTCTTCCCGCTGTTCGGGTTGCTGTTGTTGTTACTGTTGCTGACGTGGTCATTACTCGGGTTGTCACGGGCTTTAGCAGTCGAACCCCTCGGTGGTAACGCACCCTGGGTCACAGCCTGATCCGTCAGTTTGTGAGCCAAACGGATCGCTTGTTGGATCGTGGCTGGTCTGGAAGACGTCACCATACCCTGAATCTGTGGTGCTAACCCATCAATGTACATCTCTATTCTCTTGCTCGGCGGATCCACCATCCGCGGACACATCACCGCCAACTCGTGCGAACGAGTAGTGTAGGCTTCAATCTCTGAACCCACCATTTTCAATGACCAAAACTCCGACTCTAACTTCGAAATTTCTTCCCTCGGACAGTACTCCTCTCGCATCATGTTTTTGAACTCCTCCCAGTTCATCGCGTTAGCCAGTTCCAATCCAAGGATCTGGACGTTCGAATTCCACCAAGTGAGGGCGGAATCCTCAAGTGTCCCAGCAGCGAATTTGACCCTACTGGCAGGGGGACAGTTACACATCTCAAAGGCCGACTCGGCCTTCTCAGCCCAACGCAAGAATCCTATAGCTCCCTCAGTGCCCTTAAACGTACTGGGCTTGCAGTCAAGGTAGTTCTTGAAGGTACATGTTCCATTCGGACCTCCTGTTTGATTTTGAACGTGTGCAGCTAAAGCGGCAGCAACATGGTCATTCAGCAGGGTTTGGAGTTCAGCTGCAGTCATGCTGATGTTACCACGTCCTCGTCCAGCGTTTCTTCCGGCCATTTCCCCTCCATCTAAGTGTCATCATCACTAGATGTCGTCATCGGAGGACACCTCTGAATGTGCCTCCTCCTCAGCCGGTTCCTCCTCCGGCTCCTCTTCGGGATCTTCCTCGGGATCCTCCTCAGGCTCCTCTTCGGGATCTTCTTCAGGTTCCTCTTCAGGCTCTGCCTCGGGTTCTGCTGCGTTCTGGGCAAGTTGCATTTGTAGGATATCGCAACGTTCTAATGCTATTTCGGTTCGGGTCCTTGCTTCTTGGAGTTGCTCTTGCAAGTCTATCATCTCGGCTTGCATCTTCATCATAACCTTGGTTTGTTGCTCACTAGTCTCTTGCATTTCTTTCGTTGCCGCTGCCATGCGGGCAATCTCCTCCTGAGTCTCGGTTCCATCTTTAAACAGTCTGGCAACATTTTCTCTAGTGTAGCGCATGTAACCCACATCACGCTCCAAACAAGAAACGACAGCTGCGAGAACTCGCTCTACAGGTTCGGGTATAGGTGGTAGAGTGTTAGGGTAAGCAGGGTGGTTCGGGTGAGGCAATGGGGGAACTTGTTCACGGTAGACCATACGTCTGATCATGTTGGGGTACCACTCCCAGCTAACGTCGTTGTCATACAAGCCTCCGGATAGGCGGTACCTCTTTGGTGCAGGAGCTTCGAGTTCCGGGACTACGCGGGGTGGCGAGGCAGTAGGTAACTGCGGTTCCTTCCCGTGAGCATGCGTCATCGAATCGGATGATGATGAGGGTGGCGTCGACATTTCTACAGGTAAGCCGTGTATATGCGCGCGTATGAGTAAAGGAGGTAAGGGAATAAGATTTCAAGACTACACAAACCTATGCAGTGCGTATCATTATAACTAATGGGTCGTCGCGGTTATAGTCTAGTATGCATGCAGCTTTCTAGTTCGCTATAACCAATGGCTCTGATACCAATCTGTCACACCCTCAAAATCCACTAACGGAGTTTTACCGTCAGAGGGTGTGAACTGGCAGGATCGGATTCATTAGTTATAACTAAACCAAAGAAAAACGTTTAAATGAAAGTAAATGCGGAAGCGTAAAACCTTAATTCAAAAGTTGCGTCACGCAGGACGACTTAAAACCAAATGTAACTGTTAAAATTAAGTTTGCAGAATAAAAGTGTTTTCATTAATGCATGCTCCTAAACCGCGCGCCCGCCTCGGCTACCTGAGAATAACATACTAAAAGGGGTCAACACGAGGTTGGTGAGTTCACAAGTTATATAAGATAAATCGTTTAGCGTTTGAGTTCAGCGTTTTCGTTAAGTGTTTTGCGTAACCACGTTACGGCGTTTAAAAGTTTTGCGTAACCACGTTACGGCGTTTAAATGTTTTGCGTAACCACGTTACGGCGTTTAAATGTTTTGCGTAACCACGTTACGACGTTTAAATGTTTTGCGTAACCACGTTACGGCGTTTAAGTGTGTAACCACGTTACAGCGTTTAAGTGTGTAACCACGTTACAGCGTTTAAGTGTTACCAGATAATGTTATGTCAAATTATATATCGATAGGTAGCTAATCTATACAACAAGTATTACTAAGTGGTTCGAGACCGAAGCTGACTGTTTATCAAGTGATATATATAATTTATAACAAAATCTTAAATATGTGTTTATCTCAAAAATGCGTTTATCGGAGTATGTTATCTCCCCCAAGTGAAAAACGTTTGAAAACAGTTCAAAGAGCGGGGTAAGTGAACTCACTGTTTGCGAAGAATATTCCAAATTAGATCACCGAGTGATGCGCGTCGTAGAAAACTCTCTAGCGTTCTAAAATAACAAAGAGATTTTCTAAGTATCGGAACGTTTAACGAGTCTCTAGACTCGGCACATAATACCTATGCACGTAACATGTTTCGTGTTTCGTTTGTGAATCGTGTGTGACTTGAACAAGTACAATTGTGATACGATACACGAGTGAGCAATTACTTTCGTGTCATGTATTAATAACATACTTACAAGCAATTATTCCCGTAAGGGCATTTTGGTCAACAAACAAAGACTAACTAACCATTATTCCCCATAAGGGCAATTTGGTCAATTCATGGCAATCAAACTAGCAACTATTCCCCGCAAGGGTATTTTGGTCAAAATACAACAATTATATAAAAACTATCATATTTCATGCATTCCTACACAACTCAGCAGCTAGTTTCGTTATGACAGAATTTCTACTTGAAAGATTACACTAGTTCACCGATTATAACGTCTCAATTAATTCACCAAAAATTACCACAGAAGCATACATATCTTAGGTTTCCAGAACATGTTTTATCTTATTTTTATTCCATATAGATTGCTCATAATGATCAAAACACTACAGTAAACTCATATCAGTCAGATTCATGCGCAACAGAATGTTATTTGAAATTCCCGTTAAACGAAAAATCCAATAAATGCAAGACCACTTGGGTTTGGTTCCTAACTCAGTGAGTCAACTTCCAGAAGTGGAACCAACCCAATTGGTCTCGTGGTTCATGAGATATAACATTTACAACATAACCTAACAGCAGGTCTAACAGCTCAGCTTTGCATCACGTTTTTGTAAAATCATAAAAGTATACTTCCACTTATCCAAAAATTACGAATTTATACTTCATAGAAACTAGACTCAACCTAGTTTACTGCAGTACCCACAATCTCAATCAATTTTCACGTTTACACTTCGTTACAGTCAGTTAAACATCGTATATACATTCTGTCCAGAATCTGTTCACATCAAAACTCAACAAAATAACAATCTATGAACTATTATGCATCCATATAACCCTCTAGACACTATAACTACTATCCATGCATATCAATCACACCATACATACAAGATTAGGGTTTGTGTTTTAATTCAAATCAAGAACAACAATCAATCATGTATCAATATCAATCTAGTTTATCAATCATCATGAATTCAACAACCATCATGTTAACTCATACATACTTATCAAAATCGGCTGCCTAGGGTTCTTAATTAACCCATTAAACATCAAAATTAAACAACAAGAAGGTAAAGGATGATCAATTATACCTTCCTAGCACCTAGTTCTTGGATTAAACACTTGATTAGGGTTTGTATGTGTGTATGAAAGTGACGGCAGCCTTGGAGAGGGGAGGTGAGAGCTCCGATCGGGATTTGGAAGGAATAATAATAATAGGTTAGGGTTTAGTTTAGGATATATTTATAAGCAAACAAGTTACACTCTAGTCCTTCTACTTTCAAGTGTTGTTTTTCTAGAACATTCCATCATACTTGGACAATAAGTTAACATGACCATAGTATTATCACATAGCACATAATCCTAACACATAATAATCATATAATTATTGTTTTTACGTTTGTCGTTTATTTATCAATCGTTTGCGTCAACTCGTTTGCGTTTCGGTGCAAATCCCGAAAGACTACCCATGTAGTGAGTGTTAAGCGTCATTTAAACCCTAGTTTAAATGTAATGAAGTGTGCGTTATAGATTCAACGATCTTAAAGTTTGAATTGACGGAGTTGAGTTAACGGAGTTAACCTGGAATTGACGATTGTCACAGCAGAAAGGAGCCTAGGAAGAAGATAGCAGGATGGAGCATATGGATGATCAAACTTATTCCTGTTTATCTTTATTTTGTTTTGTATTTTAAACAATGTATGAATTTGATGTGTAATGCCTAAGTGGCAGAATTCCCTTATGTAATGTAATGATATTTGTGCTTAAATTGACTATCTTAGACTTTTGATACATGTGTAACTGTATGTATGTATGTTTTGGTGCATCTGACGTTGTTCCAATCTAGGGGAGATTGTTGGGTCGGAAACTTACAAAGGAATATTGGAATCTTCTCAACCTCCTCATGAAATCGGCTAAGTATGGACTACGAGAAAGCTTAGATCATCGAGCATGGTTTATTACCTCGAGCATGGTCTTTCAGTGTATTCTTCTTAAGTGTTAAGGCTTCGAGAAAGCTACACTTCTCCTAGCAAGAGTGTTCTTCTATCGAGTATGGATTGCCAATCGAGAAAACGACTTGATCATTCAGGTTTTAGCCAAGTGATCCGAGCACAAGTGGTCCGAGCACGTTGGTGACGAGCATGGATGCAATAAGAAGATGTCATATGTTCAAAGTATAGACTTCGAACATGGTTCAGTTCCGAGCAAGCTTCACATCCGAGCATGCTGAATATTGCTCAATAAG
This sequence comes from Bidens hawaiensis, assembly GCF_021521415.1. Lineage (NCBI taxonomy): Eukaryota > Viridiplantae > Streptophyta > Magnoliopsida > Asterales > Asteraceae > Bidens > Bidens hawaiensis. The sequence goes on along the minus strand of NW_027494718.1, from coordinate 255,044 downwards.
TCAAGGCAGAATTGAAGACATCAAGAAGAATAGGCTTGCTCGATGGACAAATTCGAGCAAAGCAAGGATAGTCAAGAAGGATGAAGCATGAGAGAGGAGAATAATTTCTATCAAAAATTATTCTAAGTAAAGTGTGCTCGAAGTCCCTCATCGAGCATGCACTGCATTTCAAGTCTGCTCGAGCAAGATACATGTCATGCTCGAAGACTTTTACACTTGTATTTTATCTGTCATTCATTATGTAATAATTAGGGAATTCTAGAAGGAATGTCGGGGACTATAAAAGGCGTCCTAGGTTTCCATTTTAGAGAGGCACAGAATACGAGGGCATAAATATTCCAACGAATATTCTCTTTGTCTTCTCGTACACCTGCCGCCGCCAACACGAAACCATAGACATTCCTTTCACTGTTTTATTGAATGATGTATTAAATGCAGTGAATCTTTGTCTTTGATATTGTTCTTACGACTATATTTCATTGTTTTGTTGTTCTTATCTCATACCTTCGTTCCCATCTTTTGAATATTCTGATTCAGCCGGAATATTCAATAGGCCTTTGGGTTATTAGATCTGTGTGTTCTTGTTAACCTACTTAAGGTTTGCACCAGATTTACGGTTCTGACAGAAGCTGCTATAGTGGTGTTGCTGTATTGTTGTGACTTGCATGTCCCGAGTTCAAACCTTCTTTAAGCTGTTTTTTTTTTGGTTTTTTTTTAAATAGATTTCATACTAAATCAAGCAACGAAAATGTAAGGTGGTGTGATGTTTCGATTTTTAATTTCTTTTAAATATGTTATTTTGAGGAATTATTTTTTGGGTTTAGTTTTGGTAACGTAAAGAACGTAGCCGATACCAACCGAATTCGCGTCAACTTACGAAAACAACGCCCGACCAACATAACAGCCCGACGCAACGCTCAGGATAACAATCTAGTTATTATAATAAATGACATAATATCTTATACTATGACATAGTATAATATTTTAAACGATTTTCAGAACTTAAATGGAATCCCATGTGAAACGATTTTTAGAACTTAAATGGAATTCGTGTATTGTGGTGTTTTGTTTTTTAAGAGATAAGATGTCTATATATATGAATGTTTGCAACCTGTGTACCATACATGCAGACATCTATAGAACAAGTTGATCAAATCTCAGCCGTCTACAAGAAAAAGATTGTTTGTTTTTTAACATCTATGAACTACTAAAATAAGCTGGTGGTAGTGTACGAATGGTGGTAGTGGTGGACGATGGTTGTAGACAGTGGTGGTGGTGGTGGTGGACGGCGGTGGTGGGTGGCGGACAGTGGGTGGTGGTGACAGTGGGTGTTGGTAGGTGGTTGATGTTTAACCCTCAACAGACCTTAGAAGATTTTAAAAGTGGATGAGTCAAGTCTGTGCCAAGAAAAGTTCGCGTAGATGTTTTTAATGAAACATTTTCGAAAAAACAAACACTCTGCATATGATAATGTCTGCGCAGCGCAGACAAAAGAGCTTGCACAAACGTTTTTTAGAAAAACAAACACCGCCGAACCTAAGGGGGTGTTTGGGATTCCTTTATTACCTCCTTATGACTTATTTAAGTCATAAGTTATAAGTTATAAAATTGTAACTTATAACTTATAAACTCACAAAACCTAACTTTTTCAAACATTTTATAACTTATATTTTTGTAAAGGCCCAAACACCCCCTTAAATCTACTAAAAAAAGAACTTTAGGTCTCATATTTTTGTAAAGGCCCGCTAACACTAACATTTAAGTACAAGAAATGTACCAATTTTAACTAGAGAACGAAGTTGTACTATTTAAAATTGATGGCATAACTACATAAGATCACTTTAACAAGATAACCACACTAGTACTGATACGTAAGGCTGACAACGTATATGAAAATCATCTAAACAAAGTCATTATTTGCTTGATTATTGTATTTTCGTTTACTTTAGACTACTTGTCTCTTGTAGTGGCTTCGGTTTTTAATATATTCGGTCTTTCAACACATTTTTTAAAAATTATGTATACATTTGATTATTTTCACCTAATGACATTATTTACTTTGTCGTATGAAATAGATGAGGGAACTTATGATCTCATGTACCTCGCGAAGATTAAGTACAACCTGAGTATGTGTACTTCAATTAAAGGTGTATTGGTATCCCAACAATCATCATTTGATTGCTATCGGTCCCAACTAAGGAAATGGCTGTTGTTGGCTGTCCCAACTTTTAACGTAATTCATTCCAACGGTCCGCGACTAACTGAATCCTAACGCCGTTACTTGCAGGTCGCCGGAAAAATCACGTTTTTTTCCAACGAACTCAACCTGAACACCAACACCACCACCAACTGACTCACGACCAACCAAGCACCACCATTTGAGCACCACCAATCGATTCCAACAATGGTTCTAGGGTTCCCGCGAGCTAATAATTAGGTCTTTTACAAGGAAAAGGTTTCTAAAGGTCCTATCTAAGGTTACAAAGATGTTTGGGACGAAGACGTTGAGTTTTCTAGAAAAAATGTGAGTTTTCCGGCCAAAAACGTTTTTCCGCGACCTGCAAGTAACGGCGTTAGAATTCTGTTAGTCGCTGACCGTTGGAAATAGATACATTAAAAGTTGCAACATCAACAGCCAATTCGTTAGTTGGGACTAGAGGTGAACAAATCGGTTTAAAACTCAAAACCGGTTTAAGTTAAAACCGGTTCGGTTTGGTCCACAAAAGTCAAAACCGATTTATGATCGGTTTCGGTTCGGGTTGAAACCAGTTTCTTACCATGTTACAATCGGTTTCGGTTCGGGTTTTGGCCGGTTTTTGCTCGGTTTTGACCGGTTTCGGTTTGGTTAACCGGTTTGGAACCGTTTTTTGTGGAGAAAAATACAAACTGGTTCAGAACCTACGGTTTCAATCGGTTCCAAACTGGTTTCTACATAATCGGTTTCAAACCAGTTCGTTTCGGTTTAGTTTTCGGGAGGGGTCGGGTCTGTTAACCCGTTTATTTGCCCACTTCTAGTTGGGACCGACATCAACCAAAAAATGATAGTTGGGATTCATAAAAACCAGCACACCTCAATTAAAAGGTTCATCAATGCCAGATGTCGTTTTTCATAAAAATTCAGGAACTCATGGTCTATCTTTCTCTCTCTTATAAATCTCATGACATTACCAGGTGGTTGTTGAATGGCGAGTCTAGTGGGAGGGGAACCAAACTGCTCGCGAACTACTCGGGCTCAGATCGATAAAAAGCTCAAAACAAGCCGAGCTTTTCCGTGCTCAAGCCCTTGTGTATTTATATGTTGTTACTTATTTTGTACTATGTATTAATCACTCCACAGCCGAGGTCGGGCCAAGCTTTGGCTTGTTTAAGGTACTACACGAGCTCGAAACAAGCTTAGGCTCGTTTATGGTTTTCTAAAAATGTTTAAACATAATTAAAAACGTATATAATTAATTAATAAAACGAGCAAAGCTTGAGCCCTTATAAGTCAAAACAAGCCAAGCACGAGCCTAGTTGAGCGTAGCTCGTTTGCACCCCTAAGTATAGCACCACAGCCAGAAATATATACTCATTTGCTTGAAACTGTGTCGTCTGTGTAGAACCACTAATTGAATTTATTATAAAGATAAGCTGGTTTTAGATGAATTAATCACACACCAGTAGTTCAAATGTAACAGTAAAATGAATGTTTGCTTTTCATAGTTTCTATTATCGTCTTCACGTCTTGTATCAACACTAGCATTAGAGTAATCTAAGCTTTATTCTTCTGATCTTTTTTAACAAGCATTCAAGAACCAATATGTTTCGATTGAGCAAACTATTAGAAGAAGCGTGCATAACTTCACAAAAGAAATGCCATAAGTAATATTTGACATTACCCCAGGACTCCAGGAGTGATATTGACTCCCAGCAAAGACCTTTTTTAAAGTTCAGGCAAGACCCTAGAATGGCTTAAACCCGCCCACCGTAGCTATCTATCTTAAACATGATCAAAACCTAGATCTGCTCTGACGTTTATAACTTTAGCATGAAACAGAGAACTAAAATTAGAACTCACAGTCAGAAATTAGAATCGGATACATGAACCCACAGAAGGGATGCTATGAGGGGAAGATTAAACATGCATTTGAATACACACGGTAGAGAAACTTCAGTCAACTACGCTAGGTATTTTACAAGTGCATGTATGATTATAGCCAACTCACATAGGCCAACCAATCTGCACATGTTCATTTTACACAAGAAAAAAAAACCCTAAATAAATGACTTAATAACGAGTGATCGTATAAAAGCTAGATTAGATGTGCAGCCGCATATTTAGACGTTAAAAGAGCAATACAGCAGGCTACTGTATGTTACAAAGATCTCTAATTCTCATTTTGGTGCATCAGAAATATTGAGGCTTATGTTGTTACAAGAAACTGCATGCGCACTTGTATGCAGTACTGTTCAAAGATAAAAAATGGAGTGAGAAAAAGAGGCGGTTATGTTGTTACAGTTAAAACAACACTCTGTTTATACAGAAACTGCAGCTGTCTACTTAAAAACTGAATATGTATTTATCAGCTCTTTAGCAATATTTGCATCAAATTCCCAAGCAATTACACACGGAATTGATAAAATGGCATGTTTTACATTTGTTAACCAAAAATGGGATCAACTTCTCAAAAGTTTTGTTGCCTACAAGCGCCAGACGCAACTGTTTTCTCGACAACACAATAATCATGCAATAGCTTAAACATAATATCCTCTCCCTGACTATGACTGTTCTAAAATATTAAGTATTGGCAAAGTTAGCAGAATCTTATCTGTATGATGAAAGAATAAAAACACCAAGAACCAAAGCGCTTATGCAAAGACAACTTTAATAAAGATCCTCGGTGACAAATAAAGAAAAAAAAAGAAACAGCAAACAAAAGGAAAGAACTAAAAGACATAGAAAAGCAGTTCATCGTAAAAGAGAAACAGCCAAGAAAAGGAAGGAACTAAAAGACGTAGAAAAGCAGTTCATCGTTCAAGTATAATAAGCGTTAATCTTGTAAATTGATTGCCGCTTCCATCTGCTGACTTCAACGATCTAAACGTATCATACAAAAAAAAAAAAAACCGTAGAAAGCGTAACATCTAAATTCAAGATTTTAAAATCATCCATGTGATCTATACCAACATAGATAAAATTCAAACGGAACTCTTAACTTCTGCGTAACAGATAAACTTCAGCTGTCAGCCCAACCAAATAACTCACGTAGTTGAATAATAATCCTGTTATTTACGAACGTAATGCTTTTTTAATCCAAGAAACTAATTAAAAAACTTGAATTATAATCCACGCCATAACTCGGTGTTTATAACGTAGCCTAGACTGGCTAAACTATAACTAGGATTGCTAATAATATAATAAACTCAGATAATTATCTCTAACCGTTAATTAACTTTACTTGAACTATACAGACGGTTTGGTAATTAAATCCAACAATAAGATGAAAGACATCATCATAACCCAATACACATACAACCAAATTCAAAAGTCGAATTTTTCATAAAACATAAGCACCTTACAATCACACATATTGCATAAAACTCGAAAGTTATAGAACATTTCAACAGATACACATAGTAATAGTAGCATAATAAAAGGTAACAGAAACGAAGAATGGATAGATTACACTTGGAAAATTACCATTTACTTCATGGCGTCAACTTCATCGGCGGAGGGAGGAACCTCTTTGGCAGCGGTGGGGACAGCAACATAGCCGCCGTTGTTCTTAGAGTTAGGGACGTCATCCTCATAGTAATCGGAGTCATCTTCGGAATCGGAAGCAAAATCCAAGCGGCGGGTGGAGAACAAAGACCAGATCAGGTAGATGGTGCCGGCGGTGAGGGCCCCACAGCCAACACCAAAGAGCAAGGCACCGACGATGCTCATGATGTCCATCGCACGGTCACGTGGGGGCGAATAGGGTTTTGAGGAGACGACATCGTTCGATGAGGGGTTTGGGAAGAGTCTGGTGCGGTGGAATTGGTGGATTTCGGTGATGAAGAAGGTGAAGCGAGGGGAACTGGGGTTAGGGTTTTGAGGGTTTGAGATTGGGAGGGAGTAGGAGGAGGAGGTGATGAAGAAGATGGTTTTGCAGGGTCTGGCGGTGGCTACGGTTAGGAGGGTCAGGATGATTGCCGTTAGCAGGAGGACGGTGGTCGATGATGCCATTGACGCAGACACAGAGACAGAATGGTTTCTTTGGTTTGGTTTGGTTCGGTGGTGATTGTAGCGTATATGACTATGGGGAGAGTAACGGAGTTAGTCAACCTAACGGGATTGCTAAATTTACAATTCTACCTTTATGTTTTAGGCTAGTTACAAAAGACAACAATTTTATGTCGTTAGTTTTGGAGAAACGAGCCGTCTTATTTGAGAATATGACTTTATTCCTAGTCTTTCAAATGAACCAACATGTCGTGACAATGATGCCGTATATGACTTTGGTTTTCTGAATCCCCAAATTATTAGTTTCATGAGATTGAAGCAAGTCGTTCATTGAAAAGGCATGGATAGGAGGAAGGTGACACTAATTGTTAACAAATTACCAAGCTAACGTGGAAAAATAACAACACGTGATGAGATGACCCCTTGTTTCTTGTATTCTCCAAATACTCTACAAGCCACTGAACCCACCTCAATCTTTCTTTTAGATAAAGCCACGAAAGTCGATACTCTATCCATTTCTGCATTCCAAGCATGAATGTTTACTTTTTTAAGCACCCAACTATTCCACTTAAATATAAACGAAATGCCCGAATTTGAATTGTTGAACGACATCTTTTTCATGGAGGACACCGAGAGAATTTCAAAAGGTTCGCTAGGACACTGATGATGATTGTTTGCTAGCTTAAAGCATCTCTTAATTCTAACCGCCCCACCCCCCACCCTCCCATAGACACACACTTGTTTTTATGGTCTACTTGCAACTATCCACACTCATAGTCGATACCTAGGATTCAGGATCTTGACGACGACCCTTGTGGAAGTACTTGTTCAACCTGGTTGAACTCGTGTGTTACTCAGCTTGAATATTATTTTTAATATTTACTATATCGTGTTGGGTCAAAAAGTTTGACCAAAAGATTGAAATCTTCTCAACCTCCTTATAAATAGCTAAGTATGGAACTCGAGCAAACCCAAGATCTCTGAGCATGGTATTTACTATCTCAAGCATGATATCTTATGCGAGTAAGGTTATCTTCAAGAATTCTTCTAAGTTTTAAGATTCAAGCAAGCTACACTTCGTCGAGCAAAGATGTTCTTCTATCAAGCATAGTTTGCATACGAGTAAGCACTTGATACATCTGAGCTTTAACCAGGATTACAAGTATTTTGGTGGATCGAGCAAGGATATAATAAAGGAAGATTTAAAGTATGCTTGTAGGGAGTAAATGAATCTGTTCTAAGTAAAACTCTGAGCATAGTTCAATCTCGAGCAAAGCTACGGTGTCTGAGTATACTATGTTTGCTTAGAATAATCCTTCGTGAAGATTGAAGAGATCATTAAAGAACTTGTTTGCTCATGGGATTTATCCGAGCAAAGTTTGGATCAGTCATGAAGAATGAAGTATGCTTGAGAAGAATATTTTCTTAGAAAAAAAATTCTAAGTGAAGTCTGCTTGAAGGACTGCTCCTAGCACACTTGAGGATTAACAGGTCTGCTCGACAAGGATTAAGTTTACTAGAATACCTTATTTGACACTTTTGTTTATTTTGTAATCATTAGGGTTTTTAGAAGGATTGTCAGTGTACCTATAAAAGGATTACTAGGTTGCATTATTAAGGACGTCCTTTTAGCACACCTTTCGAGAGCATACCGTCGCACATGACATTCTCACCTGAAACCCTAAAAGTTTCCATTGTACATTTATGACTAATTAACGTGATGGAAATATTTTGAGTTGATCGTGTGTCTGTCTTTAGTATACTTACTATTATTAGCAACATCCTGATTCTAGCTGATTCCGTTGGCTATTAACAAGAGGTCATTACATGTTTTGGTTTCGTGAATATCCTTGTCGACTAATTTGTTTGTGTCACGAAATCATGGTCCTGACATATCTGGATATAATTGAAGTCCAGTTGCATCAAACAGCGGTGGGCCAAGCCGCTAACACAAAGGCTAATTTATTCACAAGTTGATTACAAGCCGTTAAACATTTTCTTTAAAAAAAAATATTAAACCTACTACTTTCCTACTCCCACCAGACAATAACTTTCCGTATTTGTTAATTAACCTCAAAACATAGAGTAGCCCGACTAATTTGACATTTTTTTTAAATTAACTGGGTCAGGTTGTGGGTTAGTTTTTTTTAAACTTGATTAACCAAGACCCAATCAGGTTGACCTGATTAACACCCGTACATATAAGTGCATATAAGTCAGGTTTAGATTAATGAATTCAACCCCTATAAACAACCTCTCCAAAAAAAATGTAATATAGTGATACATAAATCATACCCTTGTTGGTTTAACATTTCTAATTCCAAACATACAAAAGTCTTGTGTACTAAAAGGACATTTGGCCCAACGTTATAGGTAGGGCTGTAAACGAATCAAACGTGCGGCGAGTTGTTCATCAATTATTCGGCGGAAGTTCATTCATGTTCGTTTGCTTAATTAATGAACACAAAATTTCTTTCAATTAACTATAATAACGAATACGAACATAGTCCATGTTCGTTCATTTGTGTTCGTGGACGTTCGATAATGTGTTAATTTTCGTCCATTTATGTTTATATGTTTGTTTTTGTTCATTAATGTTGGACTTAATTCTCGTCCTCGAATCAATGGGGCGAGTTGGGTCGACTCATCGAGCTTATGATGGGTTGGTGTCTTGTTTATCAAGTTGAGCACGTGACTTGGTTTACATGGAATAAATTACTTGGTGAAAAAGTCGAGCCAATGACTTGGATAACAAGGAATTTATTTATTAATTATTATTTAGATATGTTTTTACCAATTAGTAGTTAAGTATGATTATGGTTTTTGTATTCTAGTCTAGTTGGGTTTTCAAATCTAAATTAGTATATATATCCGAGCTTGTGGGTTATATCATAAAAAAAGAGTTTATGTATTGTAATTTTCGAGCTAATGAGAATTAAGAGATCGAGCTTATGATCTAAATTTTTGTTTTATGTTTATCGATCCAGATCACCAAACTTCAATTGGTCTCAGAACTCGGTTTAAAGAAAAACACGAGTTCATTATTTTATGTCAAGATCAACGGTAAGTTAAGTTCCGGCAGCAGGGAGTTTACGAATCGGTGGGTTCTACATGGATCGGTTTTAGTACAGTAGGATTCGTGTTTTACGAGAGGTATTCGTGACTGAAAGATTACGACGGTTCTTTCATGTCCGACGGAAGCGATAGGAAGAACAACAGAGATCTGTTGGGTTGTAAAGGTTAATCCAGCAATCGGAATACAACGCCAAAGCCCAGATTTCCGGTGACCTACCTGCACAAAATCAACGTTAGTGATTTTTATTTGTTGGCGGAAAGCAAAGAAGTAACAGGGTCTTGATTTTGCTTGGGGTGCGAAAGTATAAAGAAGTCATGAAAGTCAAAAGGTGGTTTTTTTTAAGAAAAAACTTGCTCTCAAAGATATTAAGGTTTTTTATTAGGTTCGTGGACACAGCTTTTTACAGAAAAAGCAAAACACAAGTTTTGTTTTTGCTTTCAAGTCACAAGTTGGGTTGTTTGAAGGCTATATTGTTATTGGCATATATTTAGTTTTCAAGATCGATTTAAGATTCTAGCAAACCTACAGTCGAAGACGAGCCATGACAAGCCAGCATAGTAATCAGACAACTATTTCTCTACAATGTCCAATGCTAACCAAAACAAATTACACCATGTGGGCTGTCCGGATCAAAGCGGTATTCCGGTACCACGGAATATGGGATGTTATTGAGCCGGGAAGTACGAACGAGAAGAAGAATAGTGCCGCCATCGCTCTTTTCTTTCAATCCATATAGGAAGATCAAATCATGCAAGCTGCCCAATACGAGACGGCTATAGAGATTTGGAATGCCATTAAAGTCCGGTATGTTGGAGCGGAGAGGGTTGTAGAAGCACGTCTACATACCCTAATAACCGAATTTGAAGGAACGAAGATGAAAGATACCGAGTCTATAGACGACTTTCCGGGAGACTATCCTGTATAGCCTCAAAGTTTGCCTCGCTCGGTTCTCCACTCGATGAACAAAGGCTAGTAAGAAAATTTTTACAAGCATGCCTAAGCGTTTTATAAATGTTGTTGCCTCATTAGAACAGGTTGTTGACTTGAAAACCATAAAGTATGAAGAAGTGGTAGGTCGATTAAAAGCCTACGAGGACCGTGTGAAAAGTGTTGATGACGAACTCGAGAATAACGGGAAGTTACTGTTCAATAGGGCTAAAACTAGGAAGTTTAAAGGGAAGTGCAAAGGAGAATCTGAGCAATCCCGTGATGCTTAAAAGGTGACCGAAACAAAGAAGGTAATTCGTGGAAGAAAAGGGATTATTCATGGGTTCAATGTTTTTGTTGTGACGAGATGGGTCACTTCGCCTCGGTATGCCCGAAAAGAAGAGGAAAATGGGCCGAAGCAAACTTAACTGAAGCAAACGAACCAGCAACAAATAAGGAAGTTTTAATGAAGATTAGCATTAATGATCAAGTTATTTTGAATGAAGAAAACGTGCATCCGAAGCGGTATGAGTCAGAACCGATGGAGAATGGTTTTTGGCACCTCGGGGTGAGCAATCATATAACGGGTATGAAATCGTATTTTTCTGAATTTGATGAAACCTTTGTTGGGCAGGTGCGTTTTGGTGATAGTTCATGTGTCGACATCAAGGGAAAAAGCTCCATTACAATTACTTGTGATGATGGTGTTGAGAGAATTATCTTAAACGTTTATTTTATCCCGAACTTAACGAGCAATATTTTAAGTTTGGGACAAGCAACCGAACATGGGTGTAAGGTGATTATGGAGGATGACCAACTTTTAGTTCTTGACAAATCAAGAAAGGTAAATATGAAGTCAATTAGATCAAGAAATCGGTTGTACACGGTTAAGCTTCGGGTTGAAACACCGATGTGTTTGTTATCAGTTACTTTGGTTATAAAGTTTGATAACTGAAGTACCCCTATGGTTAATCTCGGTACCGAACCTTGGAAAAATGAATACCAGAAGTACGGCCCGGTTCAGAATCAAATACATGTTTCTCGAGATGTGATCTTTTATGGGAAAAGAGGGTTGAACCAGGTTGATAAAATCCTGAAAACCGAGCTAATTCGCTTCAGATAAGCCCGAGTGGAGTTGCACAGTGCTCGTTTTCAACAGTCGAAACAGTTGGGCAAGCGGCCCAATCTACTAATAGCATAGCTGCTGAAAATCTGAAGCCTAATTCAAAAATTCAGCAACTTCGTTTCGAGCGAGGAAGAGAAAACAATTTTGATGATTCGAAATTACTTTTAACTTAAGATAGTGAACCGACGAGTTATGTCGAGACATCCGGAGGAGTACAAGAATGGGAGAATCGAGACAAAAGGGGCATGCTCAGAGTTGAAGAACGACCTATTTTCGAGTCGGAAATTAAGGGGGTGATTGTTGGACTTAATTCCCGTCCTCGAGTCAATGAGGCGAGTTGGGTCACCTCATCAAGTGTAACGTCCGCATTTCATTAAATAAATGATAAATAAAATAAGTCGGTTTATTTTAATTTATAGTGTCGAGAAACGTTAATTTAAAGTAATTAAATATTATGAAGAGGGTGGGTAACATTAATGGAAGGTTATTGGACTTAAGCATGTTTATGGGCCTAAAAGCCTTTGGGCTTTGCCTATTTAAACCCCAAAACTCTAGAGATTCCATCCTTATCACTCCACCATCATCATTCCAATCATTGGCATACCCATCCATACACACAAACAACCTCATGTACACAACATTCAATCCAAGATTTTAAAGATTCGTTTAAGATTTCAAACAAGCAAGATTCTAAAAAAAAACCCAACCAAAAGTTATGTAATATGATTCGCGGGTAATCTTTAATTTTTCAATCTTCATTTTAATTTCATTGTCAGATGTATTAACCAAATAAATGAAAGGAGTCTTGAAAGTTAAACACGGAGTGAATCTAACCTAATCAACCGCACCAAATCCTATGGAACCAAGTAACAAACCATGAATGTAAATTAAAACCAGGTGACACGTATATACACATAAGATGAAATGAAGTTGGGTTTTGGTGAAATGGGGTCTGGTAGTGTGGTGGAACCCAAACCGGCTCAACAAGGCCACGACACCCAGCTCGAGCTGGGTGTCGTGGCCTTGTTGAGCCGGTTTGGGTTCCACTCGAGTTGGGTAAACCATAAACGAAAAGGGTGGGTGGGAGCTCGGCTTAAACCCTAAGGGATTCAGTCCCGTCGGAAATGAAATCCGGCGAGTTGCGGGGGAAGCAGAACCCCGTGTGACTCGTTGAGACCCTTTTATGCGAACCGTTGAATTCGCATCCAGACGCGAAACACGATGCGAATCCGGCATGAGAAGTAAAATCTGGCACGTGAAGCGAAGTTCCGGTGTGCGAAAAACTTGTAAGCGAAATCCTATGCGAAAAAGATCCAAGCGAAATCCTATGCAAAAAAGTCCAAGCGAAATCTTTGTGCGAATTCCTTCTGTGCTAAAGGTTCGGGTGCGGGTTGTGTAAGCTGGGGTTAGGGAAGAGGGGAGGTGACGTCAGTGGTGTGAGTGGCCGGCGCCGGTGGCCGGATTTCTTATGGCTGCGACGGTGACCATGAAAGAAGTAGGAAGAAGATGATTATGAGGGTGTTTGGCTAGGTTAAATGAAAAGTGGTGGGTGGGGTCTGTTTATAAAATTATGAGTGGAGGTGAGTTGGTGATCAAAATAATAATAATAATAATAACAACAACAACAATAATAATGGAGATCATAATAAATAATAATGATGTTCTAGCTATATAACTACAAAAATAATAATAATGAAAGAGTTGTATGAATGTGCGAACATAAACGAAAACCGAACCCGAGACCCGACTCGTCTAACAACCTGTGATCCGCCTCAAATAAAGGAATATGAGACGAAGATGAGCCGAACACGCGAACCCAAACTCGCTTAAGGAAACGTTAACTTGTAAAGACGTTAAGAATGTGAAGTAATACAAATCAAGTGAATATAATATAAATATACACTAATAATAATTAAGATTAAGTAAATCAAATAAAATACGATCGGTATGAGATGGTTACATGTCGGTTCGGTTAACTTAAATGTTAACCCCGTTAACTCAAGAAAATAAACAATAAACAAATATAGAAAATTAATACGTGTGCATTGTTAAACAGTTAGCCGCGCACAACTTCGGAAGGGAATTACTATTAACGGTGAACGTAACAGGATCCAGGTGAGTTCTAGCCCCTTTTATGTGTTATGTTTTCGGGGCTGTGTGCATACTACGATGTGTTTAGTTTTATACACTTAACTTAAATGGTAAGTGTATATTCGATATATGTTTGCGTATGAATGTGAATGATATGGATTTATTAATTTACTATGCCCGTAGTTATAATTAAGTTTATTATAATTTAAGGATAAAGGTATGAAACGCACGACTGTATGATTGTATGTTTGAACAGTTAGTATCGGGCTGCGGACCCTACTAATATCTGCGAAGAATATAGGGTTGCGGACCCTACTAATATCTACAAAGAATAAAGGGTGGCGGACCCTAATAATATCTGCGAAGAATAAAGGGTGGCGGACCCTAATAATATATGCGAAGTTTATAGGACGAAAGGCTCGTTAAAATATAGAGGGGACGCGTAAGTATTAATTAAAGAAAGTCAGATAAAGTATGGAAGATTGTATGAATGTAGGTATGTATGTATGTACGAATGTATGTATGTATGCATGAATGTAGAAGAACAGGTAACTAATTAATACGTATCTTCGGATGCGTATTAATAGGTAAGCGGATGCAATGTATGTTAGTTAACTAGAACTCACTCAGCGTAGCTGACTTTAGTATGCACGCAGGTGAGTAGAAGGAGGCAGGTTGCTTAGAGTGGGACACGTGGCAGATAAAGGAAGACTGGCATCAAAGAAAAGAAGAGACACGTGTTATTTATGTTTTATGTTTAAGACTTATGTTATTTCTGTTTAAGACAAGTACTTATGTTATGCAAGAATGATTGACGTTTATGTTCCCCGAAATGTTTTAATTAACTCTGATTTCCGAACTATGTGAATGAGTAAAGCCAACCGGCGAGAAAGTAGGGCACCCAGGTCGGGGGCCTTACAGGTTGGTATCAGAGCATAAGTTCGAGAGAATAAGCATCCTACATGCTTAGACTCAAAAAGAGAATGGGACGAAAAGAAGCAAGAAAGAAGATGCCAGTCAGAGAATGCCATGTGTCACTCAAGCAAGCTTAAATACGTGAGTTTCATTATGTGTAACGTAGGGATAAGTAAGAGGTTTATATGAATTGTTAAGAGATAGAATTGCTTGCTTATACTTGAATGTTTGACTGTTTAACTGCCTTAAGTAGAAACGAGCACAAGTAGACTCACGAAAGGAAGTGGATAGGACACGAAAAGTAATGTGAGCAGCTAATCCAGCTTGCCACTGTTATTACCTGCAATCTTACTATCCTTGTACTAAATAGTTTCTCATGTGACGATGTTTGTGTTTTCCGTTAGAATTCGAATGGCTGGTGCTAAGACGACTGCTGAGCGAGGAGGGCGCACGGGACGCCTTGGTAGGCAACGCGTTAACCGAATATCCTCTAAAGAATCGATTTCTGACTCTAGTGAAGTGCAAAGCATGACCGTACGTGAAGAAAAGAATCAGATCGACCCTGCTATTCAAGCTACCATCACTCGAGCAGTAGCTGTTGCAGTGAAAAATCTCCAGCAAGAAAGATCTACTATGAGCCGGGCAAAAATCATGGAGAAGGGAGAAAAGGAGTGGATTTCTCCTGCTAAACGACCTGGTACGCAGATGTTGAATCCCTAGGAAAAGAAACAGAAGACATGGAGGAAATCATGCGAGACTTGTGGTAAGATGCACGGTGGCGAGTGCAAGTGAAGAAAAGGTACTGACGTCTGTCTTAAGTGTTTAAAAGCTCACGGTGGAGAGTGTAGACTGGGATCAAATGTATGCTATAAGTGTGGGAAAATGGGACACTAAGCTCCGGAGTGTAACGCTAGACCCACGTGTTATAAGTGTGGGAAGACGGGTCATTTTGCTAGAGAGTGTAATGACGTTGAAGCTGTCGGTAGTGGAAAGAGAGTTGCTGAGAAGTCAAGGCCAAGCAGAGCCCCGATGCTGTGACAGGTACATTCCTAGTAAATGGTACTTCCGATCCTATTTTACTCGATCCAAGTGCTAATAGAAGTTTTGTAGATGTAACATTTGGCAAGTTAGCCCAAATGACATGTAGTCGTGTGCCTGAAACGTTTATGGTAGAAACAGCTAGTGATACTTCCGTTAGGATAATGAGAATGGTTAAGGACGGCAAGGTAGAATAGAGGGACGTGGGTTCCCTGTTACCCTTTTTGTAATGACCTTAGAAGGATTCGATGTGAAAACAGGAACACATCACCATAGGTTTCATAACTAAGCTACCGCGTACAGCTAAAAGTCACGAGGCCATCTGGGTGACTGTGGACCGTTTAACTAAGAGTGCACACTTTCTGCCTATACGAGAAGCTATCTCGTCAGAAACGTTAGCGAATGTATTCATCAAGGAAGTCGTTACGAAGCATGGAGTGCCATTGTCAATCGTATCCGATAGAGATACCCGTTTCACTTCCCGATTTTGAAGGAGGTTCCATGAAGCAATGGGAGTGAGATTGAACACCTGCATGGCATATCATCCTCAACCAGATGGACAGTCTGAGCGGACTATCCAAACCCTTGAGAATATGCTACGTGCATGCATGTTAGATTTTGGAGGAAATGCGTAAGTTCTACCCATAGTTGTTTGTGTAATATGTAGGTTTCGGGGACGAAACCTTTTTAAGGGGGAGAGACTTGTAACGTCCGCATTTCATTAAATAAATGATAAATAAAATAAGTCGGTTTATTTTAATTTATAGTGTCGAGAAACATTAATTTAAAGTATTTAAATATTGTGAAGAGGGTGTGTAACATTAATGGAAGGTTATTGGACTTAAGCATATTTATGAGCCTAAAAGCCTTTGGGCTTTGCCTATTTAAACCTCAAAACCCTAGAGATTCCATCCTTATCACTCCACCATCATCATTCCAATAATTGGCATACCCATCTATACACACAAACAACCTCATGTACACAACATTCAATCCAAGATTTTAAAGATTCGTTTAAGATTTCAAACAAGCAAGATTCTAAAAAAAAACCAACCAAAAGGTATGTAATATGATTCGCGGGTAATCTTTAATTTTTCAATCTTCATTTTAATTTCATTGTCAAATGTATTAACCAAATAAATGAAAGGAGTCTTGAAAGTTAAACACGGAGTGAATCTAACCTAACCAACCGCAACAAATCCTATGGAACCAAGTAACAAACCACGAATGTAAATAAAAACCAGGTGACAAGTGTATACACATATGATGAAATGAAGTTGGGTTTTGGTGAAATGGGGTCTGGTAGTGTGGTGTGTCACACCCCGACCAAAGGCGGCGGAACATGTCGAGGTGTAACGATTGCCCATAAGCACATGACACTAATTAAAGTGACAGTATTTAATAAACTCATTTCATTTCACAACATCTAAAATGTCACATAACAATTATCCATAAAATAACCATAAACAAGATATCACAAAATATGGCAAATTTGATATTGTTCATTTTTACTAATATCCTAAGGTCTTTGATGTCGTTTTCTTCACAATCATAAATCAACCAAGATGCAAACCTGCAACATTTCATAAAATAAAGTTTGTCAACACAAAGGTTGGTGAGCAATTCATAAGTTTAATCATATTAGTATATAATAAAGATAGCCACAAAACTTGCATACGAAACGACAAATAAAAGTGGCAATTTGGATAAATAGATATCGCTAAACACTTTAGCGACACCTAGCTATTAGGGGATGCCAAATAGTCTTGGATTTTATAGTTATCGTTAATTGCATTACGTTAACGACACCTTGCTATAAGGGGATGCCAAATAGTCTAGGATTTTATAGTTCCACCAACCAAAAGCGATAAACACATAGGCATATAAGCATAGAACACAAAATCGAGCAATTATTTAGGTACAGTATACAACTACGTTTATGGTTTAAGATTCAAATATAAAGCATTTTGTTGAATAAGTATGAAATGTCACCCCAAAAATAAAAGATGGAAAATAGGGTATGAAGTACTCACCTTCAAGTAGTAAACTTGAAAGATGATAATTTGGAGATTTGTCGGAACGACGAGTTTAACGCACAATGCCTAAAAAGAAAAGAAGTCTTGAATTTAGAAAGGTTGTCTTGAAGGTCTTTAAACAAAATAAATGTTGAGAAATGTAAATAATTAAAGTTCAAGGTTTAAAATGTAACTATTTAAGAATTTATAATAATAACCCTTTAAAAATGTAAGTTTGCTCGAAACCGGGTTAAAGTATCTAACCTTAATATTTACTCAACCTATGTTAAGTAATAAGGTGGGTAAAATGCAAGAATGCAAATCCCTTTACAATAAAGATACTAAAACGGGTTTTTTTATCGAGTGTTCGGGTTGTCGATTCGGGTCTTGATAATTGGTCAAACCCAAAGTCAACTTTCCAAAATATTGAATGTTATGAGATAACTCAATAAAATTTAATAAGACTTAACCAAGTATGTAGTTCTATTGTTTTAGAACTAACAACGCACGTTAAGCGAGTGTTTGGTTTTGTCGGTCCAAACTTTGTTATGAGATCAAGTTGGCTCCAACACATCCAAGTACTTAAGAAAATATTTAAAAATCAATTTGTAACTATTTTTAAAGAAATATACAAGTCTTGATGGCTAAAAAAAAACACACTTGTGTGTCTTAAGCGAGTAAGAATCGGTTTGGTTTCCACATATCCAAACACTAAAGAACTTGTATAATAATGTACAAATAAAAAAAATACTTTAAGTTTTACAACCAAAAGTTAACAATAAAGTCTTTAAACAAAAGTTCGGTTTTCGGTTTGGATCGTGTTTCGGGTTAAGACCGAGGTAAGATTCTACAAACCTATAACCATATAATTTGTAAAAATGATTTTAGAAACTTAGATCTAACAATAAGTATGTTAAACAATTATTTAACAAAACTAGTAACAAAGTTCGGTTTACGGTTTAGAGCTATTTACGGTTAAACCGAAGCATAGACTCTTAAAAACCCATAACCATGGAACTTGTAAACATGACCAACAAACTAAAATAAGCAAGATTAATATGTATGAACAAGTTATATAGATGTATATATATCAAGGATACGAAGTCCTCCATGAAGCCTTGCCTTATGAGGTCCGAAACCTCACCGACCGGAATCGGAGAAGTAACTACCAAAGGTAAACAAGGGTGTATATTATATATATGTTGCACAATCATAAACAAGTATTAATAAGGCTACATAAACTAATTAAGATGAAAGACTAAAAACCTTCAAGAACACTTAAGAAGATAACCTTGAATCTTTGATGTTTGAGAGAGGTTTTTTTTTGGAGGTGTAGCAAGGGAAAATGAAGAGGAGAGGTGGTGTATATATAGGGTGATGTTGGTGGTCAAATATGGGTGTGAGACACAAGAGTTTTTATGCAAAATGGATCAAGACAAAAACACAAAACAACAAAAAAAAATAATAAAAAAATAAAAAAATAAAATAAAAATAAAGGTAGGATGTTTTCAAGACCCAACAAGTGTGAAACAATATTGTAACATAAATCCATCATTTTGATTATAACATAAGCTTCAGTTTACAAATCGAGTCGGTTTACATAATAATAATAATAACAACAATAATAATGGAAGATCATAATAAATAATAATGATGCTCTAGCTATATAACTATAAAAATAATAATAATGAAAGAGTTGTATGAATGTGCGAACATAAACGAAAACCGAACCCGAGACCCGACTCGTCTAACAACCCGTGATCCGCCTCAAATAAAGGAATATGAGACGAAGATGAGCCGAACACGCGAACCCAAACTCGCTTAAGGAAACGTTAACTTGTAAATACGTTAAGAATGTGAAGTAATACAAATCAAGTGAATATAATATAAATACACACTAACAATAATTAAGATTAAGTAAATCAAATAAAATACGATCGGTATGAGATGGTTACATGTCGGTTCGGTTAACTTAAATGTTAACCCCGTTAACTCAAGAAAATAAACAATAAACAAATATAGAAAATTAATACGTGTGCATTGTTAAACAGTTAGCCGCGCACAACTTCGGAAGGGAATTACTATTAACGGTGAACGTAACAGGATCCAGGTGAGTTCTAGCCCCTTTTATGTGTTATGTTTTCGGGGCTGTGTGCATACTACGATGTGTTTAGTTTTATACACTTAACTTAAATGGTAAGTGTATATTCGATATATGTTTGCGTATGAATGTGAATGATATGGATTTATTAATTTACTATGCCCGTAGTTATAATTAAGTTTATTATAATTTAAGGATAAAGGTATGAAACGCACGACTGTATGATTGTATGTTTGAACAGTTAGTATAGGGCTGCGGACCCTACTAATATCTGCGAAGAATATAGGGTTGCGGACCCTACTAATATCTACAAAGAATAAAGGGTGGCGGACCCTAATAATATCTGCGAAGAATAAAGGGTGGCGGACCCTAATAATATATGCGAAGTTTATAGGACGAAAGGCTCGTTAAAATATAGAGGGGACGCGTAAGTATTAATTAAAGAAAGTCAGATAAAGTATGGAAGATTGTATGAATGTAGGTATGTATGTATGTACGAATGTATGTATACGTATCTTCGGATGCGTATTAATAGGTAAGCGGATGCAATGTATGTTAGTTAACTAGAACTCACTCAGCGTAGCTGACTTTAGTATGTACGCAGGTGAGTAGAAGGAGGCAGGTTGCTTAGAGTGGGACACGTGGCAGATAAATGAAGACTGGCATCAAAGAAAAGAAGAAAATGTTTTATGTTTGAGACTTATGTTATTTGTGTTTAAGACATGTAACATAAACAGAATAGATAATAAAAGTTGGTTGACCAATCACCGACACCACCAGTGACGGACGGACGGATTCCCCAACTCGTCTTCCTCTTGAGATCTGCAAGTAAGTAATGCCTCCAAGAACCCTAACCTCCTTGTTCGGACTCGGAGCACGAGAACCTCAGAACGACGACGTCCTGTGGCCGCAGCCGTCCTTGAAGTTAGAGGCTGATAAGAATGTGTACAGGCCAGGCGATCCGGTTACCATTACCGTTGAGATCCGTAATCCTCCCGCCGAGTCTTCCTTGTTACTTGATAAGTTAAGCTTTGAAGCCACAGGCATTGAGAAATTGGATACTCAGTGGTTCAACACGCACAAGCCCTTACCTAATTCCCCCGATTCTTCTAATCACAACAGGAGAAGAAGAGGTGAACTTTGCATTTCCATTAATAATAATATTAATTGCCTCATTTCTATATTATTGTACATTGTTGATCCATGAAAGTGCAAATCTGGTGATTTGAAGTGCTGAATACTCAAATGCCGCGGCCTATCCGTTTAGACACTATAAGACATGCCTAGCAAAAAAATACACTATGCAATTTTATACATTTTTAAAAGATTAAAATTATAAAACATATAACTGTCACGCTCAAACCACAAAAGCCAAGTGCTAAACAAGTCATTTTTATGTTTGATACTGTGTTAATTGCGTCGCCTATAACCTGTTAAACACGATAAGACATGATTTGCCAGCTTATGCGTCATTTTATTTCACAAATAAAGTTGAATATTAAATATCTGTTCCATCTCTTAACAGGTGAATATGTTTTCATGGATACTTCCGTTCCATCTGTGGTTTCTAATCAACTTCTGTCATCTGGGACAACAAGAACATGTAAGCCATATCTTAAAATCTTCAATTTTGTTCTATGTAACATGTCAGTTTTTCAACTCGGTTCAGTTAGTAATTATTACAAGTTTTCTAAATGTTTGAGAAATTGATTACCCAGCAACTTACATATTTACATTGTGAAGTTCTTCTTACTTGCATCTTCTTAGGAGGATAAAGTTGGTTTTAACACCGCAATTGACTTATGTTATATACAGATATATTGAAGATGAATCTGCCAACAGTCATACCTCCATCATACAGAGGATCTACTGTTCGGTACCTGTATCATGTAAAAAGTGTTTTGTCTGGAAAATACCTAAATATGGATGACGGGCGCCCACGCCACCAGCTCCCTGCCATAGTTTGTCTTTCAACTTATTATTTCTCCTGTATTTGTTTTCAAGAATGTTTTATATGTAGTTTGAACTTATGTTGGAAGTAAAGTTAGGGCAAAAGCAACTGTCAATATTGTAGACTCACTTGTTATATGTGAAACTGTTTGAGAAGACAACAATGGATGAAAGGTTATAGGAAACAGAAAAAAAAAGGCACTCTTATTAGTATAAATAAATGCATAGAGAGGAGAGTTATGCAATTTTTTTAAGATATAATTTGATTTGTGACAGTGTCCATCATGAAAACTTTTGATTGTATACACTCTAGCATGAAGAAAGCTACGATCTATTAGCCTATTAGGAATGATTATGTGTCATTGTACATGATATATTACTACATACAAGTGTCAATTCACATATAAATATATGCATTTGACAGAATGATAGTAAAGGTTTTGCTTCCATTTCTCTTTAATTGCAGGAAACTCGCCTGCCGTTGCAAATATGGGTCACTGAAAAGACAAATGGCTTGTTAAATGAAGAAACTGGAAGTAACGGTATCATTTTTATTTTTAATATCTTACTCGCATGTTGCTTGGTTTAGGGGTGTGTTTTTTAACCGTATCCGAATAACGAACCCGAATCGAAGCGACCTGAGACCTGAATAACCCGAACCGAATTCTCCCGAACCTATTAAGCTCCTAACCCGAATCCAAGAGAAAATATTCGGGTCGGTATTTGGGTTGAAATACCCAAATTCGGGTTGACCCGAATAACCCGAAGTATAATACATCGATGCATGTATCCCTAATTTTTATAGGGTAATTTAGCGGTAAAATAACACAGTGACCTTATGTATATTCAGTTCAAAAATTTAAATAGTATAGTATTTAAACCAATATGTATTGAGCATGTTTCTTCAATCTACACAAGTATTGATCCGCAGGCTACGACACTCCTTCATCCGATCTAATACATGCTTGTATGATAAATTTCATGTTTTGCTAAATAATATATGCTATTATTGAATATGGCTGTATATTATGGTCTTATAACGATTTGGAATACGGTTTTTTAATTTATGATATTGTCAAAGGTGGATATATTTTTTTAATTTGTTAAACCCGAAACCAACCCGAATTAACCCGACCCGTTCAACCCGAAACCGGAACAAACCGAACTTATTTGGGTCGGTTCTTGGGTCAATTTGTTTTGAGCTCAAACCCGAACAACCCGACCCAAACAACCCGAAACCCGAATAAATAACCCGAAGAACACCCCTAGCTTGGTTGATGCCTGAGCTTTATCTTTAATTTCTTTAATTTCTTTAATTTAAGTTTTATTAATTTTAAGCTAGGATCTCTAACAGCTTCGAGCGTTGTGTAAACTGTGTAAGGGCCAGTCATCTTAACACTTTTGCTGATAAGTATTGGGTGATGAATGTTAGTAGGCGTTATATATGTCCGCTAATTAACTTCTTAGATATTAAATTATTAATGAAAGGCATTTATAAGTATGATAACCCTTATGCCTTGGGTGGCTATTGCCTGATAAATATGTATGATAAGGCTGGTTGTTTTTGTAAGTAACAAAGTTAATGTCTTAGATAAATTAAATTTTGATTGACCCCATTTCTAATAGAATAATTTAATTTAAACAAGATAAGATGTTTCAAACGTTTTAGGTATTGTTCCCGCTACACCTATTCTTTTGGATGTTTATTGGAAAGATATGGATGCTGAATCTGAGTGGGTAAGCTGCAGAAACCATCTGTTATAACGTGTTTTCATTGTTAATTATTTGTTGTTATTATTGCTACTACTACTATTATTATTATTATTATTATTCCTCACAGTTGTAGTTCTGTGCAGGCTAGGGCTAACGAAACTTTTGATGGGGTAGAGGAAGATTATGAAAGTCAAAAGGATGACGTGTCATCTGTGTCTTCCTACAATCCAAGGGGAAGTTTACAGAAAGCATTCGGTAGTCAACTGTCTTTGCAATCATCTAGTAAGGATGTACCTTACCATGACCAAAAGTCAACTGTATCTTCATATATGGCACTCCCTCAAGTCTCCGCAGCTGAAGTACTATATGGTTCTAGTGAGGGTAAGCAAAATTTCAGTGCTTAGTTTATATGTTTATGTCTAAAGTTAAAAACTTTTTTTTTTTCAGTTTTAGTTGCCAATTTACTTATGACATGGTGCCGTTGTCAGTGTTCCTTTGTACGTCAGAATCTTGTTAGTCAATTTGAGGAGTATTTTTAAAACTTAAAAGAAGTGTTCATTAATGGGTTTAAGTGACTGCTTTTGATATTTCTATTAAAGACTTGTGATAAATAGAAGGCTTAAATGCTTAATACCATAAAAAACTGCGGTACTTTCTTATTTTTCATGAGAAAGTCCATCAATCTTTATATTGGTATATTAAAGTCTCTCAACTTTAAACTAATTGCTGTATAAACTTTTCTAAAGTGCATATACCTTTGAAATAAGTAAAAAGCGTTTCTTTCTTTAGTTGCAGTATCGGAATATCCTCTTAATTCAACTGAAAAGATATAATAATTAACTCTTAAATTGCTTAACCAAGATGGTATAGTTTTTTTTGGCAAAACTTTTGCATGACACTGTATCAAAGTTTGATCAATTTAAGAGTTAATCAGTCATTATATTAAAAAAAGGTTTGCAGATATGTGCATTTTTAAATAAGAAAAGTATATTGGTTTATATGATATTAACCCTAAATAAAACTTGAAACTTAATGAGTAATGGCACTTTGTTTTCCAAGCAGATATATTATCTGCTCGAAGATCGTCAGCAATAGTCTCTCCAAATCAGCAGCCAAGTTCAAGATCTCTCTCCAGGGAAGATGATTCAAAATCCTCAAGTGCCACAAAAACAGCAGAACATGTTGCATGTAAGTCATACTCTTTCTTATTCTTTAAAAATCATCTGGTTTATATTTTGCCATCATATTATTAATGCAATAACAGGGTTCATAATATTTACCTCAAACATTAAGTTGTCACTAATGTTCTCTGCAGCAGAAGGTTTCATTCGAGGAAGAAAATCGTACAACATTAGGCTAGATGACCAGGTTCTATTAAGATTCTCACCCACGAAACCTGAGTCAACTTATTACTTTGGTGATATGGTAAAATCTCAAAATATCTCGGTTGGTATATGCTTTTGTTGATTGATTTAGTAACACACATATGTACTGATTACAGATAGGTGGAACTCTTACTTTTTTTCATGAGGAAGGCAGCCGAAGATGCCTTGAGGTATTTACATATTTGAGATATTTTTATTTGAAATTATGTACGGTTGGAAATATATGCGGGTTTGGCTTGGGTGACTTGAAAAATGGTTGTAAATGAACCATACATTCAGTGAACAGTTTATTTTATAAACGAACGAACTTAAACAAAAAATTTTGTTCATCTAGTTTCATGATCGTTTGTTTACGTTCGTGAACTGTTTGTTTATACTTTTAACAAATGAACATAAACGAAAACGGACTTGTTCAGTTTCTTAATGAACAAACACGAACAAGTAAACCATGCTCGTTTAGTTGTTTGTTTTTGATCGTTTTTTTGGTTAAAATTAAACGAATGAATGTTCTGTTTGTGACTTTGTGTTCATTTGGTTTGTTTTCAAGCGTAGTTGCTAGGCTCATAAATGAACCGAGCGAACACGAACGGAGCATATTCGTGTTTGTTTATTTAACTTTAACTGAACAAGTGCTTGAAAACGAGCAATTAAGCAAACATAGTTTTCTTTTTCATGTTTGTTTCGCAACGAATGAAACATACATGACCGAACATAGATGAACTTAATTGAACGTAAACCAATTAAAATTAAAGGTGGACATCAATTTGTTAGTCTAAAAAATTAATAAAAGGAAACTAAATTGTAATGGGTGATATTTATTCTCATTAAATTAGACTAAATCTTAATGGACCTAAAAGATTTAATTGAATATATGCACGAACAAACTTAAACAAACATAATAGAAAAAACATAAATGAACGTTCACGGACATAAATGAACACACAAGATATCTTTCATGTTTGTTCGATTAAATAAATGAACAAAAGATGTTCATATTTGTTCGTTTGCTAAAAAAAATTAGCATAAACGAACTTCCCGCTGATTGATTGATGATTGTTCACTGAAAGTTCAGTTTGTTTACATGCCTACTAGTTGCAAAAGTTGTATTATTTTAGTTAAAATATACTTTTTGAATAAGATGGTATAGGTGGTTTTATGCATTAGAAGTACACTTTGGCTGGCTTTTAAACCGTTCGACCGATTTTTTTAAGCTAGCTCTTTTGGTTTTGCCTGTTCGGCTCGTTATGGAGAAGTCATGATCCAAATCCACCTATTCATAGATAATGAGTTTCAATCTTTTTATTTGTCTGTTTCAGCTATCTGTAACCTTGGAGTTGTTGGAGACTATCAGTCGTCGATCTGCACATCCATCTCGAAGACATTCCCCAACAATCACCAAGGTTTATAATCTAAATCTTAAAACTGAAATAACTTTTAGCATGGTATCTAACTTTTTACCGACACTTTTAATGTTGGCGATTGTCATGTTTATATATTCTTTATTATATTTGGAAAACTATTTTCCATCATGATTGGTTTAAAAGTGCTACTTATGTTTTATTGAATTTAGATATGCAAAAGTTGTAACTCTATAGTTCTCCTTCGTTTAGTATTAAATTAATATTTTGTACATGAACCATGAACATATCTTACACTCGGGTCAACCTCAATCATAGTGTTAGCACCCACTCTCACTTGTACCACCTTTATATGTTCCTTTGTGATCTTTGAGTTCATATTTACCAAATAAAGTATATTCCTGTAAATCTCATTTCATTTCAAACAAACTTAGGATTCAAGTTAAGGAAGTTCGTTTTAAAATACCAGCTTTGCAATTTATTATGTTTCAGAAAATCAATAATTTTTTTAATTTCTGCTTCAATAGGGGTAACATTGATTTTTGTCGAAAACAACTTTGTGTTTGATTTGTTCATCTTTGTGTTCTTTTTGGTTCAGTTGAGCTGATTTATGCATTATGTTATATTTGGTGTTGCACTTGTACTTTAAACTATTATACTTGTATGCTTTCATGTAGTCAATGTTAAAAGAAAAAGAAAACATAAATCCAATGTTAAGAAATTAATATTATGATTTTTAGTTAAATGGATAATGTAAATGGGTTAATACTTTTCAATATTATGCCTATACCGAAGCTAGCTCAATCTTTTAAACCATTAAACAAGCTTTATTCGATTGCACAAGTAGGTTAAACCAGCCTTTTTGCTGGAGGGAAGTTGCCAGCATAAGCATTTTGAACGTGAAGCTTATTATACTTAATATTTTTGGGTGAATATGCGCAGATCCAAAGTGACCACCATGAGGTTGTTGCAGATTTGGTGCAAACAAGTTTTCTGTTTTCAGTTCCAATGGATGGGCCTATGTCTTTTTCCACTAGACATGTTTCTGTGCAATGGGTGCTTCGGTTTGAGTTTTTTATCACTCCAAAGAATGTAGATTGGACCAGGTACGTCATTACATACTAATTGGCATACCTCATAACGTTGTAACTGTTAGTTGGGTGTGGTCAACCCAAACACTTTTTGTTCATTTAGTTTATTTGGAGTTAAATGTTTACATATTAGACTTATTCATGGCTTTCTAAGCACTTTGTAGATTTTTTGATGACAGATATGAGCATCCTCTTTTAATAGAGGGAAGAGACAAATTTGAATGGGTTCTTCCAATAACAGTGCATGCACCTCCATTCACGACAACCGTGTCTCATAGTAGAACTGAAAAGCCGGCTCCTATAGAACCGTTGTGGGACCGTCCTTGATGGTAATTATCAGCAACTATATCTTTACTAAAGAGAGTGGGTAAACTAACCAATGCTGCAGAAATTTTTAAAAAGCAAAAATTATAGTTTGCATGTTCCGGTTTTGCTCTCTTATTTCCACACAGCTTTTGGTTATGTAAAGACTATTTACACTTTTTCCTCTCGTCTTTACTCGCGCATTTCTTTTAATCTCAATCCAAGTATGATTTCAAAAAATCAGTACTTGTTGAATTTGCAACGATATGGGGACAACTTTTTTACTTATGAGCGAGGCGATTTGGGTAAGTATCTATGTCAAACAGGTAAAAGAATTATTAGCTTTAAAGAAAATGGGTCAAATGAGTTGAATTTTCGTGAAAAAGTGTTTCAGGCGAGACCAACCAGATTAAACCTGTTTTGGCCTGTACAAAATTAATCTTTACACGTGTTTTAACTTTTTACCGGCACTCAAGTTTTGTAATGGTATGCACATACATGTAATGTTTATACATTTACGTTTTTGCATTCTGCAGTAGCATAACCGAGTAGTTGCTAAGGTCACATACAAGATGATGAAGTCCAGCTAGGCTTCGCCTGGAAATACCGAAAGGCTCGGTTATGGATTAGTTGTAAGGTTACTTTTATCGGGTTTTTGCAGACTAAACGGATGATATATATATTTTTTTCATACATACTGCTCACTACAGCTGTAAACATTTTGCCATACCTCATTTGGATCAGTTTTTTAAAGATTATTCATTATTATTTTTCTTGTTACAAGACTTGCACGAACATAGTTCCTTTCATAGGTATAAAAGTTGTCTCACGGGATGTTCTTGCATCACTAGGGATTGTAGTTAGACAACCCGATTAGCTCACAGCAATGTTTAGTTCTACTATCTTGGTTTGATTATACCATTCAGCATACGATTTATATGCTTAGTATATATATGACTCGTATACTGAAATCTCTGATTCAACATTTTAAGATGTCAATTCGCATCGGATGTAATGTGATACAGGCCATATAGCTTATATAAAGAAAAATATGCATCGCCTTAAATATATACAAATCGTATTCCAACTTTTTTGTAAAACTGATAAACCAGTCGTATTGAAAGGACACACTTCATATAATATAACTTATGAATCATCTAAAGTGCATACTAGTTGTATTACCACTTTTGTGTAAAGTTTATAAACAAGTCGTATAGGATGTACACGCTATACGGTTTGCATACCTTATTTACCACTATAAAACTAAACTATGTTATTGACCCGTGCACGACATGAATGGAAATATAGAAATCGTCAAGTAAACACATATATAATTTTAAGCGACAAGTTATTTTTTAATATATGTTTGAGACATCAACGTGATTTTTAATTTCAATTCATATTCATACGCAAATAAAGTATTGAAATACATAAACTTACAAAGAATGACTTTACACAGTAAATGTTTACGAAAAAAATTTAAAACTTTAAAACATAAACTTTAAAAAATAATATTAAAAGAAAGCAAACAAATTTCACTAACATTAGTCTGGAAAGCAAGCAAATAAGAAAATAAGCACCCAGGAAAGATTCCCGATAAGCATCCAAGAATGATTCGGGCTTCTTTTCTTCCTGGACCGGGAACAGAGTTGATGACATAATCATTCATACACCAATCTAACAGACATAGTAATTAACTGACTACAAAAATTGTTTTTACATTTCATGCGAAAAGTCTTGCACCCTAATAAACTGAAGCGCGTGCAAAGCGCATTTAAGAACCAGAACCAAACCGAAACCTTTTTAAAATGACATGTTTTGACCAGAATCAAATCGTTACGTTTTGAGAATGACCCATTTAAACCCGAACCAAATCAATATTTTCTAAAATTGATCTGTTATGACCCGAACCAAATCGATACGATTTTAAAAAGACCCGTTGAAACCCGAACGAAATCGATACCATTTTATATTTACTCATTGACTTGAACTAAACTGATACCCTTTTAAAATGACTCATTTTGACCCAAGCAAAAAAAAAATCTAAACATTTCTAAAATGACCAATTTTCACAATTGAAAATTGAAATAACACATTTGAAGACTAAGAAGAACAATGAAGGGTAATACATATAACATTCTTAGCTTTTGAAATCCTTTCTACCAAACGCGAATTTATTATTACAGGTTATGAAGATCCAAAAAAATATAAAGCTTCAATGACTTCAGCCCACTTGAAAGTTGAAACTCATGTGAATATTTCACTTAATTTGTGAACTTTTCATATTCTTTCATTTTTCAATAGACGCTAAAACAGAACACCAAACAAACTAAATACAAATTGAAACGAACTAAATTAAAAAAAAACCAAAACCAAAACCAAAAACCGAAAACCTAAATAAAACCAAATACCAATAAAACTAAAACAAAAACCCAAATGAAACTGTAAAACTAAAACTGTAAATCTGAAACCGAACCAAAAACAAAAACTGTAAAAACCAAAACGAAAAATTGAATAAAGTTAAACCCACCTAAAACAAAACTAAAAAAAAAAAATTGAACCGAAACGAAATAAATTTATAAAGACTAAAACTGAACAAAAACCAAAAACCAAAATGAAACCAAAATAAAAAAATAACTACCATGAAACTTTGAACAAAGAAAAACCCAAACTCATTAAGGAACACATGTATTATTAATAGTATATAGTAGTAATGTAATTAAGTTAAATGTAATTTAATATAATTTTGAATTATTTTATTAGCAAAAATTTACGAGAATACAAATTATTTATGGTAAGAGCTATTGATAACTAGAAGTAAGAACCTCAAGACACAAGGCGAGCCTCGGCTTGGAAATCTTCTAAACCTCAAGTAACTAGGCCTTCTAGACTTGAGAGAACCCTCAAACAACCCACCAGAAAATAAAAAAAGAAAAGACTTAAAAGGGTTTTTAGAGAGAGAAAGTAGAGAGAGGCTAAAGAGAAATATATAATAAGAAGATTTTATTTCTTTCCAAGGATGATCTACAAACAAGGGGGAACCCTCCTTTTATAGGCCCAGGACGGGTTTTCGTGACATCATCGCTTACATCACACTAGCCAATTACGTCATAGCTTACATCACACTAGATATTACATTATTGCTTATATTACACAAATATTAAAACATTAAACATACCTAGATGCTTTAAGTACTTTAAGAGTAATTAAGCTTTATTCTTAAAACAAACATACAATAAAACATTCTGGGTTTAGTGATACTTCTTCGGGACGTGTTTCTTCATTTCTTCCATATCCTTCACTTCCATTGGGAGTCTGGGTGAGACGGATCATCTTCATAGGGGTCAAAATTGTCAAAATTATTATAACCATCAACAAGATAAGTTTCCAAGTATTCTTCTAAAGTTTCCTTCCATTTTTTGGAGTATGGATTTTTGTTTTCCCATAACCTTCTCCTTTAAGCACCTCAGCTGGCATTGATTCTAATGACACGTTGTTTGCCTTTGCAAGACATAACCGTGTGTCCATGTGCTCTTTTGGAGCCCAATATTTGTAATTAGAGTTTGAGGGTTTAAGGTTGGACCATGAGTGGATAAAACAGTATGGAGCATGCAATACTACTGACTGTTCATCTCTCCCTGTTGACGGAGGAATATAACATCCCGACCTCCTGAAATATACCACAAAATACTTCTTCTTTGAAGATGTTATTTTTTTCAATCCATTGGTGGGGAGTGAGGAACCACTGAAGCAGTGTGAACGTGTTTCTTGCTTCTTTGTTCATTTTTTCACACTGACATTCAATGATGTAGGAGAGAAGCTTCCTGGCATTGAAAGTCATGGCAATTTCATGAGCTTCAAAAAGGTACCAGAAAAGACATAGAGCTTCTTTTGGCAACTCGTAGAGGTCTTTTAGGTGGAAAATATTCATGAACGGATAATCCGGGTGGAAAATGATTCCTTTCGTGAGCGGACCATATCTTTTCAGGATGATTGTGAGGAAATCCCTGTAGGTCAACAGAGATCGCTTTTCTAAAGTATGATTAGCAATTACTTCAATGATTTCTTCAGGGATGCTCTTGTTCTTGAGATCATCGATAAGCTGGTTTGGGTCTGTGGACGGGTCTGGGTTATTCATCATGAATAAAGTTGGTAGGATGTGGGGGTGTCTGATGTGTTGATTCTGGATCATCTGGGCCTCCTTGTATTTATAGTCCTTTGGCTTGTATTCTTTAGGTCTTGATAAGAAATCTGCAAGGACATTATCTTTTCCTTTTATATGCTTAACAGTAAAAGTCCACTGAGTGAACCAGTTTGCCCATCGTAATAATTGTGCCTCTGGGAGAATTTTCTGTTTAAACTGTAGCATTTTTGGGAAGGCTGACATATCCATCTCTATCAGGAAATTGTAGCCAATTAAGTGGAACTGAAACTTTTCGATTCCTTTCTTAACTGCTAAGATTTCTTTATATGTGGAATGATAATGCTTTTCTGATTCTTTGAACGTGCCGATTTTGTATCCACATATTGTTTGACACCCTTATCGTCTTCTACAAGCAATACTGCTGCTCAGTACTCGTCACTAGCGTCTGTCTGTAAGATTCGTTTGTCTGTTTGTGAAGGAATCTTTAAAGGGGGCATCTTGTCAGCAAGTTCCTTTATTCGTCTAACTGCATGTGTTTGGCTTTCGGTCCAAGTGGGAGGATTCTTTTTCAGCATGGGGAACAGATGAGCTGTATGATTAGACAACTTGGCAGGAAATCTGCCATATAATTGACTAATCCAAGAAACTGTTGAGTTTCTTTTTGTGACGTCAGCTTATCTGGAAACTTGTAGAGTTCTCTAGCAATGTGTGGCTGAGGCTGGTACTTGCTGTCGACAATTTTCATTCCCAGAAATTCAATAGAGTTTACTCCAACTTCCATTTTCTTTGCTGAGAGCATAATCCCATACTGCTGGACAATAGAATGGAATTTTTGTAATAATTCCACATGGGCTTCTTCTGTTTCTGAAAACAGAAGGATATCATCAATATAAACCAATGTGTTATCAAGGATTGGTTCAAAAATGCGTATCATTGCTTTTTGGAAGACAGATGGTGCAATTTTTAATCCAAATAGCATTACTTTCCATTGGTAATGATGATTTGGGATGCAGAATGCCATCTTTGGTCGTTCTTCAGGGCTGATACCTAATTGCCAGAACCCAGCTTTCAGCTCAAATTTGGAGAGAACCTTTGCACCCACCAGTGATTGGAACAGTGCTTTCCTCTGTGGGAGCGGGAACTTGTCGTCTGCCAGGAAGTGATTCAATGGTTGGTAATTAATGACCAGTCTTAATTTTCCTCTGACCTGTTCACTTCTTTTGTTGACGTAGAAAGCTTCACATGCCCAAGGAGATGTTGTTGGTTCAATGAGATCTTGGTTGGCTAGCTCTTGGCATTCTTAAATGGCTAGCATGGTGTATTCTGGGTTCATTCCTGGATGGCTGGCTTTTGTGGGGTTTATATCTTCATTCTTCTTAAATGGCAAGGTGACAAAGAATGATGAGTTTAGCCATAATGGAGAATTATGTTTTTTGAGAAATTCTGTGTGGCTATCGGAACAGGAAGTTTGGATGATCTTCCTTTTTATTGCTTCGATTGTAGAAGAAGAAGATATCATAAATATCCTTGGAACTGTGCTCCATGGTTCAGTAAATTTTTTGTATCGGAGCCCTTCTTCTCCATATCTTAGATCTCGAAGCCGGTAGAGGACGTCAAATCCTAATAAGAGATCTTTACCATGGCAATTTGATCCTAAAAACCTATGCTTGATTGTGCACGTGGGAAATACCCTCAGATGTATTGGAACATTCCTTTTGGTGATTACGAATGATTCGCCATTTGCCGCAATAAACCCTTGGTGATGTGGCTCCCAATATTCATCAGGGAGAATGTCTGGGTTTAGAACTGAAGCTCTGGATCCAATGTCAAAGAATGCAATAACCGGAATTGGCTTAGCATATGTACTGGTGAGAAGGTGAACCTTGGCAATTGGTTCTGGAACTTCCTTCTTTGGCATGTAGGTCTTATTTCGCTTGGAGTGATCCTTTGCCATACAACATGGAGTTAACCCTGATTTTGGGTCATCGGGGCACTTTATTCTCATGCTTATTTCAGGATGAGCATCTGGGTTTTCTTTATGGTAAGGAGTGATGGCTAAAGTGTTAACCGGCAATGTTTGTTGGTTATTCTGAATCATAACCTGGGGACTCTTATTTCTGGACGGTGGTGCTACAGGATATGCCATCATCATGTCATCATCTCTGACATGTTTGTCTTTCTTAGGACCGCTTGCTGACGTCTTCTGTTCTGTGCTGCTTGATGAAGCACTACGGTTTGAGGATGATTTTCTTGCTCTTGCTCTGATCTGGGCCTACTCATTTGACCAGAGATTCATTGATGGTGACGTCTGTGAGAACGAATGAACCGGTAAAGGTTGTGGTTCAAAAGCTGTTCTGACAAACGGGCACTTGGTAGCCTCCATGGATCATCAACCATGGTTGAAGTTCTCTGCTGCTTGTGTTGTCTTTCAAGATCCACAAGTTGTGCTTTAAGGAACTTCATTTCAGCCTCCTTTTGAACTAGGCTTCTTGGCGGCTGTGAGCCAGGTCTTGCCTGGGCTAGCTGGAGTAACTCGTTATGGAGTCCAAGTATCTTGGTA
This sequence comes from Bidens hawaiensis, assembly GCF_021521415.1. NCBI lineage: Eukaryota > Viridiplantae > Streptophyta > Magnoliopsida > Asterales > Asteraceae > Bidens > Bidens hawaiensis. The sequence goes on along the minus strand of NW_027494718.1, from coordinate 221,046 downwards.
CGGACTTCATAGATGATACTCTCAAGGCTTTGTAACCTGCTTACCAAGCCTTCTTGTGTTTGACTGAACCTGTTCTGCTGGGCTAGGATGGTTTTGAGAATATTGTTTTGAGCAACAGCATTCTCGCTTATTTTTTATTTATTTTATTTTTTATTGTGCACTTAGGCATCTTTAGCCTAAAAAGAGACAAATGTCCTATCCTCATCTTCCATTTAAGTGCAAAAAGAGACACAATCAAAGGACATTTTTCAAAACTTTTTTTTTTAACTATGACTCAAATGTCCTATCCCCACACTTAAATGTTGCATTGTTCTCAATACAAGGATAAGGACGAAAAATAAAAATAAAATCGAAATACAAAAACCTAAAAACCAAAAAACCAAAAAACCAAAAAACCAAAAAAAATAAAAACAGAAATAAAAATAAAATAAACAAGCAAGATAAATAATGGAAAAGACTTACCTGATATTATGCAAATGACGATATGATGTCAAAGTTTTCTTCCAAAGCTGCCCTCCAACTCCAAACGTGCGCATCAAACAAATATCTCCATTCTCTCACACACGAACGGAAGCGGCGAACACAACAAACAATATCTAAAACATATTTTATCAACTTGATAGATGTTAAGCACTTAAGTATTTTACCAAACCAAGCAACCCACCATATATATAAAATATGAATAAATAGCATCAAATAATAAAAAGCATACAGTTCGGCTGCTCCATCCCCACACTTGAATTTTACAATATACTTCATGAGGGTCATTTTTCTAGCTCAAAACCTGCAAAACTTAAAAACGAAAACAAAGAAGAACTACAAAAATCTACGTTAGTGACACGACACAACTCAAAAATAAAGATGGGACAAATATACAAACTCTACACTTGAGTTTTCACTCAAGACACTTTACTGTGTGAACTACTCAACTGTCCAAGTGGAGATTCCCTCCACCACGGTCAAACTCCATGGTCCTCCAAGAAACTGCATCACGATACGACCATTCATCTTCAATCTTATTCCTCTTATCTCCAACTCCTCCAAACTCCATAAACTTCCGCTTTCCACCGCCTTTATCTCTATCCAACTCCATCGCCTCTCGAGAACTCGCGACCTCTCTCTCCTCCTCCCAACAAACTCTGACGGAACGGGGATGCTCAAGACGTTGATCCTTGCCCGGAATAAAAGACTCAATCGCATAAACGGGATGACACAGATCAATGAGACCGTCTTGACCACGCGGGTGTCTCATGGATTTAGCAACATAAGTGACACTATCGTCGCCAGCTCTCAGAGTGATCTTACCATCAAAATCGTCTACAAGTGCCCTAGCAGTACGCAAGAATGGACGACCTAAAATAATAGGAGCTCTCTCATCGGCCTCCATATCTAAAACCACAAAATCTACGGGGAAAACCAAATTATCGACTTTCACGAGCAAGTTATCTATGATTCCCCTAGGGTACTTTACCGAACGGTCAGCTAAAGACAATGACATACGGGTTGGGGTGAGTTCTCCTTGGACTAGCTTCTCAAACAACGAATATGACGTTAAGTTTATGCTAGCTCCTAGGTCCGCTAATGCTTAACACGAGGTATCCCTACCAAACAAACATGGAATAGTGAAAACACCGGGATCGGGTAACTTTTCGGGTACCTTATTGAGAACTACTGCCGAACACTCTCCGTTCAGTGGAACGGTCGAAAGCTCCTCCAGACTTTCCTTTCGTTTGAGAAGATCTTTCAAAAACTTGGCATATTTCGGCATATGCTGGAGGGCCTCGATAAAAGGAAGGTCAATCCTAAGCTTCCTAAACATATCTAAGAAATTCCCGTACTCTCTTCTAAATTTCTGATTCTTAACACGGGCTGGATACGGGACACTAGCATGATCTATAAGCGGTGATGGCCTAATATCTCTTGGTTTCTTCTCCTCACTTCCTCTAACTATGAGCTCACTGGTTGGTGCGGTACTTTCTGGGTCTAACCTAGGTTGCACCCTCCCAGGAGTCTCCATCACTATCTCCTCATCAACTAACTCATCTCTCTCCTCTACCTTAATCTCTCTCTCCGGACCTAAAACCTTACCACTACGAGTAGAAATAGCATTTAACTGAGCTGCCGGATTTTGCTGAGTGGAACCCGAAAACTGACCTGGAGGTCTCTCATCTAAACATCGGGCTATATCTCCTATGGTTCTCTGAAGATCTAGAATTGTTGACTGGTGATTCCTAATTATCAAATCATGATCGGCAATTCTCTTATGAGTTTCTTGATCTTTAACTAGTATTTGTTTCATCATTTCTTCTAACCTAGCCATACTACCACCCAAGTCCTGTCCATTATTCCCACCATGAGTACTTTGATCCCCACTAAACGACTGATCCTATCCCCGGTTAAGATTTGAATTTGATTGGAAACTATGGGGTGCACCAGAGGAATGTAAATTTGAACTATAGTTATTATTTTTATAGTTGTTCCAGTTTGAATTATTATTTCCATTAAACGCATTAGGAACCCTATTTTGCCCTCCTATGAATTCTACCTGCTCTTGAACCATCAACGGACAATCTAAAGTCCCATGCCCTCCTCTACACAACTCACACTTATCTATCTTAATCTTAAGTTTTTTAATCTCACTGGCTAGACTCTCTAAGGCAGTCTCCACACTAGTATTCAGATTAACCTGGTGCACACCTCGGACGGATGAGGGTGTACTAGTGACGGGATTTGAATTCCCGTTATGTGGCTTTTTAGCAAACTCGGACTAGTCAAAATTTCAAACAATTCATTACACTCAACTACATTTCTCTTATCCATTCAGTTACCTCCAGCAGCAGTTTCGAAACGAGCCTGAGTCTCATATGTCAGCCCATTGTAAAACTTCTCAACAAGTGCCTACGGAGTAAGACTATGCTGTGAATAATGAGCCAATAAACCCTAAAAACACTCCCAAGCTTGATAGTACGGCTCGTCCGGCTCCATGTGGAAGGAGTGGATCTGATCACGGAGGCTAGATGCTTTGGTAGGCGGGAAGTATTTCTTCAAGAAAGCGGTACGCAACGCCTCCCAAGTAGTGAATGCTCCAGCAGGTTGCGAATTGAGCCAAGTGGATACACGACTTGTAAGTGAAAACGGGAACAAATGGAGAAAAATGGCATCTTCATTAGCACCTTGCAAATTGAACGTTTTGAGCATACGGGTGAGACGGTTGATGTGCGTTGGTGTATCTTCATCGTCACGACCGTGGAATAGGTTACTCTGGATGAGATTGGTTATGACATAGGATGGAATTTTCCATGAATTAGGGTTATTGATTGCGGGGGTGATGATGGGCGAGTGATCTCCGGTGAAACCCTCGAAGGCTTGTTGGTAGATGGTTTGGTTGTCGGCCATTTGAAAATCGGGAATGGTTCTGGGACTCGACGGTGGTGAACTGTGTGGTGATGACTTTGGTGGAGAATCTATGATGATCGGTGATGATGAACTGGCTTCTGACTTTAACGTAGGTGGTCTTTGCAAACGAAGATGTGGCATAAACCTGAAAAGCACACAAGACCAAATCAATAGACTCTATTTAAATGCTAAAATAAAACTAAGAATAAATAAACTAAACAAGACATAAAATATAAACTAAAATTAACTACACTCCTATGACTCAAAAAACAAAACAAAACAAAACAAAACAAAACAAGTAGCACGTAAATAGCAAGTACGTCTAATCAAAGCTAATAACGCAATCGCCAAGAGTCCCCGACAACAACTCCAAAAACTTGATGTGCTTGAAGTAGTCTAATAAAAACACCCTAATCTAGACACTAAGTAATAAATTCTAGACTCTTAAACTTAACTATACTACTAACCGGCAAGTGAACCGATCGACTCTAGTACAGCTAAGTAAGTCCGGATATCGAACCCACAAGACTCTTTAAATTACGTTAACTAGCTAAATTTAGACTTAACTACAGACACGACTATTTATTTATTATTGTTGGGGGGTTTAACTAAAAACTAATATTAAACTAATACTAAATTAATCACTAAGACTTAAAGATGACTTAAAGCTAAACTTAATTCAAATGATGACAAACAACCACCTAGGCTAGAATCCCCTAAGTTTCAGTTATCAATTAACCGGGAGAATACTTAGTTACGGAACTGGGATCGTAAAATAGACGCTTAAGATAAAACCTGAATAGGACCCCTGACCCTTCTCAAGAGACACCTATGGATTTCTAATAAGTTTTAATGCACACCAGTATTAAAAATCAAGTTTCCTTACGGTCACCTAATTAATTACAAACTAGTTCCTTTATACGAAATCCTACTTTACAGCGCGGAAATCAAAGGCAGCCTAATATATTCAATTGACTCGATAGACAAAATTAATCAATCAAACCTAGACGGACTCCTAACGAAGAACTAAATCTAGCAATCCTGATCAACAAAGACCTATCCATAACCTAGCACTTTACAACTATTTAGGTTAGCAGCACACTTAGGTTTATTTAATTAAATAATATTATTCCTATGATCTTATTCGAAATCAATCATAAAATAGTCAAAAACACAAAGTAGATGACCTAATAGCAACCTATCATAATGACAAACAATAATCAAGGCAACTATGGAATAATAAAACTCAACAAACAATCCTAAGCACACATATGCATCAATTTAGTATAATCAAACCTTTTACTAGTTCATAAAAACCATAACGATAAATAAATCCTAAGTCAAAATCAAACATCAAAATAGGTTCATCATAAGCCTAGGCAGTCTATGATGTTTAGCCTAGCATCATAAAATAAAACGAAACAATAATAAAGGAATTCATGGCGAAAATAAATAAGAACGAAAGATTAAAGGTGATAAAACTCGTGGTCTTCGTCTTTGAATAATAAGCACGTCACCGGGTAATTCCTTGCCTTCAAACCCTCCAAAAGTTCACCTCTTGAGCTCCTAAATTCTTCCAAGCTGTCTAGGGTATTCAGGTTATGATTAGGGTTAAGTTTATGGGTGTTTATATAGACTTTCAAGGCCCATAAACTTAAAATTAGTAGAAGATTCTGGAAATCTGAGCCCATAAATTTAATACTTGTAGAAGATTCTAGAAATCTTAGCCTATAGACTTAATCTTTGTAGAAGATTCTAGAAAACTGACCCAAAGTGCCGCGTGACGGGCCTTATCTCATTTTGCTTATTTTCGCCCTCTTTTCGACATAATTGTAACCTGGAACCTAAAACATTCAAATAAATTAGTAATATACAAATTCTAATAAAAACCGAACGAAAACTAATAAAATATTATATTAAATATACAAGGGATTTATATTTATTTAGCCTTATATCTGTAAGATTTTAGGGTATAGATGAACATGAAAAACTTGTGTAAATCCTAAATCAACATCTAATACTCGATTCATACTCCTGAACCACACAATTTTGACCTTAACGCTCTGATACCAATTGTAGGTCCTTGGAATGGATCGACTACAGCAGTATCACGAACTCTAAGGGTGCGGAATCCCGTTAGTCTTTTATTGATTTATAACTCTGTATCTATCAATATATGGAAACAAAAACAATGAGCGGCTGAAGTATATGAAAACCTGGCTGAAGTTGAGTTTATATTACTACTCAACTTCGCCTGTTACACTGATGACGAAGATATGTTAACTTATTTATCTTCGCCACTTACATTACATACTAAACCAAAACACAAACATAAACGAAAAAAATACAAATTATTCATTATAGATAAGACAAACATCAAACTAATGAACAACTGGCACTAAATGCACCAACAGGAGTTTGTTTTTTAATAGTTAATATTTATTATAATCTAAAAAATGAATATTTTTAAAATTTATTATTTGAGTAAATTGAGTGTTTGGGTCAAAATGGGTATGATTGGAATGAGTTCAGAATGAAATGAGTTATTTTAAAAGAGTATCAAATTGGTTCTGGTCAACACGGGTTGGTTAGAAAGGTTATGAACTGAATGACAACGGGAAAAACATGTTGTTTAAATGATAGGATTTTTCCAACTTGAAAGACATTCATTATTCACGCATTCTTGGTTTTATGTTAACTTAAACGGAAGGTCATGCTCAAATTTAATTCAAAACAACTTATATTTAATGGGTTTTTTGAGTAAAAAGAGTTCGGATAAAAACAAGTTATGATCGAAGTGAGCTCGAGTCGGAACAGATTATCTGAGTGAACCTGTTGCTGTAGATGACCTATTGTCACACTCGGTGGGCCTAGGCGTGTGATCATAGTTGGTACGTGATTAGAAAATACACCATTGTATAAGTTGAGTAACGGAAGTCTTTTCTTAATTAAAATATTCATTTATAGAAAACACAGGAATTAAACACTCGGTATTGTCTTTCAAAACATTAAAAGTGATAAGACGTTAATTCACATCTGTTACATAATTAAAACCAATCTGAGCCATCAGATGCGTTTAACGGCTATACCCTCCATTTTCTACTACGCCTTTCTACTAATTACATGTAAAATAGTTTTATGAAATATGTCAGGGACAATTGCTAGTGAACACGCTGATACTAAATCATTTATATAAACCTTTAGCTTCACTCGTAACAACTCAGCGGCCCTTTAGACCGGCGTATCAAATATATCACATAGTTAAGCCCTAACGGCACTATAGACCGGCTCAATGAGCAGGGACATGATGCTAAGCGTGGCTGGGTATATGCCTACCCTCTGTCCACATAAGAATGGATCCAGACACACGTATATCTTACCTAAGAGCCAGTGACTACTAAAGTTTTAGGGATCTATAATCCCATGTAAACTTTGACACGTTGAAGTTACTCGATTAAATAGTTTAAAAAGAGTTGGGGGCGTATTCATTTTTTCCAAAAAAAAATGCGTTTTCACCATTTAAAGTGTTCATTTTTGTAAATCATGTGTATTATTTAACAAAACCATTAAATCTAAAATACCTAATCGTTTTCGAATTAGTGTAACACTTAAAAATGTCATAAAAATCTAAAATTCTTATCTAACATTAACTTTTTTTTTGTTTTACATTTTTATAATATGCTAAACATTATTTTTTTTAAAGCTACATACACAATCATGTGTGTGTGTATATATATATAATTCATGGATAACCAAATATATATGTTAGGCATACTTTAAGATATAAAACTATATGTGGACTAATTTTTATAACAATCATCAGCATTTATCATCATTTAAACTTAACAAACTAGCATTTCTAAGAAACTAGTTAACAAAACAAAAACATGTATGGGTCTTTAATAACACATACATGCTCACGTCTATACACACACATCTTCAAAATTTTCACTTTTACATTTGATTTGGTTTGGGTCTTTGTTTGTGTGATTTATCTTAGTGTATGAACAACTTATTATCAAGGCTTTAAAAAGAAATCATAACTTAAATAATAGTGGGTTATTACCTTAGAGTTAGGGGTGAAGATGATGGTTACTTAGTGTGTGACTACAATTAATCTCTTAGAACTCCTTAATGTAGATTCAAAAGTAGCTCTAGATTAACTTCAACACTTAAGCTTGGATGGTTTCTAGCATAATATCTTTAGGATGATGAAAAATGAAAGAGATAGAAATTTGGGTGGTTTCTAGTGTATGTGCCGTGACCAGTCGGGTTTCTCAGTATGTCAAAGCTGCTGCTCGAACTTTCTATATATAGTAAGTCAAGTGATGAGTCATTGCGACACTTGTCGCGTGCAGAAGGGAGGCATGCACACATGTCGACACTTGGTAGCCAACATGACACTTGTCATGCTTGTTGCGACACATGGAAACACATGTTACACACATCTGATAGTGTCTAATGAGGTGTCATGCATGCAGAGGACGTAGGTTCAGGTGCTGACACATGGCGCAGTGACTCACCACATCTACCAACACTTATATTCTACAAATTCTACATATTATAAGTTTTAACTATGAAAATGGTCTTCATGAATTCTAGTAGTTTACTAATTGAATTCAATATTAAATTCCCTACAATACTAGCTAAAGAAATCAAGTTTTGGTGAAGGTTGGATTTTGTGCTTTTATGGTGTGCTATACCGGCTCATATGCGCTTACTTTCTAAGATTCGGGAACCGAAGCCTTTAAAAAAGTAAGTTATGGACTATTATTAATATTTTCATTTGTATTAGATTATTTTGGGTCATTCCTACTGATTTAACTAATTTTGGACTTTTAATTTTTATCTTGGTCATTGTCAGCGTTTGTTTCATGCAGTGTCTGCTACGCGGCAAAGTTTAACGTAATAAAATATAACATATATATTTTTGGAGTTTTTGGACTACCATTAAATTACTTTAGTAAACATAATATTATATTATTCATAATATTTGATTATATTAGTAACGAATTAGGCTTTAAATAGTCGGGTGTCACATTGCATATATGCAAGAGTGTTGTATTACATAGAATACAACACTATTGCAAATATTTGATACACACTATTGTATATATGCAATACAAGACTAATGCACACATCGAATGCACATTAGTATGTATGTGTAATGCAGCACTAATGCACATGTGCACTAAATCGATTTTATTTTTTATTTTTATATTTTTTGCATATAATACAACACTACTGCACATATACAATACACAAACATTGAATATATGTAATTAAACACTATTGAACATAAAAATACACAATATTACACATGTGTAATACAATAGTATTGCATACGTATGTCCATTACAACATCTTTTTTTTTTATTTTTTCGGTAAATAGAAAATATAAGAAGAATGTAAGAAATGAAAATATGAAAATGGCTTTCTATTTTAATTAAAAATAATTCTTTAGGGGTTTTAAGTTTGCTCTCTAAGTTTTCTCTTGATCCTCTCCATATATATATATATATGTGAGGGATATTTTGAGAACTTGTTTGAGTCGTAAGAACTCAAAAAACCAATCTCAACCACAAACTTCAAATAAACATGTGGCTTTTATTGGTTTTGATTATAATAATTGATTAAAACTTTAATTATAATTGAAAAAGGCATAATGGATATTTCTTTTTCACTTGTACTTTTCAAGATTACATAAAAAGTCACCTGATTTAATCACATCATCAATTTTTTCCTACTTTATTTTTAATATTATTTTTTATACATCGTTTACTTATCACATTTTAATATTTATATCAAACCTAGAGTTTTAATTCAAAAATGTTCAGATTTTGAAATAATGTAAAAACTAGAATTAATATTTTCAAAATCTTTTTAAGTATAAGAAGATGTTTATATAATAAAACAGAAAACTAAATAAATATAAAAAAATACATTCAAATAAAATACCTAAAAACTATTAGAGACACAAAATAGCAAAAAAACCTATTCCACTAACGTTTGTCTTTTATTTAGTCGATTCTTTCAAATCAACACCTTACTCGTTAACCCTTTTCCCTCTTTTTGAAACCGTTATAAAAGATTATAAGCGATCTATTTTTCTATTTTTGCTCTCTACACACATACAGAGAATTACACACCCATACTACACAAATTACATAAATGTCCCAAATTTCACAAATTATAGAACTTACCCTAGGTACACAATTACATAAATTGTCCTATGTACACAAATTACACAAGTTACATCTACAACAATTACTAAAATTACATCTACACCAATTACACAAATTACCCACCTTACTACATAATACTCAAATAGCATAAATTATCCAAATTACATTTGTACTAATTACACAAGTTACCCAAATTACTACCCAATACCCAAATAACATAAATTACATATACTACATAATGTATATAAATCACACAACACAAATTACACATATTCCATAAAAAAATACAAATTACACATATTAAATAAATTAAAATATAGAAACCTGCACGAAAATTAAAATATTGTCATTAAGTAAGCAAATACCTAAAATATTTTCATTAAAAAGAAGCCAAAGATTTTTCTAAGATGAAATAGGAAACGAAGATTACCTAAAAATTGAAAATCAATGTAAATGTGAGAACAAGTAGTCTTTTTTTTTCTTTTTACAACAAATCAAAATACCAAGAAGGTTAATATCACAAATCTTGCTGTATATAGTGTTTTCCAATGGAATTCAAAGTTGTTTTTTATTAATATTTTATGAATTATTACAAGAAAAAGAGTACATAATAAATAGAAAAGAAGTGGTTATAATAAGGAAATACAATCATGAAAAGATATTGAATCCCTTGATTATTGGGTTGCAACGGTCACTTGGTGGCTGGCATGAGCTGTGATATTATCTTCAATATATGGAAATGATGCAACAATATTGATCCTTGTTAATTTTTTATTGTTACTTTTCTAACACTCCCCCTCAAGTTTAGTAGTAGGGTCTCCAATACTTAACTTGCCAAGACAATTGCTAAACATTATTCCATTGACGACCTTTGTTAATATATCTGCCAATTGGTCTTCTAATCGGTCAAATGGCAATTCTATAATTCCGGCTTCAAGATTTTCTTTGATGATGTTCTGGTTAACCTTTATGTGTTTTGTACGATCGTGTTGAACAGGGTTCTCTGAAATTTGTATTGCGGCTTTGTTATCACACATAATTTTCTTGCTTCACTTGGAGGGAACCCGATCTCAGTCAGAAGTTTGTGGATCCATATGACTTCTGACAAGCCTCGTGCAATATCAATGTATTCGGCTTTGGCACTGGATAAAGCTACTACTTTTGTTTTTTACTTCTCCAGGTTACCAAGTTTCTGCCGACTAGAGTGAAATATCCTGATGTAGATCTTTGCTCGTCTTGATCCCCTGCCCAGTCTGCATCAGTATATAGTTGGACCTTCAAATGTTTGTTTTGTTGAAAGAGAACTCCATGGCCCACTGTTCCTTTGAGATATCTAATAATCCCCATTACTGCTTCCATGTGGGATACTTGAGGTTGGTGCATGAATTTGCTAACTACTCCAACTGCATATGCAATATCAGGACGAGTATGTGATAGGTAGATTAGCTTACCCACCATGCGTTGGTATCTTTCTTTGTTTGTTAACTCAGCTCCTTCTTCCATCCAGAGTTTATGGTTTACCTCTATTGGTGTGTCGGCAGGCTTGCAGTTAACCATTCCTGTCTTAGCCAGGAGGTCTAGAATGTATTTTTTCTGGCATATAAAGATCCCTCGTCTAGACCTTAGTAAGTCCTTCATTTCAAATTCTGTAAGTCTTCCTAAGTCCTTCATCCAGAGGAAAAATGTAAGTCTTCCTAAGTCCTTCATTTCAAATTCTGTGAATAGGTTTGCCTTCAACTTTCTCATTTCTTCCTCATCATTTCCTGTAATAATCATGTCATCAACATATATAATTAAACAAGTTACAAGTTTACCTCTTCGTTTAAGGAACAATGTAAGATCAGAGTTGCTTTGTTGGTATCCATATTTTTTCATTGCTAGAATGAATCTGCCAAACCAAGCTCGAGGGGATTGCTTGAGCCCATAAAGTGATTTCTTTAAACGACAAACTTCTCTTGCCCCAAAATTTCTTGTGAACCCGGGTGGAACTTCCATATAAACTTCTTCTACCAATTCTCCGTGTAATAAAGCATTCTTAACATCAAACTGATGAAGAGGCCATCCTTCATTTGAAGCAATCGAGAAAGGAACTCTAATTGTGTCCAACTTTGCTACCGGGGAAAATGTTTCCGAGTAGTCAACCTCATATGTCTGGGTATAGCCTTTAGCTACTAACCGAGCTTTATACCTTTCAATCGTTCCATCAGGTTTGTGTTTGATTGTAAAAACCCAACGACATCCCACTAGTTTCTTTCCTGGAGGAGGGTCACATTTTTCCCAAGTGTTGTTTTTTATAAGTGCTTTCATTTCGGTATCCATTACATCTTTCCAATTCTTTGATTTTAGGGCTTGTTCCATAGACGTCGGAATTTGTTCGGTGTAAAGGGAAGATGTAAATGCCAAGGCTTCTTTAGAAAGGTTCCCTTTGGCAATGTTTGCTATGGGGTACCTAGAGGATTTAGACTGTATTTCTGTAGAGTATCGTTTTGCTGGGATGCCTCTATTGACTCTTGGTGGAAGTGTGTATCTCTCAGTCTGGTCTTCATGTCTTGTTTCTTCTCGTATTGTCTCTTCTTGTATTGGTTGTCCTTGTGCTTCCTGCACTGTTTGCTCTGTTTCTATCTCATGGTTGTTATATATATTAATATTTTCATTTTCATGAGATCCTTTGTCTGTTATATATTCTATTATTTGAGAATTACTTACCTCGGACGCTGGGTTGGAGGATTTTGGTCAGCAACACTAATTATTGGCCCATCGGATTGTTGTGAAGCGTGTGACTCATCTTGGGTACTGTGATTGACTGTTTCTAATGTTGATGTCCATTTTGGAATCCATTTTATCCAACTCAGTGTGTCATATTCTTTCTCCCCCTCACCATCGTGTTGAGAAGTATAAAAGAATTCGGTTTCAAGAAAGTCACAGTTCATAGTGGTGTATATATGATGACTTTTTGGGTTGTAGCAGCGATACCCTTTTTGATTGACACCATAGCCAACACATACACATTTTTCAGCACAAGGGTCGAGTTTGAATCGACTGTTTTTGGGTATGTGGACAAAGACAGAACACCCAAATATTCGTGGTTGTAAGGTAAAAGCAGATGGTAGGTTGGTGAATTCTGTAAAAGCTTGAAGAGGCGTTTTTAAGTCAAGGGCTTTTGTTGATAGTCGATTGATAAGATATACAGCAGTTGCAAGAGCTTCGGGCCAGAAAGATGTAGGTACTTGGGATTCAATTAATAATGCACGAGTTATTTCTAAAAGAATGCGGTTTTTTCTTTCGACGGTGCCGTTTTGTTCGGGAGTATGGGAGCATGAGGTTTGGTGGATAATCCCTTTCGTTTGACAAAAAAGTTTCATTGAATCATTTATAAATTCCTCACCATTATCAGAACGGAGGATTTGGATATTGGTTTTAAATTGTGTTTGTATCATAGCATAAAACATAGTGAATTTATCAAAAACTTCAGATTTATGTTTTAAAAAATAAATCCAAGCCATACGAGTGCAGTTATCAACAAAAAGAACGAAAAATCGAAAATTTTGTCCACCAACAACCTTTGCTGGACCCCACACATCTGAATGAATAAGGGAAAAGGGTGAGTTAACTCTAGTGTTGTTTGGTTTAAAGGTATGTCTATGGCTTTTAGCCAAGACACAAGTTTCACAACTTAAGGGTTCATTGATAGGAAATAATTTTGGAAATAAAATATGTAAATAACCGATAGATGGGTGTCCTAATCGTCTATGCCATAACCAAGCCTCTCTATTGGTAGTTCCATGAGCCAACATCACGGTACCATGATGAGTTACTTCTTCCACATAGTAAAATCCTTGGCGTTCAGTACCACGCCCAATAATCACTCCCGTCCTGATATCTTGTAAGATACAGAAGGTCGGGTGCATTAAAACCAAACAATTTAATTCTTTTGTCATGTGACTAATGGATAATAATTTATGTGATAAGGACAGAACGTAAAGACAGTTTGAAAGTGTTAAGGTAGGTGATATTTCGATAGTTCCTTCCCCCTTTAGGGGAATCATTCCCCTATTGGCAGTTTTTATGTGATTTATCTTAGGTTTAGAATTCAAAATTATGTCGGAGAGTTCGAAAGTCATGGTGTCGGTAGTACCACAATAAAAAATCCATGCCTTATTTAATTCTCCACATGTTTTGGCCACATTAACTTCTACCGTAATTTTATTTGGGTTGTTTTTGTTAAAAACAGAATCTCTAGGGGAATTATTTTTAACTACTTTAATTTCTTGGCCAGTGTCGTAATTAACAGGTTCTTCAGGGGGTTATTTAATAATTTTAAAACAAATGGGTCAATAAAGGAATGGCTGCAAATAAGGGGGTTTAAGATTATTCTCCCAAACATGTTACCTCCATTGTTGTCCCTGTAATGAATGGTCTGTTCTTCAGCTGGTGCTATACCACTGAATCCACCATCTTTTCCCTTCTTCTCCTTGTCTTCGTTGCTTCTAGCGGCGTATACGTTGCCCACAGTAACCCTAGAGAACAAGGGGCAGCTGAATCTAGATTCTAATATGAAGGTGGAATCGTCATTATTGTGGAGAGTTTTAGGGAGGAGAGGAGTTGAGCTAGAGAACCGCTGACAATTTTGGTCACCCGTCGACATTTTTTTTTGGTTGAATCCGGACATCGGTATGGGTGTTTGCCTTTTTGTGTCCATCAAAGGTTAATGCATCTAGTTTAATATCTTGACAATTGTTCATAACGCAGGTACCGCTTCCAAATTTTCCCCTTTCTATGCCGTTTCTTTGTTGACCGCCGTTGTCAGCGGCGATTTTGTCAATTCAGGATGATGACCTGATTTGTTTTCCTCGGTCCGACCGATGTTGTTCTTTTGATATGAGCCCTAACTCCTTGGTTTCACATGGCTCGATAATTGCTGAGCCGGCTGCCACACCCTGAGTAGGGTTTTGGTTTTGGGATTGAAGGCTGTTGTTGGCTATTTGAGTGGTAAGTTTACTGTTCATGTCTTCAGACATGCTAGTGTTTGGATGGTTATGAGGTAGATGATGAACAGATTTTGTTGTTTGATCCTAGAATCATTCAACACTGCTTTGATACCATGTTTTCCAATGGAATTCAAAGTTGTTTTTTATTAATATTTTATGAATTATTACAAGAGAAAGAGTACATAATAAATAGAAGAGTAGTGGTTATAATAAGGAAATACAATCATGAAAAGATATTGAATCCCTTGATTATTGGGTTGCAATGGTCACTTGGTGGCTGGCATGAGCTGTGATATTATCTTCAATATATGGAAATAATGCAACAATATTGATCCTTGTTAATTTTTTATTGTTACTTTTCTAACATATGGTTCCTTGTTTTACAGTGCATGGTTTGTATTAGTAGTCCCCAATTAATTTATAAATATGCAAAAAGCATAAAGCACTCAAGTTTAGCAATAGGCAATATACAAAGTAAACTTTGCTCATGAAAACAGTTTTAGTTTTCTATAACGTAACCAATACAACCCAATATCAATTTAAAGCAACTTATTATTTCATAAAAAAACCAATTCAGAATATAAAAAAGCCCTAAACCCTCAATAAATTGTGGAATTCGTCTAGATATTAATACAAATGTGATTCCATTACAAGAAATTCAATAGATCTAATCTAATTAGCAAATTAGGGCATGTAGCTACCGAACCTTGAAGTACAAAAAAGATGAACGTGAAACTGACCATTGAAGTTTGGAAATGACCTGGAATGATAATGCATATGACACACATGATCTCTTAATATTACAGCCTATAACTCAATGTGCGGAATCCATTGAGAATTAACACAAACAAGTAAACATTAAGCATACATTCATTGATAACTTGAAGTATTACAAGATATGACACTTTGGCTGCTTTCTCTCTCTACCCCCTCTCTCTCTCTCTTTCTCTCTCTGACAATGACCAAAAGTCTACATAATAACGCATAAGTCCATATTTATATGACTCAACGTGAAAGGCTACAAACCCCGTATATGTTATACGGTGTATGAGATATACGTCGCGTAACTTATGCGGTGTTTGTGACTTATGTGCTATCAACATACACTTTATCCATTTGACACTTTTAGCCCTATACAATCATATCTAATTCATCTAAGACCCTAGAAATAGACATTATGCACTAACAAATTCCCCATTGGATGTTGCTAGGTCTTCAACCTTCAATCCTTCATTCCAAACACTTTTTCTCGATACTCCATCCTCATATCCTCCCATAAACGTTTAGTTGAGGGCTTCTGATTAGTGGGAATCGATACTCAAACACCTTTATATTGGAATCTTTTCAATGAAGCAATCCTCATATTTTCTTTTATCTTCTCCTCTCTTTCCTTCTCCTTTTGTGCTTCCTCTTCACCCATATCAAATCACTTACTTTTCCATACCTCACCAGAATGAATTTTATACTTGTAACAGATCTTGATTACTTTCTTATATCGCATAGCAGACGCATGATGTTTATCACGAGAAACTTGAATCTTGCACTTATGTAACATCTCTATATCCTTCTCCGAGCAGTTCACAAGCCACATGGGATCCATCACATCTATTACGTCCCACACACCGTCTCGGTTTACACAATCTGAGCCTCTCCCTTGTTTTTGTCATAGTACCACCAACGAAAATACACATGAAAGTCATGCTCCATTGGGTACATAGGAATCACCTTCAGAGTTTCTGGTTGTTTATACCTCCATGTCTTCACAAAGTCATATGTTTCAGGATCTTTCTTCACTTTCGATACATGAAGATATGGAGTTTGAGGAGTCCAACTTCTGAATCTGCATTTGGCTTGACGTTTAATAAAATCCCAGATCTACTTCACCGGTCCACGTTTAGGACAATTTAATAACTCCTTTTCAACTATGTCCACCACGTCCATCCACGGTAGAGACTTCAATTCACATAAGCTCTCAAAGTATTGTACTCCAAAGGTTCTTCTAACAGCAATCTTTCTAATCTTTGGCAGATATGCAATACTTACCACCTTCCCAAGATTAGCTTCTTTCCCTTTCTTGTAATACTTGACAGGATTCAAGTATATACGTTTCGGTTCAATCTTTTTCCTCTCAAACCAGTCCTCCTATTCTTTACTGTTTATTTCTGCTTCTTCAGTAGATTTACCTTTATCAGAAGGTACAGGATTCCCTTGATCATCAAATTCTTGACTTATCATCTCGATTTCTTCATCAAACTCTTCATCAAATTCTAGAAATACCTGATCAACTGCGTTCATATACGACACAGGCTCCTTTTCCAATTCCTCCTCTTCAATATGCTCATTTACAAGAACATTGTCATCAATTGAACCCAGATCCTTTTCAAAATCAAAATCAAACTCATCTTCAGTAATGTTTAACATTCTTGCTAGATCTGCTCGTGTCACTTCGATCTCTCGTTCTTCTAATTCTTCTCCAGTAGATGAAAATCTCGCTGGAGGCTTATATGCAATCGGATCAACATCAAGTATCTCAAGCTCTTTAACATTACCACCAGCTTGATGTTGTTCTTGAGTAGGCTTACTTTCGACAACTGGTGGTGGGTTCGGTAAATCTCATGATGATCATGATGATGATGATCAAGATGATCCAAGTGCTGGTGGTGGGTTGGGTAAATCTCCATCATCATGATCATCATGAGACGTAGAATCTCCATAATCTAATATTTCTTCATCTTCTTCCTCATCCTCTGGCTCTATAGGCTTTGTTACAGCTGGTATAACCTGCTCAGTTACTTGCTCAACCCTCGGCTCAACAACTGGCTCAACAATGATTTGCTCCAATACAGGCCCAACAATTTGTTCCGGTTCATGTTCAAATGCAGAAGATGATCCTCCAACTTCAAGTATATCAACATGTATAGTTGGCTCATCAACTTTCCCTTTACCCTTTGCCTCAACTCAATCTTGATCGTATTGCATTTTGAATTCGATCTCATCCATCAAAGTTTCACCACTATACACTTTTGTCGAAACTGTGTCATTCAACTTTTCAACCACTCCTCTTAAATCAATACCCAATTTTGCTTCCAACACAGCAAAATATTTCATATGAAGATTTAACTAATCAGCTTGTTGTTTCCGCCTTAATTCACCATCCTCAATCATTTTCCTTTGTTCAGCATTTTCTTTTCTCAGCCTTTCATTTTCAATCACCAGACTATCAATTTTAATTCCTTGTTCAGTAACAGTAGCCTTTAAAGAATCATGGTCTCTGAATGTCGGAAAATCTCCAAAACAACTAGCATCAAGAGACGGTAAGCTAAAGCCAGGAACCTTTTTAGCTCTCTTTGGTGAACATGTGGTACTTGAACCTATGGAGATGGTTCTACAACTGGTGTCTTTAATACATTGTCATCTCTGCCTAAGTCGACAATTGGTTCCTCAACCATAAAGGCTGGATTGACAGGAGTCACTGTAACCTCCGGTTCTTCAACATCAGGTTCATCTATAAGTTTCAACTTTGGAGATGCCACTCTCTTTGATTTCTTCTTAATACGAACTTTCTTCGGCTAAACTTGCTTAATAGGCTTCTCCACAACCTCTTTAGGTACATAAGTCTCGTCTTGATCATCTATAGACTTACGTTTCTTTGAACTTTCAGCTCGTTTCTCAAACTTAGCCCTAGGATTGGCTAATCTCATCCTCCGACCTTCAGAATCTGATTAAGTTTCCTCCGGATCTCTTTTAGATGCACCTGAGTATACTGAATCCTCAGTTACTAGTGTTATAACTTCCTTTTTCACAATCTTTCGCTTTTTCTTCTTTGGAGTGATAGATTCTCCTTCAGTATCAGACTCAATCTTAATAAAGCGCTTGCCCACAGGTTTAAACTCCAAGATTAGTCTTTCTTCCTCAGCTCTGTCAGAATCACTTCCATCATTCCTCCATTTGTTATCGGACGGTGCAACATAATCTGGATTCTTGAGATGCCCAAATAACCCTCTGAACTTAGGAATATCCTCTTCCTTCACAAACTTATATGAAGCTAACTTGGCCAGATTATTCCCAGTAACATGATCTAGAAAGATCTTAGGCCCTTTCTTCTTTACATTTGGAAATACCTCCTCCACAAACATTTGCACAAACCTCGGATACTGCAACCATTGTTCATCACCGAAGTTCATCTTCATGTTGTCTAGAATCATTCGAGAAAAGTTGTACTTAAGATTGAAGCACAAAGCAGCCAATGTGCTCATTTGGTAATC
Organism: Bidens hawaiensis; assembly: GCF_021521415.1. Classification (NCBI taxonomy): domain Eukaryota; kingdom Viridiplantae; phylum Streptophyta; class Magnoliopsida; order Asterales; family Asteraceae; genus Bidens; species Bidens hawaiensis. Next base: position 202,212 of record NW_027494718.1, on the reverse strand, counting down.
AAGAATCTCTTTGTAACCTCCTTTTCTATATCCAAGACAATGAATCACAATATGCACAAGATACTTGAAAGGTCTTGACAGTGCAGTCTTCCTCAATGCAATCTTGTTCAATGAATCCCTATAACCCATTCTTAGCAGACACCCTTTCACCATTCTTTCATCCAAATCAACTGGATCTGTCAATTCATTTCTGAACTCCAAAACTTTCCTTATCAGGGCTTCATTCACTACAATATCTTGATCTTGCACTTTCGAATGGATATCCTTCCTAGATACCTTAGCATTTTTCCAGAATTTTGACACGATGCTCTCACATGGATCTGCTAAATGAGTGATGGCCTTGTATATTCTGGATCTTCTTAGAAATGGAATAATGACCTTGAATTTTGTTGCTTTAGGATCTTCTTCATTCAGATCGGCACAGATGTTGTGCTTTGGATCAGTATTCTTAGCTTTCGAAACCATTTGCAACCACAAACACATAATCATGTTAAAATTGGATTCATACAGCGTATATGTTTGTTTCAGCGTATATGTTCATTTCTATGTATAAGTCTTGTTAGCATATAAGTTCTTATCTATGTATAAGTCTAAACTAACGTATAAGTCCTTTGTCACGTATAAGTTGGTCTCAGCGTATAAGTCAATCCAACTTATATGTTAAATTCAACGTATAAGTCAGATTTAACGTATAAATAAAATCCAACGTATATGTTAAATTTAACGTATAAGTCAGAACACGTATAAGTATGTTTATTGACTTTTGGTCAACGTATAACTTATACTCCGTATAAGTCTAAAACTTATACGGCGTATAAGTCTAGGTTAGGACCAAAAATCTCAAACTCAAGATCTGTAACTAATATGGACAATCAAATGATCCCACAGACATCGTTAATATTTGTTTATTACAATTTTGAGTTCAATTTGATTGATTATGAAGTTTTTAGTACTCCTAACTCAGAAACTATGAACGGATATGTCTCACATTTCAGATCTAACACTATCAATCCATGTGAATCCAATTAAGTGTTAACACAACACTCGTAATATCAATCTAGGTTGAACTGAACATAAATTTGCATCAAACCATGGATTATTCAGATCAATTTGACATATACGTGACAATGGTACTGTTCACACCCAAATCTGAAACAATCTCTCACCTTTCTGATTTGCGTTGGTGTGTAGATCACCAAACTCAAATATCAATCAATGATTCAACAAAGGATTATGAGAAATCGTGAATCAAGATAGAGAGCATACAGACAGTCAAGCGTATAAGTAACATATGCCGCGTATAATATCATATATATACTCATGAACATATGTGGCGTATAAGTCTCAATACTTATACGTTGCATAAGTATGTCCAATAAAACTTTGATTTCATGTCTTGTTCACACCAATGTAATGTTTCAAGTAAAAATTAATGTCCTTGTACATTAAAAGAATAACTTAAATAGGCTCAGTTTGAAAAATCACTCTTTTACCAAGTCCAAATTAATGACCTTGAGTAAAGTAGATAAACATTTTGATCTTTTGATTTGATAAAACATGGCAAGATTTATTGTCCATTGAAAAACTCAGAGAAATAGTTCACCCGCACATCAAGAGTCGAAAACTAAATCAGAAAATAAAATCTTTTTGGTTTTTCAATAGAAACAAATATCAAATGAAAATTAACAAATCACTACAAAAATCACATATTTTTAAGAGTTTGAGCAGGGAATCATATTGACCAAATTGCCCTTCCATCACAGTTTTATTTTTAGCATTTATTATGACTAGTGTTAAGTTAGTCATTGGTATTGTTGTCCACCTAAACCTGTTAAACAAATGATTCACGAATTTCTGTGATACATTTAATTGGTTCAATTAAGCACAAGATATTAGGAATTATTAGTTCTAATCTTGATTCAGGCGTAATTTGATTTTACTTAGTCACCCCAACTTGACTTAAACCTTGAAATCAGAAGATAAAAACACTTTCATTTTAAGCTTATCAGCAAATAATCCCCGCTACAAGACATACCCCCATTATCAAGCAATACCCTAAGGTCCTTACTATGGATGAGTATGCACGATTTCATTTGTCGGCTTGCAAACGTTGTGTCCCTTGTGGTCCGTTTCTTAATGGTAATAAAACACGAGCAAGGGGACAATGTGTGTCTAACAGCGGATTTTGATCAAGTCAGTAATGAGTGTAGTACATAAGTACTTGTGCGATCAAGTTTAATGACTTATAAAGCAGCTTAATCTGTGGTTTGCTTTTTAAAGCTTGTTTAAATATTCATTGAAATGAATACCCAGATGATAAACCGCATAAAGACCTAATAATGGATCCAGGAACCTTAAAGCATCCCATCAATACAGGATTTAAGGCCATAAAACCATACATCGTTGAAGCGTTAACCACTTACTGATAGCTTTGTTTTAATAAATTTAAACAATCATTCTGATTAAAAGGCTTGAGTATGACCAGCTATTACATTTCTGCCTATCAGGACTTTTGTTATAAACTAACACCCCATCAATTTGGCAATTTTAAGTTTCTATCACTTAATTTTCCTTACTTGTTTGTTTTCAAGGCCTACTAATACACTAATACAGTTAAGCACACAACCTTTTATACCTACTTTTTGCTAGATTTGGGATCAGATGATCATTGTACTATCATCTTCCCTTTTTTGCTTCAAAAACTCCTTTTCAGAGGAGCAACATTTTTAATGTTTTTGACATTTTTAAATTTTTACTGTTTTTGGCTTTTTCAAATTTTTCAATGTTTTTGTTTTTTTTTTATTTTTTCAATGTTTTTTTTTGGTTTTTCTTTGAAATTTTTCTCCCCTAAAATCAAAAACTGTATGAAAAACTATTTACAAAAGAAAATTTAACTATGATGTTTAGGATCACTAGGTATTCAAAACACCTGTAATCTCGGTAACCCCCTTATCAACACCGCCCAAAACTTTTAAACCATTAAGTTTTAATAAGTATTGAAGTCGTGACTTATCAAAAGCATTGGTGAAAAGATCTGCTTTTTGTTCATCGGTGTTAATTTTGACTACGGTAATCAACTTCTTTTCGTAGCAATCACGGATGAAGTGATACCGTATCTCAATATTTTTAGTTTTAGAGTGATTTACAGGATTCTTAGTTATTGATATAGCTGCATTATTATCTATGAAGATAAGGGTAGTAAGTAAATTCAAACCGTAGTCCCGCATATGTTGTATCCAAAGAACCTGAGAGCAACAACTGGAGACAGCTACATACTTAGCTTCACTGGTAGACAACGAAACCGTGGTTTGTTTCTTGCATTGCCAGGTGACAAGTCGCTAGCCGAAGAACTGACACCTTGCCGTTGTAGATTTGGCATTCAGCTTACAGCTTCCATAATCTGAATTAGAATAAGCCCTTAACACAAACTCATCGTCTTTTGGATACCAGAGACCGACCCCCGGACATCCCTTGAGATAGCATAGAATTCTTTTGACGATTATGAGATGTGCAATCTTCGGATTTGATTGATATCGGGCACACAAACAGGTAGCACACATGATGTCTGGCCGAGAAGCAATAACATACATTAATGAGCCTATCATAGATCGGTATGTTGGACTTGATCTGCCCAAGACACATATTATTATTGATGTTGCTAGTACGTTATGATCCAAGTCGGGTCATACCCAATAGCAAGCTAGACAAACACCGATAATATTTGTTTATATATATGATATGATCATAGGTAAATAAATATTAACACCTGCGTTATTTGGAACGGGGTTACTAAATACGTTGTACTTGTGAAAAGAATAAATCATATGGATGATTTATATTTTGAGAGAACATTACATAGTGTTATTTTAGTTGGTTAAATAACAATATGTAAAACTAATTACCTAGCATGTTATAACCTAACATAAGTTATAATACATGACTATATATATATATATATATATATATATATATGGATATATATATATTTAGAAAGAAAAAAAATTAATATAATTAGAATGAAAAGGGAAAGCCCCCCCCCCCCACCCTCACTCTCTTTCTCTTCTATTATTATATTATTATAACTCCCTTGGTAGAGACATGCAATGTTTTGCATTGGTGCAAAGTGAGGTGCAAATTTTGAAAGATTTGATTATGTTTCTTTCTTTTATTCTCTCATAAAAAAAAACATATACACAAGTAACCAAGAAAACTCACTCCTCTCTTCCTTTTCTCTCCAAAATTTCGGCCACAAGGAAGAACATCAAGAAGGAGTTGGTTTTTCAAGTGAATCCTAGCTAAACAAAGGTGTATTGTCGAAGGCTTGGGGTATGCAAGCTTGAGGAACTCTCATTGAAGTTCTAGCTTACCTTTTCATCATCCTTTTCACACCTTTTGGTTACTTGAAAGGTAGTTTAACATGCATGAACTTCTAGTGACATGCATGTGTTTGATAGTATGTTTTTCGTATTTGGATCCGGGTTTGGGTTTTGCATGTATAAAATTTGTTTTATATACTATGAACTAACAAGATTTAAATCTTTTATCCGCTGCGTTTTTCATAAAATTGGAGTTTTATGACTTTGATAATCTTGTTAAAACCCAACAATGGCATCAAGAGCCGTTTATACGGATGCATGCTTCATTAGACCCAAAAATTTTCGAGTTTATGGTGGAGTTTTACCATATGGCCGAAAATTTTAGGGGTTTTAGTTACCCCATAGTTTTTCAAGGTTATGCTTTACATGCATGTGGTAATCTTGAAAAACTAAGTCATTTGGATTATTGATTGTGTTGTTTGGACAATAACCCAAAACTTTCGGTTTGGTTGTTATTTGGACCGAAAGTTTGAGGGAAAGGGGAACCAATTTTTGGTCTTGGATTTGTTGCATATTTGGATGTGTATTGGATGTTTATAACCTAGCCATGGCCTTGTGTTTGGTTGAATGATTGTGTTCATGTGTTTGTTCATTCAAGTGGTTGTTTGTTCATTTAATATGGTTGTAATATTTATTTGGGTTTGTAATCTATTTATTCATTTCGTTTGGTTTGTAATAATAAGTAGATTAGATGCATTTCTTTTACTAGAAAAATGTATTAGGACATATTTTGTAAAAGAAGATGCAAGGATGGAAGCCCAAATAAAGTGGAGACCACAACACGGGGGTGAACACTTGGAGCATTTGGATGCGGGATCAAGTGGGAGTTTACCGACACAAGATTATGTCCTTTCGGGTCCCTTAGGAAAGACCTTTTTGTCACACTTGTCTTCGGTCAACAAGTGTAGTCAACATTAGGAGGCTATGGTTATGAACTTGTGGTTGTATGTTTTATGCTTGAGTGATTGATTTTCTTTTGTTTCTGTTATTGCAATATGGTTTGCTAACTACTTAAAATCAACAACTAGCATAAAATTGGTTCCTTAGAAATCGTTAGGTAATAAAAATTGGTTTTTTTAAAGTCTAATGATTTCATAATAAAATGGGTTTTATTAATAGGAATTTTGAAAATGGGTTTTTCAACTTAATGCCATACATTTGAATGCATGCAAATGGAAGGTACATAAAAGGTTTTCCAATCTAGAATTTAGAAAACTAAAATCCCTTTTATAAAATAAGTCGAACACCATCCTTTTATACAACACTCGAATCACTTGGGAACTCGGTATGGGATAAAGGTCACCTAACCAAGTTGGAGGAAACTTGTGAGTTTGAGGTGGGTTTACCATACTTGTGGGATAAAGGTCACCTAACCACTTGTATGTGTAAACTCACACGTGTGTATAAGTAGGACGACTTAAATTGGAAACCATGTGAATAGGGTCACCGAAGCATGGTATAAAATGGTGTTGATGGGATTAAACATGCCAACTAAACATAAGATGTTTAACCGATCCCATAAAACTAGAAGTTGCAAAGGGTTGCAATTATCAAACGTTGACTACCTTGTAAATTTAAATAGTAGGATAAAGGTCACCTAACTACTATTTGAATGTAACGTTGGGTTCTAGATTTTAATCATTAATTATCTAGGAGACATAAAGGGTATTAACGATTAAAATTAATTATTGATATCGAAAATACTAAAATTGAGCTTTGTTATATTTTTAGATGGCCGCAATCAACAATCCACCTAACGTTATTATTCCACCCGTTAACAACCTATCACTAAGATCTATTCTCGATAAAGATCGTTTAAACTATACCAACTTTATGGATTGGTATCGAAACTTGAGAATCGTTCTCAAGCAAGAAAAGAAATATTATGTGATAGACGAGCCTATTCCCGAAGAACCTTGCATTGACGATGCCAATAACTATAACAATTGGGTAAAGCACAATGAGGATTCCGTGCAAGTTTCTTGCCTCATGTTAGGAACTATGATTCCCGAAATTCAAAAGGATTTTGAACTTCATGAGGCATATGACATGATCAACCAACTTAATGAAATGTTCCTTACACAAGCTAGGGTGGAACGCTTCGAAACGGTTCGAACGCTTCATGCATCTCGTATGGAAGAAACCCAATCCGTTTCCTCCTATGTGCTTAAGATGAAAAGCCACATTGATCGTCTCGAGCGCCTTAATTGTCGCGTCTCAAATGACTTAGCCACGGATTTGATCCTAAATGGGCTAACCAAGAAATTTGAGACTTTTGTTATAAATTATAACATGAATAGGTGGGACAAGAGCATTGGTGAGCTTCATGCAATGCTCAAGACGGCCGAGACGGGAATGGGTAAAAAGGTTTTACCCGTTCTCACGATCCATGAGGGAGGCAATAGGAAGAGGCATCACCCGGAACCTAAGGCAAAGGTTGCTAAAGGTAAGGGACAAGTCATGGCTAAGTTCAAGGGAAAGGAAAAAGCGGGACCACCCAAACCGAAAGAAAAGAAGCTAAAGGTTTGCGCGGAGGATCCGTGTTTTGGATGTGGGGAGATAGGGCATTGGATGAGGAATTGTGCAACCTATATACAAGAGTTGAAAGCTAAGAGGGATGCGGGGCAAACCTCGGGTATAACTTTCATGATTCATGTTGATCTTAATATTATTTCCTCTAACACATGGGTATTGGATACCGGATGTGGAACTCATATTTGCAATTTGTTGCAGGGGTTCAAAGGAAATGAAGGATTCAAGAAGGGAGATATTAGTCTCTTCATGGGCAATGGTGCAAAGGTTGTTTTCGAAGCCCGAGGGGACTACATTTTAAAGCTTCCAAATGGTTTGGAAGTTATTTTAAATAATGTTTTGTATGCTCTTAGTTTGACTAGGAATATTATCTCCGTTTCCTTGTTAAGACAATATGGTTATGATTTTAAGTTTATGGATGATTGTATTTATGTTTTCATGAATGATGTATTTTATTTTAAAGCAATGCCATCTAATGGCATTTATGAATTAGTTCATGATAACACATCTTATGATAACATGTTGTACCAATCAAGCACCAAAAGACTCAAAATGGATTTGAGTAAGACTTATCTTTGGCATTGTCGTCTTGGTCACATAAACAAAGATCGCATACATACACTTCAAAAGAATGGTCTTTTGGAATCAAGTGATGATTCATTTGATAAATGTGAGTCTTGTATGTTAGGAAAGATGACCGAGGACCCCTTTAGTGGAACAAACCAAAGGGCAAAAGACTTATTAGGTATCATACATTCGGATGTATGTGGTCCTTTTAAGGCAATGACAAGGAATGGTGAAAGATACTTCATTACCTTTATTGACGACTATAGTCGTTATGGGTATGTGTACTTGTTATGACACAAAGATGAAGCTTTTGAAATGTTCAAAATCTTCCAAAATGAAGTACAAAATCAACTCGATAAAACCATCAAAGTACTTCGTTCGGATAGAGGAGGTGAATACCTAAGTGATGCTTTCCAAGATCATCTTAGAAGTTGTGGGATCATCTCACAACTTACTCCACCCAGAACACCACAACACAATGGTGTGTCCGAGAGGAGAAATCGAACTCTATTAGATATGGTTCGATCTATGATGGCTAGAAGCACATTGCCTCTATCATTTTGGGGTTTCTCTTTGCTCTCCGCGGCCCGTATTCTAAATATGGCCCCAACTAAAAAGTGGACGAGACACCTTTTGAAATATGGAATGGAAGGGCTCCATCATTAACATATTTAAAGGTATGGGGTTGTGAGGCTTATGTCAAGAACAACACCCAAAACAAACTTGAAAGTCAGTCCACTTAGTGTATCTTTGTAGGATATCCCAAGGACTCCATGGGATATTATTTCTACAACCCAACCGAGCAAAAAGTGTTCGTTGCTCGAAAGGACGAGTTCTTGGAAACTAAGTTCCTTATGGAAGGTACTAGTAGAACGGTGGAACTCGAGGAGGATCGAGAACAACAAGCCGATACACGTTTGGTTGACACTAGCAATCAACAAAAGGTTGTTGAGAATGACCAAAATGGTTGATCAAAACACACTAAACGTTCGCAAATCCGGTAGAATTAGACATCCACCCGAAAGATATGGATTTTTCATGGATAGATGCTATGTGGTATATTCGGATGAACCCACCACATACCGTGATGCAATGTCACAATCCGATTGTGATAAATGGCTTGAAGCCATGAACGTAGAGATGCAATCCATGCATGACAACCAAGTATGGGATTTGGTTGTACCACATCTTAATTCCAAACCGGTTGGAAGTAAGTGGGTTTTCAAGAAGAAAACCGATATGCATGGAAACTTGGATACTTATAAAGCAAGACTTGTAGCAAAAGGTTTCACTCAAACTCAAGGGGTTGACTATGATGAAACTTTTTCTCCCGTAGCAATGCTAAAGTCTATTAGGATATTGTTTGCCATAGCCGCACATTATGACTATGAGATATAGCAAATGGATGTCAAAACCACTTTTCTAAATGGGCATCTTGAGGAAGATGTCTATATGGTTCAACCCGAAGGTTTTGTCGATCCACAACATCCTAACAAAGTATGCAAGTTAAAGAAATCAATCTATGGATTGAAACAATCATCTAGAAGTTGGAATCACCGTTTTGATGAAGAAGTTAAGAAATTTGGATTCATCAAAAATGGTGATGAAGCTTGTGTGTATAAGAAAGCTAGTGAGAGCATCATTACCTTCTTAGTATTGTATGTTGATGATATACTACTATGTGGGAATGACATTCCAACCATGGAAGGTGTAAAAGCATGGCTTGGAAGTTGTTTTTCCATCAAAGATCTTGGTGAAGTCGCCTATATTTTGGGAATAAAGATCTATAGGGATAGATCAAGGCGGTAGATAGGTTTAAACCAAAGTGCATACATTGACAAAATCTTGAAAAGGTTCAAGATGGAGAATTCTAAGAGAGGTTTAGTACCTATTCAAAGAGGAACGATATTGAGTGCGTCTCAAAGTCCAAGCTCAAAGGAAGAGCAAGATAAAATGAATGGGATCCCATACGCATCAGCTATTGGATCCATCATGTATGCAATGGTATGCACTAGACCGGATGTGTCATGCGCTTTAAGCATGACAAGTAGATTCTAACATAATCCGGGAAGTAGCCATTGGATGGCGGTCAAGAGTATATTGAAATACCTTAGAAGGACTAAGGATATGTTTCTAATATACGGTTCGGGTGAGGAGGAACTCGTCGTAAAGGGTTACACGGATGCGAGTTTCCAAACCGATCGAGATGATTCTAGATTATAATTGGGATATGTTTTCGTTATGAATGGTGGGGCAATCTCTTGGAAGAGCTCAAAACAAGACGTGGTAGCCTTATCCACCACGGAATCGGAATACATCGCCGCCTCATTGGCAGCTCAAGAAGCTGATTGGATTAGGAAATTCATTGCTGACCTAGGGGTAGTCCGTACCATTCAGAACCCTCAAGAGATCTTTTGTGACAACGAGGGTGCAATTGCACAAATCAAGGAACCTCGTGCACATCAAAAGACGAGGCACTTGAGCGGAGGTTCAACTACATAAGGGATGAAGTTGAAAAGGGAAAGATATGTATTCGCAAAGTTCATACTGAACAAAACATTGCGGATCCACTCACGAAGCTTCTTGAAAGGCCAAAGCATGAGGGATCATACTTGTGCCTTAGGACTTCGGTATTCTAGTGATTGGATATGATCGAAATTTTGTATTTGGATATAGGAACAATTGTTATTTTGACTCATTCATATGATTATGGTTTACGATTATGACATTTTGAGTTTTGGTCCATTTTAGCATGTTTAAATCCGTGAATAAATTACTTATTCTAAATGTCTGTAGTCGCTCATATTTGTGGGAACAAATATGAAGGTAAGACTATTATGAACTTGGATTGGTGGATATTCATAAGGTATGAATATAAAGCAAGGGTTGCTGCCAAGGTTCATAGATATTTATGGGATAGAAATATTGGATTGACCCGCTCTCAAATGTTACTACATGGAATCCTTGTAATTGATCATAAGTAAATTTGAGTAAAGGCGAATGTCATAGTATCCTCCGACCTGAGATACATATTGGGTCTTGATATTCACCAACTATTATACTTTGACTTGGTTCTTCGCAGCTCTGAAACATGACAGTACATAAGGCTAAGATCAGGTTTGGTACAAGGTGATTGTGAGAGACATATGTAGTCAAGAGGGGATTTGTCCCTCTTATTCGTTGAGAGTGAGATGTTCTAAGGCCCCAAACCCCGGGAACCCCACAGTTGGTATTCATACAAAACACTTATTAAAATAATTAAACTTGAAAACGGTTTCTTCCATTAAAACAAACGTCTCAGAGTGTAAATTCAGCGGAAAACATAAATCGTAAGATAAGTTCCCAAAAACCCGGGAATTTTGCCCAAAACCAATTTTAATGTAATTCATAAAACTATTTAAAATCAAATTGTTCAAAGTACATTCTTCCATCCACGTATGCCCTTCACCGTCCAAGTAGCTTCGTGCATGTCCAAGCGATAAGGCATCCTCTTCCTAACCTGAAACTCACACTAACATGCACACAAAGTCAGCTTGAGCTGAGTGAGTTCAAGTTTTTAAGTAAATAACGTCAGTAATAACAAATATGGTAGACATACCAAAAGTTTTTAAAGTAAAAAGAGTGCATCCATTAAGTCATCGTTATCGAAGACTAAACATTCTCATACATACATATACCAAACATATATATATAAACATCCTTTCAAGTACATCCCTATATAATATATATATATATATATATATATATATATAACATCCACGTATATCATTCAGGGTCGAGCAAACGTAAAACCCAAACACGTAACATCAACGCATGCAAACACAAAGTAGGCATACGCAACATCCGTAGTCGAAACGACTACAACTCCGCCAAATAGAGGCCAAACAATAATGTATATATGTATATATATGTATATATATTTTAACATCCCAAGGCCTACCATATACTAGCAAGCCTCTATAAAATCGTTTAAACATTTCATCAAGTAAATCGCTTATGTGTGCATGCTAGCCGAAAACATAAAAAGAGTCAAAAGGGGCATCATGCACTCACCTGAGATCAGCCAAACACCAGCAATGAGCTAGGAAATCTCTAAGTGCACACTCACAAGTAAGGGCCTGTAAATTGTACACAACGCGTTACTAAACTAGACCGTAAGAACGCACTTGCCTAACAGGCCGCTCAGGCCCAACAACTTGGACCAAGGCCCAACCCATACTCTTTTACTTTACCTCAGCCCCAAAAACCTTTCAATTAACCAAATCTACCCTACGATCATGGTCGGGGCTCACCATGATGCACAACTCACCCGTCGGTATGCAAATCGAGTCGAAAACGCACGTAATAAATCTTAAAACCAATTGTCAAACAAATCAGCCCCAAATGGACCAAATTCCCATCTTAACCTTTTCATACATCATAATTATGTCACCCGAGTTGATAGGGTTGACGGTTCCTTTTTACAACACTCACTTTAATGTTTAAACGACAATTCGCGCACAACCGACTCGATTGACTAATCACCAACCTAATCAGCCCCGAGTACCAAAGAAATAATTTTCCCACAGCCCTTAAAACCCCCTAGGGCTAAGCAAATTGATTCGGTTGGTCATTCAATCGATTAACGCATCAAACTCAACAATTGACGATTCTACACCCGATAAACCCTAGTTTTCGAACTAAAATCGATTGACCAACCTAAACACCTTCAATGAACATGGTTTTTAAGTATGATGTACCACACATACCTAGGAGGATTTTGGTGCAAAAAACCTCACTCAAAACAGTCCCGGAAACGCTCAATTGGACAGCCACCCGGTTAACCTAAAACAAGCTTATCGATCAATAACAAGTAAAACGTGCAGATTTTAGCATGCGAAGATGCATTTAATTACATAGGATAACCTTTGAAATAAATTATTATATTTTTTACCAGACTTTTATTAATGTCTTAGGTCTATAAAAATATTTTTATTATATTTTTCTAATGGACCCAAAAATTATAAAAATTCCTCCAACACAGCAAGGTACGTGCAGCTATTTCAGTGCGCAACAAAATGGTTTTATTTTTATAAAAATCATTACCCAGCCAAATTATTCCAATCGGGTTTAGTTCCTAACTCAAAATACTAACTTCCTGAAGTGGAACCAACCAATTTGGACTTGTCGAAAAAGGGTTATGACGTTGGAAAGACAAACCCGAATCCGTCATCCCGCATCAGCTTTGACACTCGATCTTATAAAATCATAAAAACCATTCAAATCTCGTCCAAAAATTACATATTATAAATTTCTGGAAACTAGACTCAAAGTAGAACATCATGGAAACAAGAATCGATAAAAAACAATGGATTATCATCACGTTACAGACCCTACAATAAACGTATACGAATCTGTCAGCAAACTGTTATCATCAAAACTCAACCTTAACGACCAATAAGCGCGTTAATATGATCAATTAAGGTGTAAAAGACATGGGGAATCATAAAACCGACCTTGAATTAAAGTTTTGACGGTTGAAACTCGGCTGCACAGAAGAAAAATCGCCGGGGGGGTCTGGTCCGATCGGCTGCGCATGGGGTTTAGGGTTTGGGTTTTTCATTATTTTATGATATAAAATAAATGTTACACATTAGCCCTTAAAGTTTAAGGGATATGGTAACTTGGAAGGAAAGATTGGATAATTTAACATACCGAGATGACGTAAAGGCTCCCGAGAAACGTCGGTTAAATCCCGAGAATAATACATACTTTACAAGCTTTAACTCTTGGAACTGAAATTAACTGGTGTTACAAATGTCTAAGGCCTGAAAGTTAAAACAATAGAGAATGATCACTCTGTGTCTCTGGATTTGACATGACATCTGTGGTAAAAGGATAAATGATAGATTCACCTAAATCATTTCATGTAAGGGACTTGAAGGGGATGATGTTATTGAATGGCACTTCGTCATGCGTATCAGGGGTAGTAAACCGTAGTTAGCCGGTATTTGCTACTTGTATTAATCTTCTATGTATCTTGTGCAAGTGGGAGATTGTTGGACTCGGTCTGCCCAAGACACATATTATTATTGACGTGGCTAGTACGTTATGATCCAAGTTGGGTCATACCCAATAGCAAGCTAGACAAACACCGATAGTATTTGTTTATATATATGATATGATCATAAGTAAATAAATATTAACACTTGCTTTATTTGGAACGGGGTTTCTAAATACATTGTACTTGTGAAAAGAATAAATCATATGGATGATTTATATTTTGAGAGAACATTACATAGTGTTATTTAAGTTGGTTATATAACAATATGTAAAACTAATTACCTAGCATGTTATTTATAATGTGTTATAAACTAACATAAGTTATAATACATGAATATATATATATATATATATATATATATATATATATGGATATATATATATATTTAGAAAGAAAAAAAAATTAATATAATTAGAATGAAAAGGGAAAGCCCCCCCCCCCCCACCCTCACTCTCTTTCTCTTCTATTATTATATTATTATAACTCCCTTGGTGGAGACATGCAATGTTTTGCATTGGTGCAAAGTGAGGTGCAAATTTGAAAGATTTGATTATGTTTCTTTCTTTCATTCTCTCATAAAAAAAACATATACACAAGTAACCAAGAAAACTCACTCCTCTCTTCATTTTCTCTCCAAAATTTTGGTCACAAGGAAGAACATCAAGGAGGAGTTGATTTTTTAAGTGAATCCTAGCTAAACAAAGGTGTATTGTCGAAGGCTTGAGGTATGCAAGCTTGAGGAACTCTCATTGAAGTTCTAGCCTACCTTTTCATCATCCTTTTCACACCTTTTGGTTACTTGAAAGGTAGTTTAACATGCATGAACTTATAGTGACATGCATGTGTTTGATAGTATGTATTTCGTATTTGGATCCGGGTTTGGGTTTTGCATGTATAAATTTGGTTTTATACACTATGAACTAACAAGATTTAAATCTTTTATCCGCTGTGTTTTTCATAAAATTGGAGTTTTATGACTTTGATAATCTTGTTAAAACCCAACACGGTATAACGTTTGATCAACCTTCTCCCTGTTGGGATTAGGACGATACCATGATTCAGTGGTAGAGGAGTACTAATTGCCGATGCATCAGTCATGTTGAACTTCACCAATACACCATAGACATATTTTGTCTGATGGATAAGATACCATCTGACATCTATTCTACTTGAAGTCCAAGAAAGAATTTCATCTCCCCCATTGCACTCATTTCAAACTTTTTCTTCATTACTTTTTCAAACTGCTTGCACTAAACATTGATGTAGGCTGTCGAAATCTACTCAAACAATCAATTAAAAAGACTTAAATACCTATAACAAGTACGGGTAAGTAAGGTCGTTTCCACAGGGACTCAAGGAAAGTGCAAGTTTAATATGACTAAATTAATTAATTAACTAAGGCGGACAGACGATGTCAAGCAGTTTTTAGAAAAAGATTAATTAAAACTAACAATTACTTAAAAACGATTTGTAAATAATATTAATGAAAAGTATTCATTCTAGGTTCGGTTAATGTGACATTCAACTTAATCCCAGATTCAGTAATATTGATTACGCAGTAATTACTAAACCTAGTAGTTGGATTGTGATGTCAAACGATACCCTAACCGAATTGCTGACACAATTGAACTCGGTTTACCTAATTACCAACTTATGTTTGTTAAAACCAATTAAGAGACAATATTTGATGATAACTAGTCAATGACACAAGAGTTTAAACCCTAAATGTTGATGAACACAACCAAACAAATAATGTATTAATTAATAATCCCAAACACAAATTGTTTAAATAATCAATCAAAAATTAAGCAAGACCAAAGCAATAACTCAATCAAGCTCATAAACCTTAAGCATATGAATCTGGTCAGAAGTTAAAATACACAAAACCTACCGTAGAATGAACACGAAAACTTAGCCACGCATTGACATATCGATTATATCACTTATCTTGATAAACATGCAAACCCGAGATGAACCGGAAACCTTGGAATGGTAGAAAGTCGCCCAACACAGCCTCTTTTGCCTCTGGAAGTTGTAAAAATCCGAATGGGGAGGTTATGGGGTTTATATAAGGCAAACACTAATTTTTGCCGACATTAGGCATCTTCGCGTATCGCGAAGATGATAGGCTCGCTTCTTTGCGTATTGCGAAGGGCAAAATAGTCGGGGTCAAATTCTTGCAACTTCGCGTATCGCGAAGTTGTCCCCCCTGCATCTTCGCGTATCGCGAAGATGCAACTTTTTCAGATTTATTATTTTCTTTTCTTGACTGCCTCGTGATGCGTGCACTTCCAATCTCTCATTTCTCGATCTTCATTCCAAGCCCGTAAATATCCTCATTAAGCTCCATAGCTTCCAAGTTCCTGAAAACACATAAACATACTTGAAGTACCAATGTTCATTCGATTATTTAACTAAAACTAACTAATTAATATGTAAAATAAACTAACTTTTACCCAACCATCAAACATCGTTTGTCGATCCAAAGATTATATCATCGATATCGACATATATATGCACGATCGGTAGATGTCCATCAATAGATTTGGTGAAAAGTGTATAATCGACGGTTCCTCTGATAAACCCGTTGTCCAAAAGATGCTGGGACAACGTCGCATGCCAAGCTCTCGGGGCTTGATGGAGACCGTAAAGGGCTTTATCAAGGAGATACACTTTGTCTTTGTGGATCGGATTGACAAACCCGGTGGTTGTCCCACATAGACTTCTTCACTAATCTTCCCGTTAAGGAATGCTGACTTCACATCCAATTGATAAACTTTGAAACCTTTCCACGAAGCAAATGCTAGAAAGATCCAAATAGCCTCTAGTCTTGCAACTGGTGCATAAACCTCATTGTAGTCGATACCTTCTCTCTGATTAAAAACCAGAACAACAAGTCCTGCCTTGTTTCTAATAATGATTCCATTCTCATCCATTTTGCATTTGAACACCCATTTGGTGTTAATCTGTTTCTTGTCTTCAGGTAAGTCAACTAATTTCCAGACCCCGAGCTTCTCAAACTGCATAAGCTCCTCTTGCATGGCATTGACCCAACTTTCTTCAGTTAGGGCCTCTTTATACGTTTTTGGCTCAACCTGAGAAATAAAACATTTAAATGAGAATTGATTTTGTAAAGAAGAGACATTAGAATAGAAACACTGGAGATTCTGATCGATTTGACATCTTGTTTGCACTCCAGCATTCAAATCTCCTATTATATTATCCTCGGGATGGTAGGATAAAGTTCTCGGCACCACCTCTGTAGGTACTGACACTTCAGGTTAGAGATTGTTCTCACACACTTCAGTAGCAACAGTGGATGGAGAAATAGCTTCAATAATCTCCTCATCTGATTCACCATCATCATCAAAAACTGGATTAGATTTTGGAACATCATCAGATTGAACATGGTCAGGTACGTCTTGAGGAATAGACGCAGGTTCTTCAGGCATAGTCACTTGATTTTCAGGGAATTGTTGATTGTAAATCATCGTCAAAGTTTCTTCGGAAAAATCTTCCTCAGGGAGTTTGAAACTCTCCCAAAGACTCATAATCAAAAAGTGTAAGACCCCGAATCTCGGGAATCCTACAATTGGTCATCATATCCCAAAAATTCTAAAAAATTTAAAACCAAACAAGTTCATCTTATTAAAATCAGTTCAGGGTAATAAACAGGGGAATAGTAAATATCAAAATCCCCAAAAATCGGGAAAAGTGCCCAAAACTAAAATTTAAATACTTATAGTAATAGATAAAAAGAAATAGTTTGCGTTATTAATTCTCTGACTAGATATGCCTTCAACCGTCCGAGTAGTCTCGAGCACGTCCAAGCGATAGTTCCCTACTTCTCAACTGAAAATCACTCTAACATACACACAATGTCAGCTAGAGCTGAGTGAGTTCAAGTTTTCATAAACACTATTCACACTTTAGTTCAAAGTTATAGCTCCAAAACAGTAGAGAGAATAATAATAAAATAAATAAATATATTTCACCAAATAATACATTCATGGTCGAACACGCGTGCATGGGCCTCTCCACCACGAGTCAAGACTCGAGTAATATATTTGACCCGGACGCGGTAAGACCTAAGCACTTGACACGAGCCTCTCCACCATGAGTCAAACCCGAGTAATATATTTGACTCGGTCATGGCTTACACATCCAAACACGTGATGCAGGCCTCTCCACCACGAGTATAACCAGAGTAATATATTCGACCCGTTCACGGTTTAACATACAACGGGCCTCTTCACCACGGGATTTTAAAACCCGAGTAATATATTTGACCCGCCAAAATGATGATCACGCCACACGGGCCTCTCCACCACGAGATTTGAAAA
Organism: Bidens hawaiensis; assembly: GCF_021521415.1. NCBI lineage: Eukaryota > Viridiplantae > Streptophyta > Magnoliopsida > Asterales > Asteraceae > Bidens > Bidens hawaiensis. Next base: position 184,351 of record NW_027494718.1, on the reverse strand, counting down.
CCCGAGTAATATATTTGACCCAGTCGTGATCACCATGCACACACACATCAATAAGCCTACTCACATCATTCTTAGTCACAAGGAACTAAATAACATCAACAATTCTAGGCTATAAGGTAACACATGCTCATACATATATATAAATATATATATAATCCCAAATATACCGTATCACAAGTAAGCCATCTTTAGTCACTAAGGACTAACCAACATCACTGATCACAGGCCATAGGGTAACACATGTGTAAACATACATATATAACATCCCAAGATATACCATAATACAAGTAAGCTACGGGCCATAAGGTAACTGATGTGTGAAAAGTGTGTATAATATTTTTTAACCAAGTTTTACCGAATTCACCAAAAAAAAACACAATCGGCAAGTGTACCGGTCGTTATGTAGCTAGCAAGTAAGAACGGATATCGAACCTAGGACACTATGGGTAAACTCTAATTATTAAACCTAATTAATTACTTATCTAGACTCTCTTTTGATTTTTTTAGATTTTTTTTAAATATTAATTAAACTAATATTACTTAACTAATTAAAATTAACTAAAAATAAACTTTATAAAAATTGGGATTTAACCAAATGCGAGAAACGACTACCTAGGTGATGGAATCCTACTAGTTAAATTAATAGCTAACGAACTTGACTTGGTTGAAAAACAATATCTAAAAAAAATATGACACTAAAGTATGCTAGATCGCCTCCCGGCCTCACCAACGACACTCTAGAACTCTAATGACATGTGAAGCTCAATTGTTAAAGGTTTGGATCACCTTACCTAATAATACTATGGTACCCCAAAATCCAAATCACCTCTCAGTCTCTTCGAATACAATATATTAATATAAAGGGGGTATTTTTAATTAATTTGAACACGACTTGTATCACAATAATCTTAAGGGACCTAGGCTAACTCACTCCCGTGCAATTAGTACCCCAACCCCACAAAAGACAAAGATGACACAACACTAAATTGCTTCCCCGCCTCTCTAGAGATAGAACAATAAAATGTAATCCGCTCTCTATAATTAATCCTACGATTTTTTCGACCATAAATCGCAAACAAGTTGAAAACACAAAGTAGAAAACCTAATCATGCATCTAACAATCACCAATGACTATCAAACACAAGTGGAATAATTATTAAAGCAAAAATTGGATTCAATTACGCATATATATCATGACCAAAGTAACTAAAAATTTTACCAAAGCATCAAATCAACCAACGTCAAATAATAGTTCGTCAAACCATTAATATAACATAGTATTTAACCAAAACCTAGGTAGTAAAAAGTATTTAGCTACTCATAACAAAGTATGAAACAAAAATAAATAAGTTCATGACAAGAGATAAAAAGGAGTTCAAATAAGTAATTGACCGATATGATGATGAACTCTTAAATTATTGCCAAGTAACCGTCAAAATAATTCTTGTGTATACTTCCTGCTCCAAACCCTTGCGATCCCACTGTGGACTTTTCTTTCGTTTCAATCTCCCCTGCTTGCGGCTCTCCCTATAATAATATATATATATATATATCTTTTCTTTTCTTTTTTTTTCGCCGCCCCCAAAACAAATCAGTAGGGTTTTTTTAAAATTCCTTCTTTGGAATCCCCACCTCACGTCAGTATGATGTTCCCTCCATGACAACTCTTTTTTTTATATATATAATAATCATAAGAATCTCTTAGGGTTTTTTTATTTCTTTTTTAGCCCACAATAACACCTACGGCCCACGAACTAGTTAACAGCCCAAGAGTAATCCATGTCAGCTCCATCCGTCTACAAGTCCAACCAGATAAGAAAATAAGCAAACCATATTGATTCATATAATTTAACTTTAGGTTTCTTTCTTTTCTTTTTTTTTTTCTTAGTTTCATTCTTTAATCTCAAGTTTAGTATAAATACGCCATTTTAGCTCCCTTGACTTTTGAAACTTATAAAATATAATATGAGCCACGTAAGAGTATTATTTAGTAAAAACTAGCTCAAAACAATTCAAAAGTGTAGAGAACATATATATAAATTATGTATATTTTAGACCATATCAGTAACACATGTCTATACATATATAAATATCATCCCAAGATATACTATGACACAAGTAAGCCTACGCAAGATCATTTAAACGGTTTATTGAGTAAAATCAGTTTGGTATGTATGCTAACCCAAAACGTAAAAAGGTAAAAAGGGGCATCATGAACTCACCTGTCACAAGTCATACAAATGCCAACGAATCAGAGAACCTCTAAGCCAATCCACAAATCACAAGCCTGTCGGATTGAACACATAAATTATTAACTAAACCGTACCGACTCGTTTATCCTACGAGGCGTTCTAGCATGGTTTGATTTACCTAAAGCCTTGGCCTTACCAAGTTCGATTACAACAGCTCCCGGGGCCTTGTATTTACCAAAACCACCCTCGGATAATCCCGGTGACAAAAGATTCCCAAATTACACCCGGAAGTTGCTTGTTGAAACGAATATGCGCGTTTATGAGTTGTTTATGCACTTAACAGCCAACTCAGCCCCGTGTGGACCAAATTTAATAAAATGACAGCCGACAACTCCACACGACAATTTGAATTGGATGGGTCGGTAATTCGCAAGCACACGCACAAACTACCAATAAACGCGAATTTGCGTTGTAACGACCCGTTTGAGTAACCGACAACCAATTCAGGCCCATTAACATAAAAATTTAGTTTTTCACAGCCCATATAACATACCGAGGCTACACAATTTGAATTGGTTGTTAATCCTCTCAAACAACGCGCTAGACACAACAATTAGCAAACTAGACAACCGAAACCTAGTTTTCACATTATCAACAATAGACCACTCTAACGAATGCTAAAGCTCCTAATACTAAAGTATGATGTACAAGACATACCTAGGTAGATTATCGAGCAAGAACCTCAATCAAAACAGCCTCGAAAGATGCTTGAACGGACAGCCACCGGTTAAGCCTAAAACAAACTTATCGATCAATAACGAGTATAACCTGCAGATTTTAGCATGCGAAGATATATTTTATTAAATTGGAAAATCATAGGAATAAATTATGAAATTTTTACCAGAATTGTATAAATGTCTTGGGTATATAAAAATATTTTTATTATATTTTTCCAATTCACACAAAAATCATAAAAATTTCTCCAACACAGAAAGGTACGTGCAGCTATTTTGATGCGCAGCAAAAGTGTTTTATTAAGTTCCAGAAGTGGAACCAACCTATTTGGACTTGTCGAAAAAGAGTTATGGTGTCGGGAAGATAGACCAGAATCCGTCATCCCGAATCAGCTTTGATACTCAATCTTATAAAATTATAAAAACCATTCAAATCTCATCCAAAAATTACATAATATACCTTTCTGGAAACTAGACTCAAATTAGAACATCATGGAAAATAGAATGGATCAAAAAAATAAATTTTCATCGAGTTAAAGACCGAAAAATAAACAAGTATGAATTTGTCAGAAACTGTTATAATCAAAACTCAACCCTAACATGTTCAACAAAGGGTTTAATGGTGAAAGCGAAGTTCCTTGACATGATACTAACCTTTAATTGGAAGGAGATGGCTTGGTAATGGCTGGAAAATAAAAAAAAATTCGTGATGGGGGCTGGACTTAAGGTGCCGATCGGACCAGCAACAAGGGGAAGAAATATTAGGGTTTTTGATATAATAAATTTACACTCTGGACCCCAAACTAGTAAATGAGATGTCTTGAGCCGAAAGTTGAATAACATGACTTACAAGAATGACAAAAAGGTCCTTTAAGAATTCCAAGTCGGGTCTCGGTTAAAAAACAAACTCTACAAGACATAAACCTTTTTAACGAAAATCTGTGGGCCTTACAAAAAGCCTAGAATCCCCTGGTCGTTGAATGGTAGAAGTGTATCTTTGACAATAGACATTTTGGACTTAGACAATCTTGTGGAGGCTAGGAATGTAGACTTGTCTGAGTGGACTAGCATACCCCACGAAGAATCCTTCAACAGATTTGGGACCAAATTTGCCATTTGGTTCAAGAACAGTACACGTTGATCCTGTTGGGACTTATATTTTAGACCAACGCATCGAATTATTATTATTATGGGTGAAAAATAATTAATATTTTTTGTCTCAACCAAGGGTGGATGGCTTGAAGACCAAGACATGCTAGACTAGTATAAATAGATGTATTTGTTAATTTTTCTAGTATGAGTGTATTGTGTATTGTGTGAGATCTAGGGTTTATCTCTTTGAGAGAGCGGCCGCCTCCAGGATGAGCTCTCCTGGAGGTGGCTGATCTTTATTGTATGTATGTGTGTATGTATGAGTGCTTTGTAGTGACAATCTTTTGGTTAATGAAATCATACTACCACCCCTTTATCTTTGTGAATCAATTGCATAAGTTTGTTCATCCAGTCTATTGCTCATTGTAATCGATTCAGGCTCTCTCCCAAACACCACTCATCCGTCCAAAACCCCCTTTCAAGAGCGAATACGATTTGATCCTAGCTCAGATCCGAGCTCCACCGTTGATAACGACCATTATTCACGCTTACGCACCGGGGCTCGGATCTCACAATTGGTATCAGAGCAGGTCGCTGAATCGTTCAGACTAACCACTGAATCTGATTCACCTCGCTCTTGAATCCACCATGGACGTTAAGCCGATGAGGTTTGTTGAAAAATTTTTAGGGTTTTGAAATTATTTGATGATTTGGGTAAAATTTATGTGGATTGATGTTTGGGTTGATGACTCGTTCGGAGATTCAACATCAATTTCATGTTTATTTGGTCATATTGGTCCAGATCTGATGTAACAGTGTTTTTAGCTCGTTTTGGGGAAAAACTGTTATTGAAGATGATTTTCAGATCTGTAACGGCTGTTGATAGATTGAAGATAGATGGTTGATATTGAGATGACTGGGATATTGCTACAGCGATTAATTTTAGATGAAGAAGCTTGGTTCTTGATCTGAAAATTAGGATTTTATATGCTTGAAATTGTTCTGATATGAGTGTGCTGCTTGGACAGTAAAGGGAATATTGAAGAACATTGCTGCTGGTATAATCTGATATGTAGAAGTCAAGAATGAACAGGTACTAGGAGCAATCTAATCATTGTTTGTAGCAGCAGATGGAAGATGCAATGGGAATATTTAAGCAGGTTCTGTATTGGAAAATCATTGATTGATGATGCAGAAAAGAAGTCTGGATGTCTCGAGCTTGATAAGAATGGTCTCGAGTATGTAAAATGACTAAGTGTTGCTTCGAGCACAGCTTATCTCAAGCATATCTTATATCGAGCACATCAAGTTTGGACTAGAGCACATGAACCCCGAGCACATCCTGGTTTATCTCAAAATCTATCTTTTGGTCTCGAGCACACTTTGTTTTACTTAAGCAAACCTTCTTCGAGCACACTTTGGCTCCTGAGCATGCCCATGAAAAGAGAAGAAAAATACAAGTGTTTTTGAGCACACTTTTGCCTTTGAGCATGCTCAGGAAAAGAGAGAAGGAGCATGGTCTTGAGTATGCTTGATGAAAGAACAAGTAATTCGAGCAAGGTCTCAAGCATGGTCTTGAGCGTGCTTGATGAAAGACCAAGTATTTCAAGCAAGGTCTCGAGCATGCTCGAGTAAGACAGGAGCATGTGTTTTCTCGAGTAAGGGCCTCGAGCAAGCCCTCGAGCATGCTCGACAGAAAAACACTAAGTATTTTCTCGAGCAAGGGCCTCGAGCAAGCCCTCCAGCATGCTCGATGTGAGTAAGTATTTTCTCGAGCAGGTACATGCTCGAGCAAAAAAAAAAAATTGAGCACGCTCGATTTAAAAAAAAATTATTATGAGTGTGCTTGTGAAGGGATTTAAAGGACTTGTGTGCTCGTGAACCGATAATCCATGCTTGTGAATGAATTACACTTGAGATTTTTGGTGCCGTAGACCGTTTGACCAAGCTGAGCTATATGGAAGATATATACCAAGGGTATTTTGGTAAATTTTATCCCATCATCAACAAGCAAAAGGAAATCAAAGCCTTATCAATTTTTCACAAACTTCATCAAAGAGCTTTACAAGAATAAGTGTTGACCAAGCTTACGGATTTTATCCCTTATGAGTGTCAACCAACATAATGTTTTGTTTATCTTTGTTTATTACAGAATCAACAATCTTGATATGGATGGTCAAGGTTGTTTCACCCATACTTGATTTGAAGACACAATTTTCAAAGACAATTGCAACGAAATTGGGGGAGTAAAAATTCTTGAATTTCATTGCAAATTGCATGGTTCAAATCAAGTGAAAAGACTCAAGTTAAGGAAAAGTTGATCAAGATCGATAATCCAAGATTCTTTAGAGATGTTTCAATGTTTGTGAGTTTTCAGATTTCCTAGTACGGTTGAGAAGATAGAGTCATCACTAGTAACATGGTGAACGGATGATCAGTAGAGTTTAATCTCCTATGAAAACAGTCACTTGACAATTAAGAACGGGTTATGGTTGACTTGAATGCTATCTTGATTCAGGGAATGGTTTGAAGATGATTTACAAGGAAAGAAACAAGTTTGAAGAATGGAAGATTATTTGATGATCACATTGAGTTTATTTCTTTTTGTGATGACCTTGCTACTTGAAGTTGATCTTTGAAGTTCAAAGCCTCGTTCATATGCCCATACAACTGTATCCAAAAGTGATATAAGAGATATGATTCGAAATGAACAATGGGAGAAGCTTAACGTGAGGGGGAGAAATTCAACGAAAAACAACGGGTTTTTTGAGGTGGTCATGGAAGAAAATTCGATGGCATCGATCTAAGGGGGAGATTGTTGGGACTTATATTTTAGACCGACGCATCGAATTATTATTATTATGGGTGAAAAATAATGAATATTTTTGGTCTCAACCAAGGGTGGATGGCTTGAAGACCAAGACATGCTAGACTAGTATAAATAGATGTATTTGTTAATTTTTCTAGTATGAGTGTATTGTGTATTGTGTGAGATCTAGGGTTTTTTTTTAGGGTTTTTGGCACGCATACTGACAATCTTTACAGAGGAATATCAAAAGCCGTCGTCACACAAAACCCTAGACATTTCATTCACTGTATCATTGACGTATCATTTAATATAGCGAATCTTTGTTGTTGAAATAGTCTTTACCGATTATCATTTATTGTTTTGTGTTTGATAATTCTCCACAAGCTTTCATTCTCAATCATTTGAATATCCTGATTCCGCCGGGATACTCAATCGGTCTTTGAGTAATTAAGTCGGTGTGTTCTTGTCAAACCTTTGCTAAGGTTGCACCCGAGAGACGGTCCTGACAGATCCAAACGGTTCAAGCCACTTCAGATTAGGTTTTCGATGATTTAGTAGCTCAAAACATGTCTTGCCGAATTTCTTTACTGTAAGTACCTGGTTTAGAGTATAACAAGCTGCCGCCACTGCTTCTGACCAAAAATTATCTGGTAATTTTGAATCTGAAAGCATAGTTTGAGCCGTTTCAATCAAGGTTTGATTCTTTATTCAGCAAGCCCATTTTGTTGTGGTGTGTACGGTGCACTGAATTCATGAAGAATCTCCCGGTCATTACAGTACTCAAGCATTCTATTGTTCTTGAATTCCGTCCCATTGTCACATCTTATTCGACGGATCGGTAGATTATACAAATTTTACAGCTTCTTGAATAAGATCATTAGGGAATCACATGTCTCATCCTTTGATTCCAAAAACATCACCCACAAAAATCTCGAGTAATCATCAGTAACCACAAGACAATAAAGCTCTCCTGTGATACTTTTGACATTCACTGGTCCAAATGGATCCATATGGAGACGCTCGAACGGTAAGTTAATGGTGTTGACAATTTTCTTTGGATGAAGTTTCTTTGTCTGCTTTCCCTTCTTACAGTCCAAACACTCTTCATGTAACTAAAAATTTCTCACATTAACCCCTTCAACCAAGTATTTATGAATCGGATGATTCATCTTCCTCACACTTATATCTCCCATCCTCCGATGCTATAAAGCGGATTCCCATTCAGATGCTCTTGAAATGAAACATTGAGCAGACCCTGAAGATGTTGAAGCAGTGCTCATATTCATGACGTAAAGATCATTCTCCCGTGGAGCACGCATAAGAATCCACTCTTCTGGAATTTTGAAACCCGGTTTCAAAATCAAACATTCTCGGTCCGTGAAGTGGGTAGAGAAGTGTTTATCACAATTATTAGATATGCTGAGCAAATTATTCTCCAATTCTGAAATGTAGTTGACGTTCCCGAAAGTTACTTTCCCATTTGTTAATGTGCCTTCACCAACTATCTGTTCTCCTTGGTTTCCAGCAAAACCGACATACCCTCCTCTTATTGATTTGACATTAGTCAGCAAGTAGAGAGTACCTGTCATGTGCCTAGAGGCTCCACTATCCATTATCCAACGAGAATCATGGGATCTTGGAAGCCCCTGCACATATAATTAACAGTTTAGTGAAACAAGGAAACCCAAGCCTTCTTGGTCTTGGGTTGTTTGAATTTCTTGTATAATAACCTAATTTCATCATTATCTTAATCACACGAGAATGAATCTTCACTTGTTACATGTGACTCAAACTCAGTTATTACTTTTTCAACAACCTCTAGGGTTTTAAAAGTTTTTGCCACCCAGTTTTGACCTGCGGCTTGCCTTTTGTTGTAAATGATGTTTGAATTGGTTTTGAAATTTTTGATTTTGAAACATCATTTTTAACAACCTTTTCAACATCAATTCTAATTTTCTCATCTCGTCTTAAGATTTTTACATTTTCAGGAACACTCATTTGTTTCTTCTCACTCACATAACCTAGGCCAGGTTTCTTGCTAACAGTCTTTTGAGGCGGAATGTGATCATGTTTGTATCGATTGGGACATGCATAAAACACGTGCCCAACTTCATTGAAATTAAAACAGCGTCTCCTATCAATGAACTTACTGATTTGAGATGTCGATTCTACCTGATCACGCTCTGCCTTCAACCGATAAAACTCTTTATTCGATTGATTTCTAAAGACAACTTCTTTCTCAAATTCAGATGTCTTACCATGCACAAACACAATCTTTTTCTCTTGAAGTGGTTTAAATCGATGAGATTGCTTGTTATAAAAACTTGTTTTTGCAAATCTTTTTGATTCCACAACTTCTTTTTCATTACCCAACCCATGATTCTTAACAGCTTCCTCAGACAACACTGATTCTGCCATTTTCACTCCAGTTGACATATCACATCTAGAACTTCATTTTCATTCTTTTCAGACTTAACACAAGCCTCATCAGCAGACTTTGAGTTATCATGATGTGGAGTGTTGAGTTCCACATTCAGTGCCTTTTTGAAACCTTTTGGTTTCTTGGGAATATAAGCATTCCACATAGATGGAGGCACAGCATGATAATCCTCTTTTATGTTCTCAATTTCATTATCCTTATTTTTTGTTGATTGTTTTGGAATAATGTGATCAAGAAAATATGACGATGCAGCATAGCTCACTAATTTCAGATTAACCCTTTCAGTCTCAATCTTGAGTGTTTGAAGCTCAAGTTTGAGTGTTGCATTTTCGTCTATGTGTTTGTTGATGGCAATTTGTTTGTCTTCAACCGTGTGTTTTAACATTGAAATGGTTTTCTGATCTTGTAAAATCCTTTCCCATAAATTCTTTTCACACGATTGAAGTTTCAAATATGCCTCATTAACAACATTCAGATCAAACAATGCTTTGTCATAATGCCTTTTTAACTCTTTAATTTCAAGAGTCTTAAAGTCACATTCATCACAAGACAATTCACACTTTTCACATAAATTTGAGATTAGAGTTACCTCAATTGCCATGAATGCTTGATCAGTTGGTTCATCACTTGAAATTTCTGAATCTTCATCAGTCACAACTTCAACAATTTCATCAACCACCTTGTCTTTTGATTCTTCAACCTTACTTGATTCCTTGACATCTGATTCATCAATGTCTTCCTTTCCAAAATCGATCTTACCGTGTGGCACTTCCTTGCCATTAAACCAACCTACAAAACTTTCAATTATATTAGGTGGAAATAATGAGGTAAGATAATGAGCAGGAACTTTATGAATTCTGTCATAGGTTCTTGGAAGATTGTCTTCAGAATCATCTTGATCAGCCTCTTGATCAATTTTTTTTATCAACCACTTGATTAAACTTCTCACCCTCTTGGTTATCATTCACCAACTGTTTCTCAACCATGTCCTCAACCGGCTTGATTTCTTCAACCTTCTCACCATGTTCACATTCCTCAATCACTTCTGCTACATTAGCTTGAAATACTGAGTACCAGTTGAACCCCTCATCCATCTGTGCAGTAGCTGCCTTTTGCTGTGAAGTAGATGCCTCTGACTTCTTTCCTTTGATTGAATCAGCCTCATTTTGAGAAGTACGGTGATAAATTGGTTGCTTATGATAGTCCCTTCCAAATGGATTTGCAGCATTATCCTCCACATTCTTGCTTGTACATTCTCTTTTAAAATGTCCCTTTTCTTTGCATCTAGAACATCTTACTTTGGATTTTTCAAAGCTCAGCTTTGAATTTGATCCATCCAATACATTTCTTCTAGTGATCTCTTTGAATCTTTGTGCTCTTGTTATCACACTTGCCATGCACCAATGAATGTCAATCATCTTCATCTCTTCTGGGTCGATCTGATCATAATCTTCTTTTGTCATATTGTAGTTACCAATTCGTCCAGCAACCAAACATTCATAAGATTCCAGAACTGAGCCCAGAAAAGCCATATGTTCCTTGACAGTTTCAGTGGTTAGGCACCCAGTTTTCTTCAAATTTACAGCAATGTTGCACTGTAATACATCAGGGTCTTGTGTGTTAGAAGTTTGAGATACGGGAATGGTCCCTGAGTAACTACTACTATATTGTGGAGTAGCAGAAGTAACAAGTACACTAGTTGCAAAGGCTTAACCAGTTTGTTCAGCACAGAATGCAGTAGGAATCTTGGGATTTTAAGAACTTGATTGTGAACCCTTGTAGTATAATCCCACATCTTGTGATACTGTGGTTGATTTTCATCTTTTGCTTCTTTCTGAGCTCCAGGTCATGAGCTTCCAGCTTATCGATAAAACTTGCAAGATTTAGACGAGCATATGTAATGGGGTTTGATTGCTGAATTATGATGAAAGTACCTCATTCTTCAGGTAATGCATCAGCAAGTTTATCAATGTATTCATACTTAGGCTTGTCAATCTTTAGCCTCTTCATTTCATTCACCAGGTAGTAGTATCTCTTAATCAGCTATGCGAAAGATTCACCCTTAACTTGAGTAAATATATCGAATTCTTTCTTGAGCAGTGCTATTTTCCTCTTTCTCATATCAGGGTTTCCACGATCTTTGTTCAACAATGCATGCTAAATTGAATAACAATAACCATTATGCTGCAATAGTTGAAAGATCTCAGCTTTGATGGCTTGTTGAAAGAGATTTAACATTTTCTTCTCTTTTAAGAACACATATTTTTCTTCATCAGCAATTTCAGACAATCGGTAATTTTCCCCATTTTCATTCTTAGGGATAATGTATTCTTCCTCCACAGCTGTCCATGTTTCGTAGTTCAAGGCTTGAACATACGTCTCAAACTTGTCAGCCCACGATGGATAATCTTCCATTCTGATTAGCTTGGGAGGCTTGTTGGCTGTCCCTATATTTTCCAAGTTAATGTTTTGAAGTAGGATAGATGGCTGTGACATGAACGCACTTAGGTTTTCCATTTTGGTCAAACAAAGTCAACGTATATCTCTTCTGGTCAACGGATATGTATGAAAACAAGGTCAACGTATATGTATGTGGTCAAAGAAAGTCAACGTATAAGTCTACTAGTCAATGTATATGTTCTTAACCTTATAACATATGCGGCGTATAAGTTGTACGCCGTATATGTTATACGTGAAGAAGTTATTCGCTACCTCAACATATACGGTAAACATCATTGTTTTAGTATTTTGATGATTTGGAGGTTCAAATGATGTAGGAATTGGATGAATTTTGGTAAGGTTTGCCACGGATAAGTAAGGAACAAAATGTGAAAGTTTGAAGGACTTTTGACGATTGAATTAGTAGATAGAAAGAAAACCATAGAAAACTTGAAGTGTTCAAGCTAGTAATGAGCCATAATGCTCTAATACCACTTGAAATGGCCTGGAATGATGATGCATATGACACACAGGATCTCTTGATATTACAGCCTATAACTCAATGTGTGGAATCAATTGAGAATGAACACAAACAAGTAAACATTAAGCATACATTCATTGATACCTTGAAGTATTACAAGATATGACACTTTGGCTACTTTTTCTCTCTACCCACTCTCTCTGACAATGACCAAAAGTCTACATAATAACGCATAAGTCCACTATTTATAGGACTCAACGTGAAAGACTACAAACCCCGTATATGTTATACGGCGTATAAGATATGCGCCACATAACTTATGCAGTGTTTGTGACACATGCGCTATTAACATACACTTTATACATTTGACACTTTTAGCCCTATACAATCATATCTAATTCATCTAAGACCCTAGCAATAGACATTATGCACTAACAAGTTTTACTCACGAACACGCGGACCCTCGCCACCAATTTCACTGGAAACCTACTGTTTTGTATTTGTTTATCCGGTAAATCAAAGCACAGTAACAACAACAAAGCCGGCGTCGATCTTCCCAAATCTAGGGTTTTAGTACCGACTACAACGAAACCCTAAGATCGAGTGAAAAACACCCAAAAACCCGAATGAGAAAGATCCAATTGCCGATGACGGAGATGATGACCGGATTTTAGGATGGAACTCTGACTATGAAGATAATGAATCTTTAGATTGGGAGAAATTTGATTGAAAGAAATTGAGAGAGAAACTATGATAGGAGAGAGAAGGTAAATGCTCAATTACCATTTTAATCTCAATAATTCCTAGCCACATATTACATTTAAAAGTCAATATGAGATCTCTACCATTGATTTATTAAATCAATGGTTTAGATGAGTTCTAAAGTTCTTATATCTCAATCAAGTTCTTAAATGAAATCATCCATATATAAATATATATATAGGGCATAGATATAATAAAAACTCACTTCATTTAAGAAAATTTTGAAAACTCTATTTTAGCCATTGATGAATCTCATTATACAGATGAGATTAAAAGGCAAGGTTAATTTTACAAATACAATATTATAATTGTTATAATACAAAGAAGGGCATTTTAGGAATGGAAAAGTTTGTTCTCTCTCCTGACACTCTCTCTCCAATCACCATCACTAACCCAATTTTTCATATAAAGTTTGTTCTCTATCGTCATATTGTTTTAAAAGTCCTAATGTGTCAATTCAAAAAGAAAAAAAATAATAGATTACTAAAATAAATAACACAATATAACTTTTGAGTGTAAATAAATTATAGTAAAAACAGAAGCCAACGAATGTCAGTTTTAATAAAAATACTTTAAAATGAAAGAAATTAAAATGAATTTTTTTTTAAAAGTCAAGGGCATGTTTGCGTCTTTTCAAGAGCGTAGGAATAAGAGATAACATTCCAAACAATCTTCTTTCCCTAAGGCTGAGGGGTGTGGGGCGCTAACCGGGACGCTAGAGCCCCTCCGCTCGCGCCCCGGGGCGCTAACACCACACCACCGGGGCGCGAGCGGGGCGCTAGCGCGGAAATCTAGGCAGGCGTGAGGCTGGTCGCGGGAGAAGAGAGAGAAAAGAGCCGTTAAAGAGCCGTTGGAGCCAGCAATAATTTAATTAATAATAATAAAATTAGGGTTTAGTTTAGTTGACTTACTCGTCCGACTTCATCAGCATTGATTAAAACAAACTTGTTACGGTTATGAGAGCCTGCAATAAGTCGTCCTTTGGTATCCATTGAATCATCAAAAAGAAGAAGAAGATAGAGTGAGGTATAAGAGGTGTAATTATAATTATTGTGTGTGTGTGGTGTTAGAAGAAGATGTAGAAGAGAAGAAGACAATGACAGACAGCTAGTGGGTGTTAAATTCTAGAGAGAGAGTGTGAATAATAATAATAAAAGTAGAGAGAGAGAGAGTTGAACGCGTATGTAAAAAAATAAAAATAAAAATTCTCTGGAGCCCCTGCTGGAGCCCCTCCACACCAGGGCCAGGGGCTCCAACGGGGGCTCTAACACCCCCCTTATCCAGAATTAACTCTCAGTAATTAATTCTGGTCACCACCAAACTTATGTTAATTTACATATTTTTTAAATTTAATAATTTGCAAATGTAATTTACATATATTAAAGGTTTAAAAATTATGTTAATTTAAAAAAAATTACATAATTTAAGTTTAAAAAAATATGTTAATTTACATATTTTAATATTAAAAAATATTCAAATGTAATTTACATATTTTTAAGGTTTAAAAGTTATGTAAGTTACATATTAAAGATTTAATAAAATAATTTACATATTAAAAATTATTTTAAAGTTTTAAAAGGTATGTTAATTTACATAATAAAAATAATTTACATATATTAAGTTTAAAAAATTATGTTAATTTACATTTTAAAATTTAAAAATGTATAAATGTAATTATATATTTTAAAGGTTTAAAAATTATGTAACTTACATATTTTAAAATAATTTACATATTTTAAAGTTTTAAAAAGTATGGTAATTTACATAATAAAAATAATTACAAATTAAAAAATTTTATTAATTTACATATTGTAAAGTTTGACAACGTAAAAATGTAATATATTTAAAACGCTATTTATTCGGTCGGTAAAACCTGTGTCTAGATAAAACCCGAGCGTTTTTGTCTACGGAGATGCAACGGTGAGTCTAACACCCGAGCATTCTCAAGCTGCGAGTAGCCACGAATTCGGTCGGTTACAGTTACGTTCGTTATAGTAACGAAACTAAAACAAAAAGGCAAAAAAACCCAGATTCTAGTAAAACCCAAGCGTTATCGGTCCGGGTTGCGGTGATAAGACGACGCAAATAAATGTTTAATTATTAAATTTAAAAATGAGCATTTAATAGTTGAAATATCTTTTAATAATGAACATTTTAAGAATTTTTTCTAAATATTAATATCTAGTAATATAGTAATAAAAAAGTAAGCCAATAATAAAAACACAAAATTTCATTATATTAATTTAATGCCCGAGTCAACTTTTTTTTTTCTCATTACTTCATCTTTTTAGTTTTTTTTTTTGTTATTATTAATTTGATTGTATCTTACAATAGTGTTTGTTTATGAATGCATGAGTTGTTTCAAATGTGGAGAGATGAATATGGCGACAAAATCTGATGCACACCTGATAAAAAAAATTCTTGTCAAAGTACAAAGATAGAGATGTTATATATTGAAAAATACAATCATACTCTTTCTCATATAAATAAAGAACATGACAGGATGTAGATGTATATTAATTGTGTCCATTCATTGGGTTTGCAGAGTTACTTTAACTCAACAGTGTTTCCATTTTATACATAGCCTATATATATATATATATATATATATATATAAGATTGGTATCATTACAGAATTCATAAATTATTTAAAAACTTAAAGGAACTCTTAATAACTAGCGTTTTTTACAAAATTTTATGTATGTTAATGTTATTTGAGTGTAGTCTTATCACTTTTGTATCTATATTTAAGATTATAGTTATTAAAACTATTTTTACACATATCTAGATTTTTTTTACATATATTTAGATTTGTTAGTAAATAAGTTTTACACATATGTAAACTTATGATTTATATATGTAATCATAAATTTATATATAAAATATGGTTAAACTAGTCTCAAACAATGTTAATATATGACAAAAAAGAGTAAAAAAATGTTTTTGTTGTTATGAGCTTGGTTTAAAAAAGCGCGCTCAAGGCGAGGTGAGGCGAGAAGCGACCTAAGGGGAACACCTCAACGCTTTTGCCTACCCAAGGCGAAGCTTGTTAAAAAAGCGAACGCTTTTTGCGCTTTTGTGCGAGGCAAAAAAGCGAAGAGGCGAAGTCTTTATGTATAAAAAGCGACCAGTTAACCCGTTTTCTACTTAACATTTATAATTAGTCATTTCTAGACTTTTCACATTTGGCAATAAACTTTTGAAAGTTGAAACACTTTTGAGTAGTGCTCTTTTGGAAACACTTATGAGTAATTTGGTACTCGATAAATTGTTTTTATGCTACTTTGATATTTAGGGCGAGTAACGTGGTACTCGAAAAATTGTACTACACTACGTTTAGAATTTTGGGATATATATATGTTGATGTTTCAGACGTTTAATATATATTATGATGTGGTTTGTCTATAATATGTTACTTATAAATAATTACATATTTTTTAAAATATGGTCGCCTCGCGTTCAAAAAACGTTCACTTTTACGCTTTTGGATTTTCGCCTCGGATGAGGACCTCTTCGCTTTTGTTCGCCTCACGCTTTTTTAAACCAAGGTTATGAGTTCCTAAAAGTTTTTAACTTTTTTAAAGTTCTGCAGGGTAAAGTTAAAATACAAAGGACAACAAAAATTAGAAGTGTGAAAAGTAATTTAATCCATTGATCTTAAATTTGAATGGTGAAAATTAATTTAAGAGAATAAATTGATCGAAATGGCATAAAAGTAACAACCTACTTTTGTTGGCTTTTCTTGCCAAGTGCAAGGCAGGCACATGTTAATTCCTCAATCACTTAAAAACGTCAATAACTTTTTCGTACAACATTTTTCTTTAAAAAAAATTCACCATAATAACAAACGTTTTTTAATCTTTAATATGAGTATCATATTGTTATATAAAAGTAAAAAAAAATTAGTGTGTTTTTTTATTGTGTTATTGGTTGTTCGTGGTGATTTTTTATTGTTTTTTTATGCATTGGGTTATAGATTTTGGTCATTGTGTTATCAATTGACACTCATATTAAAGATAATAATCTAAGCAGTTAAAGAGGAAAAATATCGGATATCGGTCAAGGACCGATATCTGAGATATCGGTTATCGAAATAAGATATCGGTGGGATATCGGTAATTTTAATATCATGTAAATTTCATATATATATATATATATATATATATATATATATATATATATATAGCAATTTAACACTAATAATTCAGTATAGTCTCCTACTATTAAAAAATTAACTTTTTACAAATTGCAAAACACTAACAATCGTTGCAAGTTAGAAGTGATTAAGACTTAAAACAATAACATTGAACACTAAAAGTTGATAATTAAGACTTAAAACACTGATATCAGGAATATCGGTGATATATCGGTCAAATATTAGTCCAATATAGGTCAAATATCAGTCAATATCATTGATATTATCTGTACCGATATTCTGAACCGATATTCAGACTTATGTATTGCCAAATGACCGATAACCGATATATCACTGATATAACGGCGATATTGATTGCATAGATAATGATTAAAGCAAAGATTACGTCATTGTGTCTTTTTGTTTTTCATTGTGTTTTTGTGTTTGTCATTTATCTTTTTACTTATCAGTGTGTTTTAGTTATTGTGGAGAAAAAAATATTATGTTCATTGTGTATTACGTTTCAGGTCATTGTGTTATATGTATTTGATGTTTTTAAAGATATTATTTATAATTAAGAAAAAAATTTATAGTAAAAAAAATTAGCAGGACATGGGTCTCACAAAGTTTCACAAATAAATAATATATTATAATCGGGTTTACAAACTATTTGTGTTTGTTGAGACTCGTGACCCGTGATAAAATTAAAATCCAAAAAGATATATAAATATTAAAAACGAATAACGTAAAGCAGTCTCGTATTACGAGGAATAAAAGCTAGTTTATGAATATAAAACAACCTTTAATCCATGCATTTATATAGAAACTTAAAACAACATATATATTTACATAATTAAGATCTACGAAGAAAAGAGTACATATAAGCATGCATTATATACTACTAACAATGCAAAGATCTCACACTCCGTGTATACATCCTTCATTCACTTCAGATCACCCCAAACCATTTCAACACTCACATCTCTAGACCTCTCTTGTAATATTACTCACATTCCAGTAATCTGATGGAGCGATCGTCTTCGAGAAGAGATGGCACCGGGCGCACGTACGACGAGGTCCAGAACAGCGAGAGCGACAAAGGAAACAAAACGGACACCGGAGAAGTGGAAACGATCGAGCGGATCTTCGAGAGCAAGGAGGTGCCCACGTGGCAGAACCAGCTGACGGTGCGAGCATTCGTCGTCAGCTTCGTTCTCGGAATCCTGTTCACGTTCATCGTCATGAAGCTTAACCTGACCACCGGAATTATTCCCTCCTTGAATGTGTCCGCGGGACTCTTAGGCTTCTTTTTCGTCAAGACCTGGACCAAGTTTCTCAATAAATCCGGCTATTTGAAGCAGCCCTTTACCAGGCAGGAGAATACCGTTATTCAGACCTGCGTTGTCGCCACCTCCGGCATTGCCTTTTCCGGTATATATCTTCATCTTACTCTCTTATATGAGTACTCTTAATTAATTTCAGTATTTTCAAGAATAAAAACCGAGAATGTGCTAGCCCTAGCACCCCACGGTTCCATGAAGATGATTAGGTAGGCCAGTAGCAATGGCCGTTCTTTAAAAAAAAATAAAAAATAAAATAAAAAACAGTTTACACACTTCCGGTTGTAAATGAGTGAGATGTTTCTGGCATAGTTCTCGCAAAGTAAATCACGATAAAACATGGACTCATGTTGGTAGAGCAAACCTATACGTTTATTTATTATACGCACTAGGTCAAGTTTCTAATTTAAGTAAATTAGTTTTTGGAAAAGGTATATATATATATATACATATATATATAGGATATAGCCCGTGTAATACACGGATGGTTAAAAAAATATAGCAAAAAAATTAAATTTTATAATAGACATAATAACATATCTTATGGATCCAAAAAAATATAAATAATGATAAATAAAATTTTATAATTCATAAATTTATAAAAACCTTATTTATACAACATTTAAAGTTATATTTGTAACTTTGTTAGTAATTATATAAATGAGAATAGTATTAAAATTAAATAGCTTATTAGGGGTGAATTATAATTTTGGATATTGTTGAGATAGAATCTTATGTGAATAACTTAATTAAACGTCATGTGAAACTATGTGTTGCTTTAATATAATAGTTAGATAATGTTAAATAGAAAGCTTGACCTTTTTTCTTTCTCACAGTTAGACAAGTCATTCTCTAGCTAGTTGATAAGAAATCGACCATCAAAATTCTCTCCTCTTTCTTTCAACTCTGATTAAAACAACACGCATTATCTACGTGTATGATATACATAATCACGGTACGATATGTACAAGTTTGTATAGAAATCCTAATGGAGTGATCACAAAACTCATATTTATGTAATACGCATATTGCTAATCATATATATGACTTTGTTCAAAATGCAAATGTGATGTTAATAATAGTCTAGGAAATTTTATAAGCATTGATCTATAGCTTTATAAATGATATGTTTTGAAGCTAATTATAATACTGTAACACTTGCATAACTTACAGGAGGGTTTGGTAGTTATCTATTTGGCATGAGTGAAGTCATAGCCAAACAGTCAAACGAAGACAACGTGGCCGAGAATATAAAGAATCCTTCTCTGGGTTGGTTGATTGGTTTTCTTTTCGTTGTTAGCTTCCTTGGACTGTTTTCGGTTGTACCTCTGCGGAAGGTAAGATATATACGAGGAAACTGCATTGATTGCGCACAACCACACGTTTATTACCAATCCGTTGTTTTAACTCATTACACATTTTGTAGATAATGATCATCGACTTCAAACTGATTTATCCTAGTGGTACCGCGACCGCCCACCTTATCAACAGTTTCCATACTCCTCAAGGAGCCAAGTTAGCCAAGTAAGGCTTATGACCAACTAACTTAACTCATCGTTGAACATATAAGTGTTACCTACTTAACAAGTTTACAAGTCATGTGAACAACTCAAAATGACCATAAAAATGACAATTAAGATATGTTGATTTAGCAATGTCATATATATATAATTCTTGGTATGCTAATGAATTGTAGGAGACAAGTAAGAACTCTAGGGAAGTTCTTCACCTTCAGCTTCCTGTGGGGTTTGTTTCAATGGTTCTTTACTGCAGGAGAAGGCTGTGGTTTCTCAAGCTTCCCCTCACTTGGTCTTAAGGCATATGAACACAAGTCAGACCGATATCTCTAATATTATTAATTAACAGTCTTTCATTTAATAAGTTGCTGACCGATATGATTCTTTAACTTATAAACACAGGTTTTACTTCGACTTCTCAGCGACTTATGTGGGTGTTGGCATGATCTGCCCATATCTGATCAATATATCGTTGTTGGTAGGAGCAATTATTTCATGGGGTTTGATGTGGCCGCTCATCGAGCTTAAAAAGGGTGACTGGTACCCTGCAGACCTCGGACCAGGCAGCCTCCATGGCATACAAGGCTACAGGGTAATTAATTTTACTAATTTTTATGGCATGTATGTTTTACAATATCATTTAGTTGTTGGCCACATAATTTTTTTTTTATTTTAGCTTTTTGAAAAGGTTGAAAAGCTGATATGTTTTACAATTGCAGGTGTTCATCGGCATAGCAATGATCCTAGGCGACGGTCTCTACAACTTCTTCAAAGTCCTCGGCCACACCTTCCTGGGGTTATACCGCCAAGTCAAACACAAACCCGACGCCCAGAATCAGATCCCAGTCACCCGCAACTCCTCACCTCAACTAACCACATTATCCTTCGACGACCAATGCCGCACACAACTCTTCCTCAAAGACCAAATCTCCATCTGGATTGCCGTTGCTGGCTACCTCTCCATCGCCACCCTCTCCATCCTCACACTCCCGCACATCTTCCCGCAACTCAAGCAATACCACATTGCCGTTATTTACCTACTCGCCCCCACCCTCGCCTTTTGCAACGCCTACGGATGCGGCCTAACCGACTGGTCCCTAGCCTCCACCTACGGTAAACTCGCCATTTTCGTAATTGGCGCCTGGGCAGGGGGCGAGAACGGCGGGGTTCTCGCTGGCCTGGCCGCATGCGGAGTCATGATGAATATAGTCTCCACCGCGTCCGATTTGATGCAGGATTTTAAAACCGGGTACATGACGTTAGCCAGCCCGCGGTCCATGTTCGTTAGCCAGATGATCGGGACCGCCATGGGGTGCGTTATCTCGCCTTGCGTGTTTTGGCTTTTTTATAACGCGTTTAAAAACTTTGGGGTCCCGGGGTCCACTTACCCCGCGCCCTACGCGCTTATTTACCGCAACATGGCGATTTTGGGTGTGGAGGGGTTCGCGGCGTTCCCGAAGCATTGCCTTGCTTTGTGTTACGCGTTTTTCGCACTGGCGATTGTGATAAACGGGATTCGGGATCTGGTTGGGAAGAATAAGGCGAAGTTTATCCCGATCCCTATGGCGATGGCGATCCCGTTTTACATAGGAGGGTATTTTGCGATTGACATGTGTGTGGGGAGCTTGATTTTGTTTGTTTGGTCCAAGGTTAATAAGCCAAAGGCGACGGCGTTCGGGCCGGCGGTTGCTTCGGGTTTGATATGTGGTGATGGGATATGGACGTTGCCGAGTTCGATACTTGCTTTGGTGGGAGTGAGACCGCCGATTTGCATGAAGTTTTTGTCTCGGCTGGTTAACATGAAGGTTGATGAATTTTTAGGGTCGTCTTAAGTGCTGCTATGTATGGTTTTTGTGTTTTTGGTTTGGTTAATGTTTGGGTTCGTTCTATGGAATAGGTAAATGAAAGTTTGTATTAGCTATAATAAATAAGTATTGTCGTCTTTTCTGCACAATGTTTTTGATATATTAATTGTTATTGTTCCTAGCATTAATTGTTCTCTTATGGGTAGAGGTGTTCAAAAAAACCGGTTACGGAACCGGTTTGGGCGGTTAACCGGAAAACCGGTTTTTTAAAAACCGGTTTTTTTAAAAACCGGTTTGACCGGTTTACGTAACCGGTTTACGTATCGGTTATACTTTTTGGAGCCAAAACCGGTTTTATAACCGGTTATAAAAAAAACCGGTTTTTTTTAATAACCGGTTATTAAAAAACCGGTTAACCGGTTTTTAAAATAACCGGTTTATAGCCGTTATAAAAAAACCGGTTAACCGGTTTTTTAATAACCGGTTTTCGAACGTTACCAAACGGCTTTATAGCCGTTTTTTTTTTTTTTGCCCGTTTTTTTAGCCGTTTTTTTGGTTTTTTTACCCCCACAAACATCTATATATAGTTTAGGTTGGGTATTGGTTAGATCACACTTGATTATACAACTCCAAAAGCTCTAAACGTTTATTTCATACGCGATTATAACTCCAAACGCTCTTCTTTCGTAGTCGTTTATTTCATACTCGAGTATACCACTCTTAATTCGTAGTCGATTATCATGGCCTCCCAAAGTGCTGCTTCATCGGTCAACATGGGTGCCTCGAACACGGGAGAAACCGTCGTTCGGGTCATCCCCACGAAACGAAACCAAGATATTTGGCAACATTTCGACCTATGCGAAATGTCTAACGGAACCCAAAAAGCTAGATGCAAACATTGTTTGAAGTTTTATAACAAAGAAGCAAACTCCAGTTTAAGAGCTCATGTAGAAAGGCCCTCTTGCAAGGTCTTGAAGGACGAATCCGGAAGTAGTTCGCAGCCGGAGATGACGAATCAAGGAACGGTGTTTACGTACGACCTTGAAGCGGTACGTCAACAGTTTGGCAACTTTGTGATTCAACAATCACTTCCTTTCAACCACTTCGACAACCCTCAATTCACGGAGATGATGCAAAAGTATGTTCAACCACGCTACCAACACGTAAGTCGTTCGACCCTTAGAAGAGATATGCTTAAAGCATGGAAAAACGCTAAATCCGAACTAATTTCATACTTTTCAAACTTACAAACTGGTGTGAACTTAACAACGGATGTGTGGTCGGTACCTAATGGTTCGCCCGACTCATACATTTGTGTGACGGCTCATTGGGTTGACCCCCGGTCGTGGCAAATGATGAAACGAACCGTTGCGTTTCAATTGTTTGATTACCCGCACACGGGTAGAAATATTTTTAAACTCTTGGATAAAGTCATTCGACAATACAAGATTGAAGATAAAATCTTTTCAATATCGTTTGATAACGCGTCCAACAATACGGCCGCGGTTGGCCATTTAAAATTAAAGTATAAACCTATTTGTGATGGAGCGTTTTTTCATAGCCGATGCATTGCACATATTATCAACTTGGCCGTGCAAGATGGGTTAAACGTGATCGAAACGCAAAGAAACAATTTTAAAAGAATGTTACGAGATGTTTTTAGCAACAATAAAACATTTTCAAGATACAAAAAATTTTGTGATGAAGCTAATTGTCAATGGTTGGGGCCCAATTGGGATTGTCCAACAAGATGGAACTCGACTTGTGATATGTTTGAGAAAGCCATCCAACAAAAAGAATCACTAGTTGCGTTTCATCAAATAATGTCAAGTAGGGGTAAATGTGCACCGTACGATCCTAGAAACTGGTTATTGATTGAGATCGTTACGGAGGTTCTTCAAATTTTTAAATCTTGCACAACTAGTTTATCCGGGGTTTACTATCCAACAAGCCCCATTGCTTTACCAAAAATTGCTGTCATGTGCACAAAGTTGACTGAAATTCATTGTAGGGGTGCACCTTATTTTGATATGGGTGCAAAAATGAAAGAAAAATTTATAAAATATTTTCAACAACTACCCGCTGTTTTGACCTGTGCGGCTGCGTTAAACCCTTGCATCAATGTTGGTGGTGTTGAAGCTTTAATAGAAAAAATTTGTGATGAGCTAGGGTTAAACGACGATCAAAACCCCTATTATAGCCAAACTTTAAAGAATGATTTCAACACCACATTGGCAAACATGTATGATGTTTACCTTACAAAACACGGGTCGTCTTCCCAAATTCATGACTCGTTAAGAGCTGTTGCCCAATCCCAATCCCAAACCGACCTTGAAATGGGGATGTACTACATGATTTGGGAAGACGCCGGTAAACGTCAAAGGGTAAACACCCCAAGCAGTGAACTTGGAAGGTATGGTGGTACCAACTTTGTGAAACACATGACTCCGGATGAATTTAGAAGTCTTGATTTGCTGGCTTGGTGGAGAGGTAAGGAGGATGAGTTTCCGATCCTCGCCGCCATGGCCAAAGATTTACTAACGGTCCAAGCTTCCACGGTAGCTTCGGAGTCTGCTTTTTCTGTTTCTGGCAGGGTTATATCGATTAGGAGGACTCGACTCACTCCAGCAGCTGTAGAGATGTCGATTTGCTACAAGGATTACTTGGACTCTTTAGACAGGGCACAACATCAACGCTCACTCGAGGGGGAAACCGCCTTGTATGAAGACGAGGTCAATCAAGGACACATTCAACCAATGACCGATGAAGAAGCCGCGTACGACGATTACCTAAGGAATAGCTCGGGATCGGGTAGCGAAGAAAATGAGTAACAAACATCAACTTGTTAATGTAATCGTGTCTAAGCATTCTTTAATGTTTGTATTTTTGAGTTACGAATATGCGATAACGATTTAATGTTTGTATTTTTAATGTAAAAGCTATAAATGAAAGTTATGTGTTTTTAATCTTCCAAGCAAAGAATGCTAACAACGAAACCCTAAACCCTAAACCCTAAAGAAAAAAAAAAAAAAAAAAAAAAAAAAAAAAAAACGGGTTAACCGGTTAGACCGGTTATTAAAAACCGGTTATAAAAAACCGGTTTAATAACCGGTTCTAACCGGTTTTTAAACCGGTCCAAACCGGTTTGGCCGGTTTGAGTTTTCAGCAATAAAAACCGGTTAATAACCGGTCCGGTTATTAACCGAACCGGTTTTTTTCTGGATAAAAAAAACCGGTCCGGTTAATAACCGAACCGGTTTTTTCAAAAAAACCGATTTGTGCACCTCTACTTATGGGTGTTTGGGATTGCTTATTTTCACCAACTTATAAATTATTAATTTTTTAAAAAGTAATAAGGTGTTTGAGATTATTTTTGTGTGAGAGAAAAAAGTTAATAAGTTACATTTTTGTAACTTATTAACTTAATAAAAAGTTATAAGAAGGTAAAATAAGTAATCCCAAACAGCCCCTTAACTGTTTTGTTGAAAACGATATTGTTTGAGATATATACGTCTTGAACTCGACCGGGAAACTTCAGTATGGATTTTCATTATGTGTATTAGATCGAAGTGATGTTTGATTTATTTGTAAAAGGCTTAGTTAATTTTCTAGTACATAATTGGTAACAACTTGAACGGGATAACACCCGAAACACTTTTATTAGCAAGAAAATACTATTCAAAAACTTAATTGATTACACAATGTAAATCATAATTTGGTAAATATATAGGCTAATCTATCTAAACACGTAAAGCGATGGCTCAAATCATAACTTTGTAAATAAACTCCTAGTAATTGCTAATAATAAGATAAGCTAGCTATATTATCTACATTAACCATCTTTCGAGTGCCCCAAGTTTCGGTGTCTTGCTTAATTGTAACCAAGGTACATGTGGGCCAAATTTAATAATTAGCCATCAAATTTCAACTGTTTTGTATCACAATATATAATAAAGAGCATCCATAATGCTAATGCTACGTAAGCAATATTAAAACCTTACAACCCGTATCTTTTGTTTGTGAATTTCAACTGTTTTGTATCAATAATTCCTCTTAGAGCATACACCAAAACTAATTGAGAGAATATAATAACGACGGCAGGGATTTTCCTTTTGTATTTAAAAACAAAATACAAAAAGCGACAAGGGGATTTGAATCCGACATCCCTGGCTTGAAAACATATGACTTATCCATTGGAACTCTATTCCATTCTTATACGGATTCATCTCATAATATATTTATGACTTCACTCCAGATATATTATATATTGTGTATCAAAATTTAGAAACTTAATGGTGTCGGTGATCCCTGTAGCGTTGTATGTATGTACGTATGTATGAGACTGCGAGTTACCATGCGAGCCCTTTAGAGCCCATACTAGTTAAAAACCACTTCATGTTTTTTTTCTACGAAAGATAATCTATGATTTGCAACCAGGTTAGTTAAATACTTTATTAGACTAAGTGTAGTGGCGCGATTCTGGGACCAAAATCGTCTCAATATAGCTGTGAACACCGCCCCTGGCGATTTGGGTGGGGGGAAGGGTGTATTTGTCGCCAGGTTTGGAATTGGAATAACAATATTTTAATCATATGACCGTTAACAACAGTCAAATCCAAAATAGTACCCAACACACTATATATATACCCATTGTCTAAAACAAAAAAAAACATGTCATCTCCTTCAACAAAATTACCAACTCTTTCAAACAAAAACACCTCCATTATCTTCCAATTCTCCATGTAACATCTCAGATTTTTCGTATTTGAATTCGTTTATGTTTAACCCGATTCGGAATTTTATTCGGATCTTTCATTATCATTAAAACATGCATTTAGTTAGTAATTATTGGTGGTAAATTCATTTTATATTTGTTGATACATGATTTGACGTCCCGGTCTTTATATTGATTATTATATTAGTTTAATAGATAAAGAGTATTTTGGTAATTAATGTATTTAGCTCATTTGCCTAATTATAAGGCTCATTCGTTAACCTGTAACGAATGAGTCCATTCGCATAATGTAAGTCTCATTCGTTATCCCAGCATGACGGATGTGATAACGAATGTAGGCTATTCGTCTAATGTAAATGTAACGAATGACTGAAGGTCATTCGGATCACTTAATGTAACGAATGAGTCATTCGTTAAGGTATGTCTTAACGAATGATCTCATCCCTATATATATATCATGTACATTATCTTTAAAGTAATGAGAATTTTCCTAATTGTATGAACATACTGTTACTCTACCAAATTCTCTCTAGCTACACACACTACACACACTAAACGTATCTTCATCATCATAATCGTAATGTATCCGAATCGCATGTTGTCATCTAAGAACTAGATCCTTCATGCTCATTTGAGTTATCTCAATTGGTATCAAAGCCAAGGGGATTCTAATTTACGTGTTATTCGTGTGATTAATCGTATAGATTCGATTGATTATAATATCGTTTAAGAATACTTCGAATAGAGACTGTAATTGAATCATTTTGACATAGATTTGAACTTAATAGTATGAAATCATGGCTTCGGATTGATGTTAATTGACTGTTATTGATAGATTTGTTGGTTAATTGTATCGGTATTGAGTTTTAGATTGGAATTGAGGTTATGGAGGGGACTGTGACTAAAAGTGAGATGAAATTCCAGACGTGGTTCGGAATTTACTTGGGAACTAGTATCCGAAATAAAAAAGAAATACCCGTATCTATTCCCGTAAATCTCGAGGACGAGATTTTTCTAAAGGTGGGGAGGATGTAACACCATGAAAATGCCCCATCAAATTTTGGACTAAAATGTTAATTCTGAAAGATTGAGGGTCAAAAATGATAATAATAATAATAAATTATATTGATAGTAAATTATAATACCATACGCGATGTTGGTTTGATTTCTAAACGAGTTCGCAAAATAACTATACTAATGTTATTGATAGTAAGTAATGATAAAATATGGTTTTAATAGATAATAATAATTGTTTTGTTAAATGATAATAATAACAATAATAATAGTGATAATAATAATAATAGTAAATATTATCTTGTTAATAATAAAAATAATAATATTAATAATAATAATAAATATTATCTTGTTAATAATAATAATAATAATAATAATAATAATAATCTTTATGTATTTATGTTAATACTAAATAGAAATAATAAATTTATTAAGTATATAAAAAAAACCAAAACCGATCTAGGATGAGACCCGAACCCGAGACCTCTCGTTCAACAACTTATGCACTAACCAACCGAAACAAAATATCAATTGTTAACTTAAACCCATAAGAAAATAACATATCCATTTCCCGGGTGTTCGTCTTTTACCCAAAATCAAACCAACTCGTTTCCAAAAATTATAACCGATAAATAAAACCGATTACGAACAATCTAAATCTAAAACTCGATATATGAAATTTAATAATACCAACACCCAAATTTTATACCTTTTTCGTGTTCACGAGTCGTGGCTCGATACCGGGAATGAACCCGAGCTAAACTTGCCGGAGACGAGGACAACGGCAAGTGAGAGAGAGAGAGAAACGGAGGGAGAGAAACAGAGAGAGAGAGAAACGACGCGAGGGGGAGAGAGAGAGAGATAGAGAGACAGTGAGAGAGAGAGACACGGCGGAGCGGCGGTGGCCGTTTTCCCGGTCGTCGAAGAAGCCGAAGGGGAGAAAGAGAGAGGCGCAGAGAGAGAAGAGAGGGAGTGCAGCGAGGGGGAGAGAGTACGCGCACCGGTGGCCGGTTTCCGGTCACCGGAAAAACGATCCGAGGGAAAAGAGGGTGGCCGGAGGTGATGGTGTCGCCGGAGAAGGTGTTACGGGCTGCGGTGGAGGTGGTGGTTTAGTGGTGGTGCGTCGGGAGGTGGTCTTGCCGGAAAATCGGGCTCGCCGGAGCTGATTCCGGTCGCCGGAATTGTGAGAGAGAAAGGAAGTGGCGGCTAGTGTTAATATGTTTAGGTTTAGGTTATATTTTTCCTTTTTATATGCAATACATATTTTCAAAACTGGCCCCTCAAGTTTCAATCGTTGTTTAATATGAGTTTAAATGTTCTAAAAGCTTATAACAACTTAACGAAAATTATTTTGAACCCTCTTATGTTTTTCTTAACGACATTATAATATGACCAATATCGATTTATTGCTGATCGAGGTATATAATAATATTATTTGATAAATAAATAAAGAAACAAAAGATGTTGAGTCGGGTTTGTATAATAAAGGTTTGCAACACGAATACAAATCGATATCCGAATTTGACGAGTGTCACAGTATCCCCAACTTTTTGAAAATTTCGTCCCGAAATTAAAATAACTCAAAGAAAAGTAATTATTAACGAATGTTGTTCTTAGTAAGATAATTGCGTGAACAAATTTTTTAGCAACAGAATAACGTCAAATCCTTGCATGACTCGAAAAACGCTACAAATGAGAAACATGATAAAGGCACTTATATATAGGAAGTACTAGCGGCGTATCCACCATGCCCTTATCATAACTCGCGTTTCTACCGTCTTTCCGCTATTATCCTCAGACCTGAGTTATCGCACACAAGTGTACTTACTATGGCTTCCATACAGGGATTTCGATAATTAAGTGTGCACCCAAAATTATTTAGATCGTCGTATGGTCCACATGGTTCGTCCATTGTGTGGTTTAAGAGACATATTTATTTTGAAATATTTAACATAGATGTGTAAATAAATTTGTTGAATTTTACCAATATTGACAAAACGGTACTAACGGTTGAAAATTTCGAGATTGACTTTTTAATAAGTAGAGAAATGGGATACATAAATGAAACAATTTAAAGTATTAGAATATAAACCAAGGTGAAAAATGACAATTCGGCTTAAATTTATTAAAGATGATCAAATAAATAAAATCCATTGTAGACAAATAGGAGACGAGGTTGAAGTCAAATGTCATCAGGATAATTGTTAAGTCTATAAATCGAGGCATTAACTAACACCGATAAATGAAATCCGATAAGTGTAAATGAGAAAACCCCAAAAAGAAAGTACATGAGGTCGAGGTAAACAACGTTACAATTAACAATAATCTCGTACAACGAGTTTCACATGCGAACGAACTTGAGGTTATAAGTATTTGAGGATATAATTACATGAAATGCAACAACATGAGAAATAAGGTGAGTTTCTTTGCGGTGACGCATACATGTATCAATATAATTAAAATAGCATTTGATTAACCAAAACAATTGATGAAATGTGATAAAACATGAATACGGCCACTATTGTGAAACCATTTATATAATCATCATTATAATAACGGTTTCTAATAGCGCCAAAACTTGTGGACAACCACACATAGGCCGTTAATAGATTAGATGAAGTGATATAGAATAATGCATAAAATCGTGTTTACATAAATGCTCAAATGTAAATAACGTAATCATGACAATATCGTTCAAAAAGATAAACGAGATTTTGGCGAAGTTAAGGTTTTGAAAGTATTACACATTGTTATCGAATAACTTGGATTCGGTCAAATCAAAACACCAAAATGAAATCTCATGTGCATAAAGTTACCATCAAAACATCTAGTTAAATGAAAAGAAAAATCGCAAAAATCGTGAGACTCAAATTAATGTCCAAATATGTAACTCGCGTTTTATATGTTCATTGAAAATATAAAAATAACATTGAAAATGAAATCTCAAGTAAAGTCGTTTTATTGTTTCCAAGAAAATAAATATAATAATACCAATACATATCGCGGTATCACGTAGCTAAAGAAACGTTTTGATCATTATCAAATGTAAATCTTGTAAGTCCAGTTTGCTAAAGGAGTTTGTATACATTGAGCTATTGCGATGAAAATAAATTATATAAAGTGATGACGCTTGCGATAATAAGAGGTAATAGTTTGCATAAATCGTTATTGAGCAAAAATTTATGTAACAATATAAAATATTTATAAATGCATCCCAAGATTTGCAAAGCCATGGTCATTGAGTTTATGCAGTATGAGAAAAGTTGTAATTTATTACTAAATTAATTTTGCATTCAACATTCAAAATGAAACCTCGAATTTATAAAGTCTTTATGAGATTTATCACCTTATGTGACAATATTTAAAATCTTGAAATCATGCATATAATTGTTTAATAATCTTTGAAGGCAAATCCTAAAAATCAAATTTTGTTGTCATGACAATATTACATTTTACAAAGATAATTTATAAAATATGAACATAACATGTAAACCGTTAATCTTGAAAGAGTTTATAATCCATAAGTGATTATTTGAACACATTTGGTTGTTATAAGTACACTAGTTGTATGTAGGTATATATGTATATATAAAAAGAATTGAGGGTAAAACGAAGCTTGTGTGTATATGGAGAGGTTTTAGGTTTCGAATGGTGGATGATTTGGAAATTTTTAGTAGTAGGTGGGAGTGTTTAGGTCGGTTTGAGTAGTTGAGTTTTCTTGAGTTGAATCGATTGGGTTTGTTGAGTTTAGGTCTTTTGAGTGGTTTGGATGCTTGTGTGAGTAGTGGTTGGATGGGAACGGTGTGGCGATAAGGTTTGGTGAATTTACCTAGCATGGGACGAGGGATTTGAGTCATAGTTGGGTAAGCTTTGTTCTTTATATGTTCAAGGCATTTTGTGGGAGTGTTTGTCGGTGTCTTTGAAGTATTAGGATAGTGAGTTTGATAGGTTTCCGTGGCGTGGGAGTGTCGGTATTTAAGGCTTTTTGTTGGGTAACGTTGTACATCTTGGAGTTTTGCATGGGATTTGAGTAGGTGAGGGTATACTTTTGGATGTTTAGGTTTCGTTCATATTGAGGAAAGATTTGAGTGTGCGGGAAAACTTTTGAAGTGTAAGGATGATGTGATTTAAGGCGGTAGTTTGAGATGGGATACGGGTGTTTGGGAATTGTGGTTGCGTTTAGAGGGATTTTGACTAATAGTAGCTATTAAATTGAAAATATCATAATTTATAAATAATGTTTGAAATGTCCATTAAAATTTTGATGATTGAAATTGCAAGTTAATATATATAAATATATACATTATATCATATAAATAAAATTTCCGAGATCCGAGCGTGTGAATCACACAAATCTCTATAAAAGGTTAAAATAATTAAATTTTTATTTATTTTTTTATTTATTATTATTTTTTTTTGCTTATGAGGAAATTTAAAATACGTAAATTGAATGTTAAAATTTGTTATTAGGTTTCAATATTAAATGATGAATGTCGTCTTGGAAGCATAAAGTTGCGAAGTGAAAATCTCTTTACCAAGTTCGTTACTTAATATCGTGTAATGAATAATATCATAGTGAGTTAAATTAACCGGCATTGAAAATCGAGAAATCACAAGTAAACTATTTGGATCTTTAAAGTAAAATTTCTATGAAGTTTTGCATGAGAGTTTTCAAGAAGATTACAAACTATAAGTTTGTGACTTTCTTGAAAGATAATGGCAAAACTATCATAAAAATTTTAAACGCGTAAAATCGTATGATGTAATTTTTTTTTTTTGCGAAAATTTATAACGAACCAAAGATTGCATGATGAAAGTTGTTATGAAAACAAATTTGGGTAGCGAAAATCCTACCACGTGTATTATATAATGTAGTATAATTAAAAATGTCATGAAAAGTTTAAGTAATTTAAATTTTTGAAGTGGTCGTACAAAATAAACAGAATAGTTATAAAAATAATATTTTATAAAATTTTGTACAAGGACTTTAAAGACAATTTTAAGGTTTGTTCAATAAGAAATTTACTTGAAAAGTTGAGATGAGATTTATCATAATCTTCTTGATATGATGAAATTTATATAATAAGATTTTTGTTTTGTAAATAGTCTTAATGAAAATAAATGGCATATTAAAATCATTATAAATAGATCAAACTATATATATACATATAGTTATTATTATTATATATTTTTTTAAACTTATAACAAAGAGATTTTTAATGAACGAAATTTGCAATAAAATTCCTTGTGAAATCAAATTGAGAAAATTGGTGTAAAATTTTACCATATAAAATTCAAAAGATATAAAAGAATTAATAACAATAAGAAAAATATAACATTTATAAATGAAGACTTGTGATAAGAATATATAACAAAATAAAGGAAAAATGGTATAAATTCTTGAAATTTGTAAACAATGTCTTAAGAATTTAAAGATGGAAAAATCGTGCATGAACCACCATTACTTGATATTCCAACTCTAAAAAAATACATTTACAAAACACCACGTTGGAGTCCAAACATGTGCATGAACCACCGCGACTTTTCATGTTTTTGACTCAAATAACAATAATAACACAATAAATCGAGAGACAACGTCATGTCAAAACTCTAGTCCACGAACCACCGCGGTTCTATTGTTTCAACACCGAAAATTTGGATGGCAAGCGAAATGCCCGCATTCGACTACTTAAAGTGGTCATCTCATATGAGACAATCTTTAAGGAGATTTGAAACAACGGGATCCAAGTTAAGCTCGTGATCCATAAAACACAATAAAAATCTATTGTTTTTACGTTTTAAGGTAAGGATACCTTGGAGTACTATGAAAGTGTGTATATTTATGATTTGATAAAATAAATAAGTATATAAATAAACAAGTGCATTGAACAATCAAGTAGGGTAAACACGTATAGGCAACACGTATAAGGACCCTAAAGTAAAAGACTATTCTAGGTCGTTACGTCTAACCACCTATCTTATAGTCTTGTGGCTCTGATACCAATCTGTCACACCCCGACCAAAGGCGGAACATGCCGGGGTGCAACGTGATTGGACAAATACACAAGACACTATTTAAAGTGACAATATTTATTCAACTCATTTTATTTCAACAAATCAATAACAACACATCTCGTTCATATAAATAAATAGCATTCATATTGTTCGTTTTACTAATACCCTAATAGTCTTGGTAACGTTTTCCGTCAAGCACTCGAGTCAACAAAAGTCAAACCTGTAACATTTCATAAAATAAAGTTTGTCAACACAAAGGTTGGTGAGCAATTCATAAGTTTGAGCATATAAGTGTATAGTATGAATATCCACAAAACTTGTATACAAAACAATAAATAAGAGCTATAAACTGGAATAAATAGTTATCGCTAAACAAGTTAGCGACACCTAGCTATTGGCAATTAGTCTAGGATTTTATGACAGTTGCTAATAAGCTTACATTAGCACCACCTAGCTACAAGGGGATGCCGAGTAGTCTAGGATTTATAGTTATCGTTAATAGCATACGTTAACGACACCTTGCCATTGCCAAATGGTATAGGATTTATAGTTTCACCATCCAAAAGCTGTAAACACATAGTCAAATAAGCATACAACACCAAATCGAGCAATTATTCAAGTAAGGTATACAATCACGTTTGTGGGTTTAAGATGCAAGTAATTAAAGCATTTAGTTTGATAAGTATGAAATGTCACCCCAAAACGAAAGATGGAAAAAGGGGGTATGAAAGTACTCACCTCGATTGATGAACCGAGAAATAAATATATAAATAAATGAAGCTCGAATGGTAAACGAACAGATCCAACTTGAAACGATAAACACCGTAGCTAAAATAAATAATGTAATATATATTAATGAACTTGAAACCATAATGAAACTATATTGGAAACATTGGACGAGAAGGTTCGGTTGTAAATCGGATTACCGGTTAATTTGTTAATGATTAAGGACTCGTACTTAATTGATAATTTAAAATAAAATATTATTATTTTATTGGACTTTTAAATAACTAAAACAATATCAAAATAGAAACAAGACGTGCTTAATTTAAGAGTTCGGGTTTTATAAAAAATGAATTGGTAATAAAGTTTGTAAAAGTATTATTAATGAAGATGATAGTAATGATAGTAATAATTCAAAAAAAAGATAGGTTGTATATATATATATATATAGATATAAGATAAAGATAATAGTAATAATAACAATAATTATTATTAATAATACTAATATAGTATAATACTAATAATAATAGTAATAGAATAAAGATCTTAGTATTAATTAAAATGTTGTTGATAAAAAAAATGATAATAATAATAATAAATTATATTGATAGTAAATTATAATACCATACGCGATGTTGTTTTGATTTCTAAACGAGTTCGCAAAATAACTATAATGTTATTGATAGTAAGTAATGATAAAATATGGTTTTAATGGATAATAATAATTTTTTTGTTAAATGATAATAATAACAATAATAATAGTGATAATAATAATAGTAAATATTATCTTGTTAATAATAAAAATAATAATATTAATAATAATAAATATTATCTTGTTAATAATAATAATAATAATAATAATAATAATAATAATAATAATAATCTTTATGTATTTATGTTAATACTAAATAGAAATAATAAATTTATTAAGTATATAAAAAAAAACCAAAACCGATCTAGGATGAGACCCGAACCCGAGACCTCTCGAACAACTTATGCACTAACCAACCGAAACAAAATATCAATTGTTAACTTAAACCCATGAGAAAATAACATATCCATTTCCCGGGTGTTCGTCTTTTACCCAAAATCAAACCAACTCGTTTCCAAAAATTATAACCGATAAATAAAACCGATTACGAACAATCTAAATCTAAAATTCGATATATGAAATTTAATAATACCAACACCCAAATTTTATACCTTTTTCGTGTTCACGAGTCGTGGCTCGATACCGGGAATGAACCCGAGCTAAACCTGCCGGAGACGAGGACAACGGCAAGTGAGAGAGAGAGAGAAACGGAGGGAGAGAAACAGAGAGAGAGAGAAACGACGCGAGGGAGAGAGAGAGAGAGATAGAGAGACAGTGAGAGAGAGAGAGAGACACGGCGGAGCGGCGGTGGCCGTTTTCCCGGTCGTCGAAGAAGTCGAAGGAGAGAAAGAGAGAGGCGCAGAGAGAGAAGAGAGGGAGTGCAGCGAGGGGGAGAGAGTACGCGCACCGGTGGCCGGTTTCCGGTCACCGGAAAAACGATCCGAGGGAAAAGAGGGTGGCCGGAGATGATGGTGTCGCCGGAGAAGGTGTTACGGGCTGCGGTGGAGGTGGTGGTTTAGTGGTGGTGCGTCGGGAGGTGGTCTTGCCGGAAAATCGGGCTCACCGGAGCCGATTCCGGTCGCCGGAATTATGAGAGAGAAAGGAAGTGGCGGCTAGTGTTAATATGTTTAGGTTTAGGTTATATTTTTCCTTTTTATATGCAATACATATTTCCAAAACTGGCCCCTCAAGTTTCAATCGTTGTTTAATATGAGTTTAAATGTTCTAAAAGCTTATAACAACTTAACGAAAATTATTTTGAACCCTCTTATGTTTTTCTTAACGACATTATAATATGACCAATATCGATTTATTGCTGATCGAGGTATATAATAATATTATTTGATAAATAAATAAAGAAACAAAAGATGTTGAGTCGGGTTTGTATAATAAAGGTTTGCAACACGAATACAAATCGATATCCGAATTTGATGAATGTCACATCAAGCTCGGTTATGAATCGAGAAAATGAAGTATAGCTGGTCCGAACCGTACCCTACGTTCACTTAGGCGTACCTTACGGCCTACATATCATAAAATTGGAGTTTGGGCCATATGCTGAGCCAAAACAGAAGAAGTTGAACGTAGGCTACACCCAGGGCCGTACCCTACCGCTGACCAGCCGTACCCTACGGCCCCTGCAAATTCGAAAACGTGAAAATCAGTTTTTGACCAAGTTTTAATGAGGCTTAATGTCCTATTGATGAAAATCTTTGACAACATGATTAGGGGGTTATGAGAGCCGATTTTGTTCAATCTTTAATCATATTTGGATCATCTTTTTCATCATCTTCTCATCAATCTTCTATCTTTCATAATCTTCTCCATCAAGAAACAAGAAGAAAGGATTGGAGGGTCTTTCATCATCAAGGTTCATCGTCAAGTGAATATTTCATCTTTATCATTTGTAAGAACCATGTTGAACATGTTTGCCTAATTTCCTTTTGATCAACCCGGGTCTAGGGTTTATATTTGCATATTACAATTTTGATTTGTGTTTGTTGGATTTAAACTTTATATGCTTCATCATCATTGTTGAAAAATTAGGGTTTATATGGTCTTTTTGTGTTTGAAAAACAAGGTTATTATTATTGAATCTATTGCCAATTGTCCAATTTTGGTGTTTATATAATCATATACTAGCAATTGGTTTACGAATTTCATATTATATAACCTGATTTTTACTAAGAAAAATTCCTAGTGTGTGTTCCTTGCCTGGTTATACATCGAAGGTCAATGCGGCCGGAATCCCTTGTTTTGTAATAATCCTTGTTTGCACTTATTTACCAAATTAATTCAATGTAATTTCCAACTAACAAACTAAATTAGAAGTATAACTTGCTACATAAATCGAAGCCCGGGGTGGTCATTTTTCCCAATTCTTGTTTACATCAATCAACTAAAGTTACTTGGTTATTATTTGACACTCGTTTTTACATTTACAATCGTTTGCAATCTAAATCATATTTGGTCTATACGACTTTACACAAAGCTTCATAATTATTAATCGACTAATTTAGATCACCGACTACAAACTCTTTGTGATTTGACACCCTTCTTACCCTAACTAGTTTAAGGTATCTAGGACACACATTTTCTCTATATTTGACCGGCCTGACGACGACCGATCAAATTTTGGTGTCGTTTCCAAGGAAATTGTGCGCTTGGTGTTTTTCATATTTAGTTATTTTTTTTAATTAGTGATAATTTGTTTTAAGTGTTTTGATTGTTATTATTAGTATTTTTTTTCTCTTTTGCGCGTGGTAGTTGTTTACATGTGCAGGTGACAGTTATTGTATGCGTACTCGTTTATCCGGGCGGACTTCACCACTTGCTTTTGAACCGGAAATAAAAAGAGTAGCATGGAAAAACCGAAACCGACAATAAAACTTGCAACCCATTTCACCTGAACCTACAAACATGAGCAACCACTCTATTGGCAATAACCGTAGACCACCCACTCCACCAATGTCCATTAATCAAAACAACAAATCTAATCAAAATCGAAATTCCAACCGAAACCAAAATCCAAATCCCAATAACAACCGAAGAAGCCCATAACATCAAACTCTTACCCAAAAAAACCATTTTCCCAACAATGGTGAAGAAAATGATGAAGAGGATAACGTTAGTATCCAAACATTACACACGGGAGATACAAATTATAATGATGATGGTGATTAGTTGAATACGCGGATAATTATGGCAACGATGGTTTTGATGATATGGGAGGGGGGGGGGAATATAATCATGAAGATGGGTATGAACAAAGCAACAATTATGGGGAGTGGAACGATAATGAGTACATGGACTATAGGTACGTAGGCGGAGACGTGTTTGATAATGTCCCTCCAAACAATAATGGAGAGGAAACCGGATCAACATCAATAAAAATAATCTTTATGATTGGTTTCCTAATCCAAACGGAAGGGGTAGGAATCAATTCCTACATGGTGTTCCAATTAATAATGAATAGGGTGTTGGTAACAACCATCCAAAGCTTCCAAGAAGACATCATGTGGCACCGGTTCATGGAGTTAATGGTCAGTTTAGCCCGGCTATTTCGGATAACACTTCACCTATTGCTCCACCAAGATCGGATACAAGAGCGTTTAAGTCAAGACCCAATTACATAAATGTTCTTCCACATTTTCATGGTATGGCCACCGAGGACCCATACACACATTTGTCTGATTTTTCTGCCATTTGTAATGCAATTGGTGACCAAAACCTCAATCAAGACGAAGTGAAGTTGAGATTGTTTCAATTTTCATTAAAAGACAAAGCTAAGAGTTGGTTTGTCACTTTACCCGCCAACAGTATTCACTCATGGGATGAAATGCAACAAGTTTTTTTGGATGAATACTATTCTTTGGTGAAGACGGATGAAGCCTGAATGAAGATTCAAACATTCCAACAATAATCGGGCGAATTATTTCACGAGGCGTTTACCCGCTTCAAAGATTTGTTGATGAAATGCCCACATCATCAAATTGAGTTGTGGCAATTAGTCAAATGCGTTGTTGATGGGTTAACTGAAGAAGAAATGAAATATTTGAAGTCTACAAGTAATGGTAATTTGTTATCAACACCGAAAGAAGAAGATTGGGAAATTTTTGAGAAGATGAGTCAAAGCTCCAAAACCGAGGCATCAGCTAGTCGAAGAACTAAGCATCCTATTTCAAAAATCCAATCCGGATTATGAGACTAAGGAAAATTGGCATCATTAGAGCGGGAACCAGCTCTTTTGAAAAAGAAGGAGAAGAAGGATATTGCATCGGTAAAATTCAATGTGTGTGAAAAGTGTGGTTAATTGGGGCATAAGAGTGATAATTGTCAATTTGACGAGGAGACATATGAAGAGGTGAATAATGTGTATGGAGAGAAGAAGAATTATGACATGAACTCCAACGCATATCACCCGGGTTTAATTTTAGATATGGTAATGCATTAACTCAATCAAACCCAAATTTTCAAGGGTCAAGCCAAGGAGGGAGTTCTTATCAAAACCGCCAACAAAGCAATTACAACTCGGGAAACTATCAAAGAAATTCATACAATAACCGAGAAAGTAATTCATCAAGGAACTGCACTCAAGAGAAAGGTCAATATCAAGACCAAGGTAGCCAACAAAGTTCTACTACCCTTGATGACATGATGGCCATGCTGACAAAAATGGCACAAAAACAAGATGAAACGGATAAGAAGCGGTCACAAAGAATGGAGATTCAAGAGAAGTCTCAAGCGACTTTGGAAAAACAAATGGGGCAATTGGCAGAAGAGGTAGCTTAAATCAAGAAGAATGCGGATAGACTACCGAGTGACACCACTTTAAACCCACAACATCAAGGTTCAAGTTCAAAGAACGTGCATGTCAATGCGGTAAGTATCCTTCAAAATGATTATGTTTTTAAAATGACTCCACCACCGCAACTCATTGATGGGGTCGTGGAGGAAATTGTTGATAACTCGGATAGTGAATGTGAGGAAGAAACTGTTTCATTGAATAATTATGTAACAAAAATTTCATAAAAAATCTTTTTGAATAAAAAATCTACTGAAGTTAAGGATAAAGGTATGGAGGCTAATACCGTCTCATTTCCTTTATCTTTAGTAGAACCGGTAAAAACATGTGTTCCAAGTAAACTCCAAGATCCAGTAATGCCCTTTATATTAATCCAAGTTGGGGAATTTCAAAGTGATCAGGCACCTTTAGATCTTGGAGCTTATGTTAGTATCATGCCAGGAAGTTTGTATGACCGACATGATTTTGGTCCTTTATAAAAAGTGGACACCACTATGGTGTTAGCTGATCAGACTTATACACTTCCCCCAGGCATGGTAACTAATATGATGGTTTATGTGGATGATTTTTTCTAACCAGTTGACTTTTTGGTACTTGACTATGCTAAGAGTTTGAATTTGACACAACATTCAGTCATATTGGGTAGGCCATTCCTAGTTACAGTACATGCAGTAATTGATTGTCCTAAAGGGACTTTGGGGATTAAGTTTGGAAATTGTGATAAATAGTTATTACTATATGACAATGTCACTAACCCTCTTGTTAGCAATGAAAGCCCAAAAGTGGACATTGTTGACGGGTGTGTATCCTTAAGCAAGGTTCACACGAAAGAGGATTGTTTTGTAGTTGACAAATCAAATCAAGAGAATGAGTTAGTTGTGAAGAAAAAGAAAAAGGCGGTAGCAAAAAAAGGCACATAATGGCGAATGAAAAAAGTAGGAGATCCACCTGATTGCATTAATGCAAACGTCAAAAGATCAATGTTTGGTCAAACGTGGAATAAAGTGGAGGACCTACCGGATCATTGGAGGTGTTTATTTGAGGAGCAAACGGTGGACAAACACAGCATTCAGCCACCCTAAGTAGGTAACTCAACGAATTCTATACCATATTTGTATTTTAGTTTGTTTTTATTTTGTGTTTTTAGCTCGGCGGGCTTAAAAAGAAAAGAGAATAAATAAAAATTCTTCATGATTAAAACAACAAAAAAAAATTATTTTATTTCACATCATTTTTATTTTATTTGACCTTATTTATAATTTTTTTTACTAGATGATATTTGTAATTTCCAAAAAAAAAAAACTTGGCCACCGTAACCTATGTCCAGGTAGTGGTAGGGTATGGTCCTGCACATACAAAGCTACATCGATGACCATAGGATACGGCCACTTGCTTCTGTTCCATCACAGCATACGGCCAAGCCAAACCAACCTCTACCATAGGCTACGGTCAACTGACCATACCTTACGGCTCCTGTTGGTCTAACTTGGTTCAGCCCGTTTTACAAGATTTCTAATAAACCGAGACGCGAACCCCATCTTAATTCACAACAAATCTTAGTTACATACCCATCACATGTCACATGTTGCGAGAGGCCGGCCTCTACACGAGTTTTGAAAAAGTAACAGGTTATGCCATCGATGTTGGAGGAGCAAAGTGTGAAGAATAGTTAACAAGAAGCCAAAACAAATTATATTTGAGTCTTTGAAGTATTGATACATGTTTTGTCCGTCTCGGTCTTTATTGACAGATAATGTAATAGTTTAATGTTATAGGGGTTATTAATGTAAATATGCCTAAGTGTAAGGCAAATTCGTTACTCCGTAACGAATGTGTCACATTCGTCTTAATGTAAGTTCCATTCGTTAACCAAGTTTAACGAATGGAACATAACGAATGTGGGCTATTCGCTATCATTAAAGTATTAACGAATAAGCTTGTTTATTTGTTAAGTAAGTGTAACGAATGATTTATTCGTTAAATCTATCTTAACGAATGAGGTCATCTCCTATATATACCCCCTGTAAGTTATTCTAATATAACAGTTCTTATTATTCCGTCATTACTCTCGTTACTCTACCCGATTATCCTTTCAAAACACACAATATACACATTAACGTATTCCTAGCCTAATCGTATAATGAATCAACGTGAACATCGATGTCATCAAAAGATCTAGATCCGTTT
This sequence comes from Bidens hawaiensis, assembly GCF_021521415.1. Lineage (NCBI taxonomy): Eukaryota > Viridiplantae > Streptophyta > Magnoliopsida > Asterales > Asteraceae > Bidens > Bidens hawaiensis. The sequence continues at coordinate 142,535 of NW_027494718.1, read as the reverse complement.
ATGCTCTCTCAAGTGGTATAAGAGCCTGAGATATGATCTTCGATGTTTCTCGTTGATTAATTCGTTTTAATCATCATATATTAGATGAAATTCATGATGAATTGAGTCTAATTGAATTTCTGATAAAACAGAGATTCAGGTTTTAGTTGATAATCGAACTGTTCAAACTGTTTAGAACCAGTAATAAGGTATGAATTGACTGAGTAATGCAGGTTTGAGGTTTATTTGAGATTGAATTGAGGTTTAATTGAGCTATGGATAGTCTGGTTTGAGTTTGGAATGGTTTGGTGAATACAGAGTGTAATTGATATGTTTGGTAGTGGTTTGAGATTACGGACGAGCATTGTAAGGTTTGGAATTGATATGCGAGTTGATTGATAGATAATTCAGGGATTTCGGACTAGTTCGACTGAGATCTGAGTTTTTTTTTTGAAAAGTTTGAATATATGAGTTCTTATTCGTTAACTGATGAATTCTCATTCGTTAACTGATGAGTTCTGATTCGTTAATCATTAAATGCTCATTCCTTAACTCACTCGTTAGAAGTTAACTGCTCATTCGTTAATCCACTCCTTTCATTAAAACCACATTCGTTACATAAACCACTTTTGCTTAAAACTCATTCGCTATTCACTCTCTATTCGTGATACTCATTCGTTATATTGCTCATTCGTTAAACTTCATTCGTCATCTTAACGAATATCGTTTATTCGTTAAAAGTTGCAGTTCACATTCGTTGCTATTCCTCCATTCGTGTGAGCAGTAACCATAAGTTTCCAGTTTTTACAAGCTTAGTCCTCTAAGTTTCAACAAGTGTTATCATGGCTTCTTAGAACGCCTCGTTCTATGCTTTAGCTTCCTAGAATGCTCTAATGCAGCAAATGCTTACCATGGACAATGAAATTGGGAGCCATAACAAGTGTCCAAAATTGCTGAAATTATCCGATTTTTCTTGGTGGGAACCGAGGTTTCGTGCTCACTTGGGATCCGTTCATCCAAGTAGTGTACGTTATCTTGATATTGTGTATGCTGCACCGTTGGTTGGAAGTGACAATCTCGACTGGACTCTTAAGGAATTCAAGAATTATGAAACTCAAGAGTTGAAAGATTTTGAGAGTGAGACTAAAGCTTATTCAACTCTCACTATGGCATTACCTAAACAAATCTTTCATCAATACAGCACCATAAAGATTTGTGCATCATTATTCGATACACTGAAAAGAAGAAGCCTGGGTAATACACTAGAGAGCAAGAAAACGCTTGTGAAGTTTCAATTCAGAAACTTTATCTTGATGAAGAATGAAACGGTTGAAGAAATGATAAATCGTTTTAGTCATCTAGTGGTTGAAATGGCCAGTGTTAACCTTGAGCCAACTGATACTGACAAGATCGATATGTTGAAGAATGCATTGCCTTCGTCATATTCAACTTTTCTCTTTGTGTTGAAAGAAAACGGTTTCTTTCGTAACCCAGAACTTAATGCAGTGCAGTTTATCAACAAAATTGAGGAAAGAGAATTTGAGTTAAAGTGTCAAACGTCATTGAAGGACAATCAAAACCAGAATCCTTTGATTTATGGTGGAGCAATGCCAGCAAACACTTCTTCAAGTAAAAGTTCTGTCCCAATCACTGCTTTCTTCACTCAAGCTCAAGATGAGACTCCTAATGTAAACAACTCACCTAATGTATGCTTTTTGGCATCAGGTGAAAAATCTGAGTCTACCACCAATGCTTCAAGTTCATTACCAAAAGTACACATTCAAGAAGCCAAACAACAGTTTGCTTTTGTATGTGCTTTCATGACATCATACGAACAATTGGTGGGTAGCAAAATTGCCACTAGTGAATTAACCGATGAAGATTATGATCAAATTGATCCTGATGATCTTGAATTGATGGATCACAAATGGAATATGGCTATGATTGTTAGAAAGGTCAAGAAATTTATTCAAAGAACAGGAAAAGACCTTCCGACTCTGAATAAACGAGTTGGTTTTGATAAATTGAAGGTTAAATGCTACAACTGCAGGGACTTTGGTCTATTTGCCAAAGATTGTGACAAGCTAAGAAAAGAATATTCCGGTCCACGCAATGCTGAGAGATCACAAGGAAAAATTCATCAGGTAATGATTAAAGCAAAAGGAGTTCTTATGAAAGAGAGAAGAATAAGTCAAACAACAATCAAGCTATTGTTGCTAACGAAGGGGTTGATTGGTCGCAAAGGTTGTTGGGGAATCAGGCCAACCTTGCGGTATTTGAACCAGTTAATCAATTTGAAGATGCAAGTAGTGATCAAGTATCTGAAGAGAGCGATACATCAGACTCTGAAATTGATTCTTGTCAGATTTCGTCTGATAACTCATCTGCGCAAGCCAAAACTGACACTTCAAATCCTGATCACATTGAATCTTATGCTTGCATGGCTAAGATCGAGGAGGTATGTCATAAACCTCAAGTTATGTAACTGAATCCTCAACTGTTGTGTTAGAGTGTACTGAATGTGCTGAAATCAAATCCAAACTAGAAACAGCCTTAACTCAGAACACCTCTCTCACAAAAGAGCTTTTTATGATCAATGAGTGCTATAGACAGAAATCTAAATTGCTAGAACAATCGACTTTAAAAATCCAAAATCTGTCTGAAAGCAATCATGATCTAAAAGCTGAGGTTCAGTGTAAGATTATTGTGGTTGAACGACATTTTCAGGAGATTCTTAGACTCTGAACCTCCATTTCTAAACTGGAAAATGAAATTCTGGAATTGAAAAATAAACTTGGAAAATTTCGAGATTCCTCGTTTTTGTTAAATGAAATAATTGAAGTAAACAATTCCCACAAGAAAAATGGGAAAGCATGTTTAGGGTTTGTTGAGATTCCTCCTCCCTTTAAAGGAGATTACTTGAACAAGATGAGATTGTCAAAAACAAGAATATTCTTGCTGACAATCACATCTTATGTGAACCTGAAGAATTTGAACAAGCAGTCTATGGTTCAAAATCTTTAGGTGAGACTTCTAAAACTCCTAAGTTATCACCTAATGTATCTCAATCAGAAAAACCTTCAGTGTCTGATGAGGAGCTGATGAGATTCATAAATCATCAACCAAAATCTTCAAGCGGGAAGATATTTAAATTAAAAGGTCTTTCAAAGGTTTTTTCTGATAAGGAAGTTCCTCTGAATCTTCTTAATCCAGAATTAATTGATAGTGTCTTTCAGGATGACACTTCAGAAGTCACTAAACTTGAACAACAATTTAACAAATCTAAATTAAAAAATGTTCAAGAAAAGGCAAAGAACACCACATTTAAACCTATAAAATTTATCAAATCATCTGGGATGGAGAATTCATCTAATTCTACCAACCTAGAATTTTTCCAAAATAAAAAGGGATTTAAATCTGCTGGTACAAAGAAAGGGTCTTTTGAAGAATCCAAAACTAAGGCTCAACCTGTGCATGAAAGTCAACCAAGTGGTTCACTACATGAGTCTTTAATTCACGCTTATGTTTTAAATGTGGTGAACCGGGACATGTTTCTAAAAGATGTAGAGCAAAGGTTGATGAGATCAAAGTGTCATCAAAATGTAAGACTGAACTGAATGTAAAACCAAAAGAAAAACAAGTTGATGAGAGTGTTATAATGTATTCTGATGTCAATCCAAGAAAAGTTGTTAGGATTGAATCTTTTAATGTAACAAACAAATGTGTTGACCGTGCTTAACCAATTTGTTCAAACACTGATTCGGGAATTATACGTGATGGGTACTTAAAGAAGAAAAACAAGAAATCGGTCACCTATTCTCAAGTACCGAATACTAGTGTTAAGTTATCCTTTTCTCCGAAAGTATCAAAGAGAGAGCCCAAGACTGAGGTTTGGGCTGCATTTTTAAACTAATCATTTACTTGTTTGTGCAGAGTTCATCCAGGTCCGGGTCTACTCACAAATGGATTTTGGATAGTGGATGTTCTAGGCATATTACTAGCAACCTAGATCTTCTGAATAATGTTAAGGATATTCAAGGAGGTTATGTTGCGTTTGCTGGTAACAATGGGGGAATGTTTACAAAGGAGGGAGAAGTTTCAAACGGGAAAGTGACATTTGAAAAAGTAAATTATTGTGAGAAGGTGAATCATAATTTGCTGAGTGTTTCTTAGATATGTGATAAAAAGTTTACCACCGTTTTCACAGACAAGGAATGTGTTATCCTTCAACCAGGATACACGATTCCTGAAGATATGGTTGTCATGAGATCACCTCGATCAAATGATATTTATGTACTGGATATGAGTTATGATGTAAATGTTTCACCCTCAGCTACATGTTTTGTGTCTAAAGCTATCGAAAAGGAGTCTATCCTTTGGCATCGACACATGAGACACATTCACATACGCAAGATGAATTTTCTTAATTCAAATGAGTTGGTGGATGGTGTATCCCTTAAGAATTTCAAGATCAATGATCATTGCGTTGCGTGCAAGAAGGGGAAACAAAAGAAGAAATCACATCCAAGCAAGTCACTCAACACGATTGTTACACCACTGGAACGACTTCATATGGATCTCTTCAGTCCAGTGAATCGTGCTAGTATTGCTAGAGACTTGTACTGCTTGGTGGTGACTGATGATTTCTCACGTTACTTATGGGTCTTATTTATGGGTTCGAAAGATCAAACACTATCTTAATTCAGAATCTGATTACGAAGATTGAATCTCTTTACAAACTGAAAGTGAGACGAATTCATAGTGACAATGGAACTGAATTTAAGAATAATGTATTGGATTTCTTCTGCATACCTAAAGGAATTTATCGAGAATTCAGTGCGCCTTATGTTCCTCAACAGAATGGTGTATCTGAAAGAAATAATCATACATTGATTGAAGCTGCGAGAACAATGCTCGCTGATTCAAAGCTACCCGTTCAAATTCTGGAACGAAGCTGTGAACACAGCGTGTTATACTCTGAATCACGTACTAAAAATAAAGAAGTTCAAGAAGACGAGTTACAAGCTTCTGAACAATCGTAAACCGAACTTATAATATTTGGAACCATTCGGGTGTCCGCGTACTGTTTTGAAGAGAGATGCTAGAAAGTTTGATGAGAAAGCATTTGAGGGTTATTTTTTGGGATACAATTCTCCTAAGAAACGAATCTTCAATATCTCTTCGGGTTGTGTGGAAGAATGGTATCACGTTGATTGCCAAAGTTATACTACTCCGCCAACTAGTATAGGTCCCGACTGGATGTTCGATTACGACGGTTTATTTAATTCGTTTACGTCAGTGGTTGAAGAAGTACTTAAGATCTCATTAGATCTTATTTAGAAGAACAATATCTTCCGATTCCAAGGTCTTCTTCGGTTGATGTAAATGACTCTCCTAACATATCAGAGACATCGAATGATGTTTCTGAGTCTTCCGATGAAGTTGATTTTGTTGATTCATCGTCAGTCCCATTAGAGGAAGCTATAGACACAAATGAGCTTATTCTAATTGATGATGACTCTCCAACTGTCTCTTTCGACACAACGGAGGTAAATATCACCAATTTGGGTGATAATGTATCTGTCCCTGCCAATCCTTCCTTAAGGATTCATTCGAATCATCACAGGAACATATAATTGGTGATGTGAACGATGGGGTTCGTACAAAACACCAATTAGCTAATATATGTGACGATCAAGTTGATAGTAACGTATCTCCTGCCGAGGATTCGATAGTTTGTGCTTATGCGGATTTGCACTCTTCGGATATCCTCAGTATTGCACAATACACCTGCTTCGTATCACAGATAGAACCGAAAAGTGTCACAATGGCACTCAAGGAACCATCTTGGGTTGAAGCTATGCAGGAGGAGCTGCAACAGTTTGTTCGACTGGGTGTATGGGACTTAATTGATAAACCCAACCGTTTGAAAAAAGCTATTCCGACCAAATGGGTTTTTAAGTGCAAAAAGGACGATCGTGGGGTAATCGTGAGAAACAAGGCACGATTGATCGTTCTTTGTTACAATCAACAAGAAGGCATCGATTACACTGAAGTATATGCTCCGGTTACACGACTGGAAGCTATTCGTTTTTTTCTTGCCTATGCAACCTATAAAAACTTTAAGGTTTATCAAATGGACGTGAAATCGGCGTTCTTGAACGGAGCTATTCATGAGGAAGTGTATGTGAAGCAGCCTCCCGGCTTCGAGGATCCAGACTTTTCAGAGCGTGTTTACCAATTAAACAAGGCTCTTTATGCTTTACACCAGGCCCCGAGAGCCTAGTACAGCACGTTGGCTGACCATCTGATAGAAAGTGGATTCACGAGAGGGACTGTGGATTGTACGTTATTTTATAAGAACGTGGGTAATGATTTGATCCTCGTCCAAATCTATGTGGACGGCATCATTTTTGGTTCGACGAACGACAGCTTGTGTAAAGATTTTGAAGAGACGATGCAAACCAAATTCGAGATGAGCTCGATGGGAGAGATGAACTTTTTCTCAGGATTGCAAGTTAACCCGTCTATTTCCGGGATCTTTATTCATCAGACGAAATACGTGAACGATGTCTTGAGCCGATTCAAGATATCCGATGGCAAAATTCCTTCGACACCTCTTCCCATGGGTCACAATTTATCACCGGATGAATTGGAGGATACCGTAGATCCGACCCTTTATAGAGCTATGATCGGATCTCTCATGTATTTGACTATATCGCGACCTAATATTATATTTTCTGTTTGTTTATGTGCTAGGTACCAATCGAGTCCCCGAGTGACTCACCTGGTGGCAGTAAAGCGCATCTTACATTATCTGAGGGGAAATCCAGACATCGGGTTATGGTACCCCAAAGACGGTAAGTTTGATCTCACCGCTTTTACTGATTCGGACTACGAAGGATGCAAAATCAACTTCAAGTCTACAACAGCGGGATGTCAATTCTTAGGAAACCGACTTGTTTCCTGGCAGTGTAAAAAGCAAACAACGGTCTCAACTTCAACAGCCGAAGCGGAGTATGTGGCTGCCTCGAGTTGCTGCTCACAGGTTCTCTGGATCCAGCAACACTTGTGGGATTACGGTTTGAAGTTTCTTACTACTCCCATTTATATTGATAATTCTGCTGCAATTTCAATCACCGAAAATCCAGTTCACAATTCGAAAACCAAACACATTGAAATCCATTATCACTTCATACGTGATTGTTTTGAAAAGAAATTAATATCAATTGATAAAATTCACACGGATTTTCAAAAGGCTGACCTTTATACCAAAGCGTTTGACAAAACACGTTTTCAATATCTGCTGGGTATAAATGATTTAAAAGCTTTAAAAGATATTCAAAGCTTGGTTAAATCATTTTATTTCTTGTTTTATTTCGATTTCTTTGTTGTTTTTAGGGGGAGAAAATATAAAATCCAAAAAATATTGTGTTTTCAGTTTGTACAGAGAAATTTAAAAACTCCAAAAACATTCAAATATTGAAAAATATCAAAAACATTGAAAAATGCTCCTCAAAATGAGTTTTGAAGCAAAAAGGGAAAATGATAGTACATTGACGGGATTAATCTAGTACATGAATAAACTAGATTAAAAGTTACCGTCAGGCCAGCAATATGATATGCAAAGATAGGTTTTACAGACTATATAGGAACTGATAAGATATAAAGATAATGAATGCCGAACCTAGTGGAATTACATCTTGAAAGATTGATACTATATCTGATTTAAGAAAAGTCAAAAGTCAAAATGATTACTGTGTGTGCATGCTTTCATTTTTGAAGAAAATTCTGCTTTGTTTTTATTTTATTTTGCAAAGAAATTCAACTTTATTTTTTCTTTATTTTTATTCAAATATTGGATCCTCTCCTGCGCGATAAGATTATCCGACCTGAGGGTTAATATTTAGGTATTCTGCTTTATTTTCTTGGTATTTTGTACAAGCCTTGGACATTCTCTGCGTATACTATAAGCACAAATGTGTGAAAGTCATGTATCGAACTGGGGGTTAAGGCCTGTACAACTTCAACTTATTTTTATCTTTTTATTTTGTTGAAATTGAACCTTATCTGCGTGTAGTAATACTGATTTTAAGGAAAAATTTTGACGTTCTGCTTTAGTTTCCTTTTATTATTTTTGCATGAGTCACAGTTAATCAAAATTTGGAAAAATCAAAGAAAAACGTACATGTGAAATTCACTGTATAAGAGATAAAAATGTTATATCTGATTGATGGGGTCCACATAAGGTTTCGTGCTTAATTGAACCAAATTAAAGCATATCGTAAAGTTTCCGACAAGTCTTTGAAAAGTTTAAGAGGACAATTATATCTGCAATCATCGTTGGGTTACGTGTATAATAATCATCGAAATTGAAGTGTTACTTAGTGACATTTTCGTCAATATGATTCCCTACTCAACTCACAAAAATATGTACTGCTTTAATAGTTTAGTCGTTTACTATTTTTCGTTATTTGTTCATTAAAAATCTTCGAAAATCCAAAAAGATTTTTCTTTCTTTTTCACTTCGGCTTTAGTTTCGATTTACCAAGCTAGCGAATAATTCAAAAGAAAAAGAAAAAAATTGATCCCCAAAATTTTTAAGTTAATCGTGCTTAATGTATTTACAACTGGTATCAGTTCTGATTTAACATAAAAATCCGTTTAATTTAAACATTACTGATCCTTGGCTGATTGGGTATATTTAATGTATTCAATCAAACACTAATTGGATGTGATTGATTATTTATTATTTGTTTAAAACCCTAATTGGTTTTAATATTATTTATTTCCTTAATGAGATTTTTGTCTCATTCGCTAAGGAAAAATGGTGATTCGTTAATTGGGTTAACGAATGTAAAGCCTTTTGTTATTTAAAGATTAACTAATGAGATTTCTCATTCGTTATAATAACATTCGCTTCCGTTGTACATAACGAATGGAAGACATTCGTGTGACCATTAACGAATGGAATGATTTTAATGTATCATTCATTAATATTTTAACGAATGACACTTACATTCATTAGAAACGTTAACGAATAACGTATATTCGTTAAAGTTTAACGAATGAATCCTTATTCGTCTAAAAAGATTGACGAATCAGGATTAATAAGTTAACGAATGAGGCCATTCGTTAGTTCAAAATTTTGAACGAATGACCTCGGGTTGCGTGAAATTATTGGGGTTTATAATCCCAAGGACAGACGAATGACTCTTCATTCGCCTGATTCCTATTTCATGGTCACCTAAGAGAAACTATTGCAAAAATTTTCCAGATTCCTTACACTTAATCATACTCCAATTAACATATATCATCGTGGTCTGCAAGTATAGACGATGACAGTGATATAATTTGTATGAATTTTCATCGGCTGTTAAGGGTTTAAGGAATTGATTGATATCTGCATGCTTATCGAACAGTTATCAACGATTACTCCGTATAATCGAATCGATTAGCTAGCAGATTATATACATTAGTGTATAAAAACGACTATCGATCTTCTTTGATAGGATTAATTGATAAACTTCATCAGTGTGTTAACAGATTAGACGATGTTTTTCATTGTTTTTGACTTCTTTAAGTCAAAATCATGTCAATAATTGACTCTGGATTGTCAATATGATAATTAAGATAGATTCGTTAAGTGTTAACGAATATAAGGTATATTCGTTAAACTTGTTAACGAATGCTCACATTATTTGTTAACGAATGATAATAACGAATTAGTTTGATTCGTTAAAGATTCAATCTTTGATTCGTATAACATAAGTTAATGAATGGCTTTCTTTATTTACATGTAACGAATGTAAACTTTTAATGTATAACGAATGTCTTATTCGTTTTAAATCACTTAATGAATGAGAAAGCCATTCGTTATTCAGAATTTAATATTTAAATATTATTCTAATGTGTGATATTTTTTTAAAAACAGAAATGGCTGACGAAAACGTTTAGAATCCTGTTGCCGAGCAAGCCCCAGTTTTATTGTCATGGAATGAAATTCACAATATTTGTGCCTATTTAGAGCCGAAGTTTGACGATTCACCTATATTTGGAGGAATGATTAGCTTTTTTGACTCACTCGAGAATCTACAAAGCTATCTCTACTCGTACAGTGGTTTATCAGAAGATTATACGTGCTTTCTGGGATACAGCTAGGTTTAATGAAGAGGATAACCAGATTGAAGCTGTGATTCAGGATAAACGAGTAGTGATTGACATTGGGGTGATTCGTGATTCGTTGGGTTTTATTGATACGATTGACGATCGGTGCGAGTTCGATAAGGAGTTAATTAGAGGGTTATTCAGCCTAGTAAAGTATAATGGCGATTTAGGTAGATCTATGTACAACAAGGCAAACTTGTGTGAACAATACAAGTACTTGCCGCATGTGTTGATACACTGTCTCGGAGGTCGTAAAGGTGGATTTGATGAATGCTGATCGATGCTTCAATCTGCTTTCGTTGCCTTATTGTTAAATAAACCATTTAATTTCTCTGAAATGGTTTATTATCACTTGAAGGAAAATTTGTCGAGCCGTCATAAGTTTCTAATGTATCCAAGATTTCTACAGATAATAATCAATGATCTACAGCCTGACTTGATTAAAGATCAAGATGATGTTATGAAGCTGAAGCACATGGATGACGAGACAATGAGACGTTTGAGATTGTACAGAGGTCAAAGTCTAGCAGATCGACCAAAGTTCAAACGTTTGATTGGCCATTTGGTGAATATTGATTATGTTGCACCGCCTAATGATCGTTGGATTCATGATGACTCTGATTCAGAACGTGAAGGTGGTGATGGTGGAAATGGTGGAGATGATGGTGGTGATGGTGGTCTAGGACCACAAGCTGAGTTATGTTATGAGCAGAAACGTAAACGTAAAGGGAAAGAACCGATGGTGGAGAAGAATGATAAAGTAAAGAAGCAACGGGTTAGACGTGGTTCAGGGATTGAGATTCCTAGACAACCGTTTGTTCGTTCGACTCCTCCTATATCTGTTTCAGATCCTATTCCCACATCTCCTATGCCTCAACAGATTCCAAGGTCACCGACTCCGGTTCATATGCCAGTATCTCCGGTACCTCCTTCTATGACCTTGATGACTACTTCACAATCAGATCCTATTTTAGGTGACATCCTTCAGACTGTTTTGGCTCGTATGCCTACACCGCAGCCTACTACTCTAGTGACTCCTGCTACACCTACACAGTTGCCGAGACCTGAGCACTCATTTATGACATTTACTCGCCCTCAGGGTCCGTTGCAACCAGTTCATCCTAATTTCTTTGGTTTGAATCTTCAAACTCAATGGTTTCATATGATGAATCTGTTGAACCTTCAACAGACTCAAATGCAAGCTGATAGAGCTTCCCATGAGCTAGCGCAAAGGAATTTGTTGCGACATATTCACTTCACTCAACGCGAAAACAGGGAACTTAGAGCCCTTGTTGCTGCTCAGGGGGAGAGATTAGACAAACATGATGAAATCATTCTTCAGTTAACTTGTAAAGATGATAAGTTGAAGAAATTAAAGAACGATAAAGATGATCAGGATGGAACAGGTGGGGTGGGGTAGATCAGCAACCGAGCGGCAGTTCTGCACCGTTGGCAGGTAATAAGACTGATTCCAGTGCTGGTGGTGGGTCTAGAGATAGTCAGTTGCAGATTGTGCCATACAAGGATTACACGAAAGCTAAACCGATTGATGTCATTCCAACAAATATGATTTTATTTGTGGGGATGAATGGAGTAGTGTATAGTATGGTGTACGCGGATGTGATCGAAGAAGGTGAATTTGTTGATCATTCATTAACAAAAGAACAAATTGCCTTGCTTCTGGATCTAAATGAAGATGAGGTGGATGTGTTGGGTAAGAGTGTGGACGTGGATATTGAAATAGAGGAAAGTACTAATACAGGCATTCCACACGGGAATGTGCCTGATTTTGATGAGGTGGAGGTCGAAGACGTCACTGCTGAGGAGTACCCTGAGTTCTACACCGACAACAACAACGACTCAGGTATTCCGTTTTTCACTACTGAGCATTTTGATGCAGCAGAACGTCGATTGCGTGAAGAGATTGAGAAGTGGAACAAAGCTGCTAAAACAAGTCACCTCACAGCGAAAGAAAGAAAACAGAAGCGAGATTTGGAGGGTATGTTCGAGCATGATATGCAAAGAATGAACAAGATGATCGAAGCCTTTAGATATCATGTGAAAGAGGAAGTAAAATTGGCCAAGGCTCGAGCATCAGTATACCAAATGAAGAAGTACAAGCCAGCAAAAGATGTAAGAGGTGATTTGGTGGCGTGGCAGTTTGATTCGGAACTTAATGTATATATCGTGAGGTGGTGCATGGTATTTATTATTTCAAACGCCCACACGATATCTTATCTATGCCTAGATGGGATGTGAGAACACTAGCAAACAGACCGTTCGTGAATCGTGGGAACGATCAGTGGGCTGGGTGGTTCTATAAGCAATTATTACATGAAACCCGTTTCGGTTTCAAATTCTTCAAGCCGCGGGTGCTGACTCACAAGTTTATTGATGAGATTGATACACGCACAGGCTAGAGGAAGATGATATTGCAAGTGAAGCCGCCAAAGACGATGAAGAGGGCTCCAATGAAGATCTTTCCTCAGAGTCTATTCACCTCGTTTAATTATTGATACTATGACAATCATACAGGTTAAGTGGTTATTGTATTTGGTCATGGTTCAAACATGAAGACGATACGTTTGATTGATCCGATGTGGTTGGTTTACAAATCTGAGGCTGACAATGATGCGTTATTTACAAATCAGATCAGGTTTGCTAACGTATGCGACTAAGAGCTTGCTATGCAGTTTCAGAAGGTCGTTCGAGTCTGTTACACATACAAGATTCATAGTTGTGTGGACTGGAAGACCAAGATGTTCCAGAGATGAAAGATAAAGAGCTCGAGACGAGGGGGAGTTTGTTGATACATGTTTTGTCCGTCTCGATCTTTATTAACAGATAATGTAATAGTTTAATGTTATAGGGGTTATTAATGTAAATATGCCTAAGTGTAAGGAACATTCGTTACTCCGTAACGAATGTGTCACATTCGTTTTAATGTAAGTTCATTCGTTAACCAAGTTTAACGAATGGAACATAACGAATGTGGGCTATTCGCTATCATTAAAGCATTAACGAATAAGCTTGTTTATTCGTTAAGTAAGTGTAACGAATGATTCATTCGTTAAGTCTATCTTAACGAATGAGGTCATCTCCTATATATACCCCCTGTAAGTTATTCTAATGTAACAGTTCTTATTATTCCATCATTCCTCTCGTTACTCTGCCCGATTATCCTCTCAACACACACAGTATACACACTAACGTATTCCTATCCTAATCGTATAACGAATCAACGTGAACATCGATGTCATCAAAAGATCTAGATCCGTTTATGCTCTCTCATGAAGAAGACGAGTCATCTTTATCCTAGGACGAATTGAAGTACTCATATCATGTGCTCTTATTTCCATATTTTGTTTTGACATTCTAGTTAACTCATTATTTTATTATGAATAGCCATTGCATCCAGTTTAAAGTTTGCTAGACACTCAATTTTAACCCCGTCATCCTATATGTGTTTAAAAGCTTAAATCTTTAACATTAAGGACAATGTTAACCTCAAGTGTGGGGATGGTGGAAAATTGAAATTTTTCAAAGTTGAAAAAATTGTCCTTTTAATTAGCTTGACTGTGCACAAATACCGAAATCGTAAAATCTTAGTTGTTTTTACTAATGCACATCTTGATGTCTTTGTTCATGGTTAATTCTTTAAGTTTCTAAAAAGTTTTCTCAACAAACGTTTTTCACAGGAAAATAAAAAATAATGGATCTCTTAAATGGGGATAACGAGTCTAAAGTGACAGGCATATATGTTTCATATCGGCAACCCAAATTTCACTCTATTTTTGTAAGATCTAAGCCTACTACTTAATACACATACTAATATATATATATATATATATAGACACACACACACATGTCGAATGTTAATTGAGTGTAGCCAATATGTTTCAAAAAAACTAGAACTTGTATGATTCGGTGCATGTCGAGATCTTGAAACACTACCTGCATGGAGACGTAGGACATTAGGAGACCTTCTCGTTAGCCTATTTGGTTATTAATAAAACATCCTACCCAACATTATCCTTTAATAGCCCTTGTGAGCTCCTAACCTTTTGTTTAAACCCAAGTGATACAATTCATTAAGTAAAAGTATTATATAGTCAGTTTGAGCTTAATGCAAAATTCTTTGTTGACAATTGTTATGTACTTCTTATCCAAATAAAAAAATTAAAAAAAAACCCTAAAAAAATATTAAAAAAAAAACAAATTAAAAAATCTGAAAAGTCAAAAAGAGGAGTTGTTTGCTTATAGTTCTTTTTTTTTGGTTTATAGTTGTTTGAATTTTGTAACGTGTAGCTAGTTTGTTTTGAATAAATTAGATTCATTTACCCTTAGCCACTAAAAAGTTCCCATTCGTTCATGTGGGCATGATCCCAAAATTAGATTCATACCCTTAACCCTAACCAAGTCACAACCCAAAACCGTCCTATCGTTCATGTGGGCTAGTGTGTTGGTAGGTGGAAATATGATGGGCATGCAAGCTTATTATAATGTGTTTCATAACTAGTATTGAGTGCATAAATATACTAGCACACTTTTTGCTAGTACAGATATAATACCGAGAGGAGCGATATATAGTGTGAGGGATATGCTAACATATATGTCTTAACTGTAAACAAGGGAAACTTGTTTAAGCGGTGTGAATACGTTTTACGAACGTAGAGCCTTGGATCTAGTCGCAATACCGATACATGATTCGTGTTCAATACGTTAAAGGAAGATACATTAATCATCGAGGATGAATACATTATGAAGGCCTAGAGAGAACCCGGCAGCATAACGTTACATGAAATAAATATGGCACGGATCCCTATGCTAAACAACTATGGAAGGCCTATTTATAGGCATGCCTTATTCGTTAGAACTGTAGTAACGAATGCGGCCTCTCATTCGTTAACTGGACGAACGAATGTGGTCTTTCCATAGCCCATTCACTAAACACCCTTAGCGAATGGGTAACGAATGAGCCTCCATTCGTTACACTGAAGTAACGAATGGGCTCCTAACTTAACGGATGAGCCTAGTTTTTAATGAATGAGCCTCATTCGCTAAACATACTTAGCGAATGATCCTTTATACATTATGTGTAAAGACTAAACTACCCCTATCCTATTCGTACAACTGCGGACACCAAATCTGTGCACTATCAAGTGGTCCTATAGTTTTAATGTATCACAAAATTGTTTGTTGGGATGTTAACCTTGAAAGTGTCAGCCTTGTGAATTGGGCATGGCGTTAGACCTTAACTAACATTAATAATGATAAGTGATATAAATACCGATAGAAGTGGTTGTGTTGCATAAGAGTTTGCTTGAGGACAAGCAAAAGGTAAGCATGGGAATGTGATGGGTTGGTTAATATTACACGATTAAATGAGTTAAAAGTACATAGTTTAATCTTGTTCCGTAAATGAATATGGGTACTTTGATATGCTTTTGTTGTTTGTAGGTGTTGTGGATATAATGCACAAAAGACGGGATTCAAGCACGTTTATGAACCCAGAAAATGAAGTAAAGTTGGTCCCAAACATACCCTACGTTCACTTGGGCGTACCTTACGGCCTACATATCACAAAATTGGAGTTTGGGTCATATGCTGAGCCAAAACAACCATACCCTACGTTCACTTGGGCGTACCCTACGACCCCTGCAGATTCAAATACGTTAAACTTTTTCCCGACAGAACAGTTTTTACTCTTGTAGTAAGCAGGTTGTTTATTACAAAGAGTCTAATAAATATTTGAATGAGATTACATATATCTAAAATCTTTATAATACAAAATAGAAAATAAAAAGCAACTCAGACCGAATACACATGTGTATGGATCAATACATGATCAATTGGCATACAAAACCAAGTCAGTCATAGCCGGTTCTCCAACTGAGGTCACATAGCTCGGGGAAGACCGTCTCCAAAAAGGGGCTATGTAACTCGGGGAACTCTTGAATTGTGTGTGTAGGGAAGTGGTACAAAACCCCGGAATGACAGGCATTCCTACTGAGATTGTGAAACAAAAATCTATGTTTGTATTTTAACAACTGTTATAAATTATTTTAGAGTCAATCAACGTTTCACCAGCTCACCGTTGACGTATTTTTCCCAACCATTGCAGGTAATTAAGTGCATGTAGCGTTAGAGAAGGACCAGACCCTTATAATATCTGTGATGTTAGGGACCAGACCCTTATAATATCTGTGATGATAGGGACCAGACTCTTACAATATCTCTGATGTTTAATGTAGAATAGCTTATGGTATACCATAGGGTTTTATGAAAGAAAGTATGTAAGTACGTATGCATGTATATAAAGTATGTGTGAAAGAAGTAATAGCAAAGTAAGATATGAATACGTATCTTCAGACGCGTATAAGTAAGGATAAGAATGTATTGTATGTTAAATTGATTAACTAGAACTCACCCAGCGTAGCTGACTTTTAGTATGCACGCAGGCAGATAGGTTGAGGCAGCTGGCTTGAGGCGGGACACATGGCACGAGCTAAAGAGACTGGCATCTATGAAGAAGTGTCAAGACTATTTTATATTATGTTATGAAAAGACAATTTGTATGTTATGACAAAAAAATGAATGTTTGTAATGTGATGTTGAAGTTTTAAATTATTCCGCAAAAGTTTAAATTAACTCTGATGTTAGAATTGTGTTTATGAGTAAGTCCAACACCAAAGTAGGGTTACCGGGAACGGGGCCTTACAAGTTGGAATCAGAGCATAAGTTCGAGAGAATAAAACGTCCTTCATGCTTAAACTCGAACAGAGAATGGGACCTAAGGAAGAAAAGAAAGAAGATGCCAGTCCAAGAATGCCATGTGTCTCCCAAGCAAGCTTAGAAAGCGATCACCTTGTGTAAGTTGATCCTGTGTATAGTAAAGAATGAGTAAGAAAGCTAACTTAATAACTAAATATAGAAATGCTTGTTATATGTGGCGATGTGAAATGTACGATTGTCTAATTGTTATAAGTGGAACCTAGCACAAGTGGACTCACAAAGGGAAGTGTAAAGGACATGGAGAGTAACGTGATCAGCTAATCACAACTGGCCACTGTTATTACCTGTTAGCCTTATTGTCCTCGTACTAAATATTTCCTGTAGTGACGACGTTTGTGTTTTCCTATAGAATACGAATGGCTGGTACTAAGAAGACTGCTGGACAAGGGAGTCGCACGAGTCGATGTGGTAGACCACGTGTTACCTAAGTAGCCCCCGAGCAACCGATTATCGAGTCTGATGAAGACAGAAGCGTGACTGTGCGAGACGAAGGGAATCGGCTTGACCCGGCGATTCAAGCTGCTATTACTCAAGTAGTAGCTGCTGCACTACAGCATCTCCAACAGGAAAAGCAAACTGGGAGTCGTGCGAGAACTGTTGAGGAGATTGGAGAGGGTAGTAAAAAGGATGAAGAGGTTGAGAAAGAGGGATCAAGTGAAGGTGGGTCTGTGAAGGCCAATGATGGTAGGAAAGGCTGAGGTGGGTGCAGCTACAGGTTGTTTAAGGGTTGTGACCCGCCAAAGTTTTTTGGTACAGGTGATGCAATCTCTACTCTCCAATGGATAACCGCAATGGACAAGGTTATCCAAATTAGCGAGTGCAGCCCCGACCAAGCAGTGGGTTTTGCTACCCAGTCGTTTGGGGATGAAGCTATGTTTTGGTGGGAGACAATAGAGCAAAGGAAGACTGCTGCTGAGATCAAGGCCATGAAGTGGGAAGATTTGAAGGAAATGGTCATGAAGAAGTTCTGTGCGGATGCTGAAGTTGAGCGGGCGGAGATGAAGTTCCTAAATCTGAAGGCAGGAAAGATGACACACCGTGAGTACACCACTGAGTTCAATCGCATGTCCTGACTTGTCCCTGACATGGTGAACACTGAGACGAAAAGGATCAAGTGCTACTTGAGGGGACTGCCACAAAATATCCGCACTTTTGTCCGGGCCAGTAAACCTGCTACTTTTGATTCTGCGGTCGAACTTGCTGAAATGGTTTATGATGACCTAGTTGTGGATGATGTGGTAGTGGAAGAGCAGAAAGAAAGAAGTGGGTTGCTCCTTCTAAGCGACAAGGTACTCAAATGTGGAACCCCAAGGATAAGAAGCAGAAAATGTGGGAGAAAAAAGGCGTGCAAAACTTGTGGAAAAATGCAAGGTGGTGAGTGCAAGTGGGGTAGGAGTAGTGAGGTGTGTAACAAGTGTGGCAAGGCCCATGGTGGGAAATGCAGGCAAGGGTCGAATTCCTGTTATAAATGTGGAAAGGTGGGGCATTACGCTAACAAATGCAACGCGAAACCCGCCTGTTATAAGTGTGGAAAGACGGGTCATATGGCAAGGGAGTGCACGGAGGGTGAAGCTGGGGGGAGCGGGAGGAAGGATGCTGAACAGTTTAGTCCAAAAACCAGAGCCTACATGTTGACGCAAGAGCAAGCCAAACAGAACCCAGACGTCGTGACAGGTACATTTCTAATAAACGGTATTTCCGCTTCCGTATTGTTTGACTCAGGTGCGACCAGGAGTTTTGTAGCTACTCGGTTCTGTAAGACAGCTAAGATGAAATGTTGTCTTGTGCCTGAAACTTTTATGGTAGAAACCGCTAACGAGACCTCAGTTAAAATTATGAGATTGGTTAAGAATTGTAAGATATAATTGGAAGGACACGAATTCCCTGCTACCTTGTATGTTTGAACCTTAGGAGGATTCGATGTAGTATTGGGGATGGATTGGCTGTCTGAATTTGAAGCTCAGATAGTGTGCAGGAGTAGATTGGTAAGACTGAAGTCTTCGGATGGTGGTTCAGTAACGGTTTATGGTGATAGAGAAAGTACAGGGCTTAAGGTCATTTCGATGATAAAAGCCGAGGGTTTGATAAGGCGAGGTTGCAGTGTCTACCTGGCGTATGTTGTCAAAGCTACGGCCGAGACAAGGGAAGTAAAAGACGTTCCTGTAGTGTGTGACTACCCGGAAGTATTTCCCGAGGACCTTCCGGGGTTACCACCGGAGCGAGAAGTGGAATTCCAGATAGAATTGATACCAGGAGCACAGCCCGTCGCGAAAGCACCTTACCATTTAGAGCTGTCTGAGATGAAGGAATTGATGTCCCAACTGCAAGAACTCCTCGACAAGGGTTTCATAAGGCCGAGTGTTTCCCCCGTGGGGCGCGCCGGTGTTATTCGTTAAGAAGAAGGATGGGAGTATGAGAATGTGCATCGACTACAGGGAGTTGAATAAGCTTACCGTGAAGAATAGATATCTGTTGCCCCTGATTGATGATTTGTTTGATCAGTTGCAAGGTGCTAGTTGGTTCTCGCGAATAGACCTTAGATCGGGTTACCATCAACTGAAGGTGAAAGAGGCGGACATCCCTAAGACAGCATTTCGGACGCGGTACGGACACTACAAGTTTCTTGTGATGTAGTTTGGTCTAACCAACGCTCCCGCGGCATTTATGGACATGATGAACAGGGTATGTCAGCCGATGTTAGATAAGACGGTTATCATATTCATTGACGATATATTAATCTATTCAAAGACCGAGTCTGACCATGCTGAGCACCTAAGGGAAGTACTGGAAATTTTGAAGAAGGAGAAATTGTATGCAGAGTTCTCAAAGTGCGTATTTTGGTTGCGAGAGGCGCAGTTTCTAGGTCATATAATCAATTCAGAAGGGATTACTGTGGACCCAGCCAAGATCGAAGTGATAAAGAATTGGAAGACTCCGCAAAACCCGACTGATATACGTAGTTTCCTAGGGTTAGCTGGCTATTATAGGAGATTCATTCCGGGCTTCTTTAAGATAGCCGCACCGTTGATAGGTATGACCCGAAGGACTGTGGTGTTCGATTGGGGTAGGTGGCAAAAAGAGGCGTTTGAAGAACTAAAGAGGAGGCTCATGCAAGCTCCAATCCTTGTTCTGCCCAATGGAGAAGAAGATTTGGTAGTTTGCACTGATGCTTCATATCAAGGATTAGATTGCGTGTTGATGCAAAGAGGGAAGGTCATAGCTTACGCGTCTAGGCAATTGAAAGTTCACGAATGTACGTACCCGACGCATGACCTAGAGCTAGCCGCTGTAGTACATGCCCTTAAGATCTGGAGACACTATTTGTAAGGTACCAAGTGTACTATTTATACGGACCACAAGAGTTTGAAATACTTCTTTGAGCAGAAAGAGTTGAACATGAGGCAAAGAAGGTGGTTAGAACTGATAAAGGATTATGATTGTGATATCAAGTATTACCCGGGAAAGGCTAATGTGGTTGCTGACGCCTTAAGCCGGAAGAACGCAGAAGTTATCGCGATAGTAAAGTCTTTTAAGCTGATAATCAACTCAGATTTCTTTGAAGAGATCAGCAAGGTTCAGTCGGAAGTGTTGGTAGATGAAGGGTTTATGAAGAAAGAAAGGATTTTTGGCCAGCAGAACGAGTTGATAGATAATACTCATGGTGTAAAGACCAGGTTTGACCGAATGTGGATCCCACGACATGGGAAACTTAGAGGTCGAATCCTAGATGAGGCCCATAAGTCCCGTTACTCGATTCATCCAGGATCCACCAAGATGTATCAAGACTTGAAGAAAGACTACTGGTGGTCGGGTATGAAGAATGAAGTAGTAGATTATGTAAGTAAGTGTTTAACCTGCCTACAAGTTAAGGCCGAACACCAGAAACCGTATGGAAAGATGCAGCCGTTGGAAATACCAGAATGGAAGTGGGAACACATCACCATGGATTTCATAACTAAGCTACCGCGTACAGCTAGAAGTCATGATACCATATGGGTGATTGTTGATCGTTTGACTAAGAGTGCTCACTTTTTGCCTATACGAGAGGCTATCTCGTCAGAAACGTTGGCAAACGTGTTCGGCAAAGAGGTGGTTACAATGCATGGGGTGCCGTTATCGATTGTGTCAGACAGGGATACCCGCTTTACTTCAAGATTCTGGAAGAAGTTCCACGAAGCCATGGGAACAAGACTAAACATCAGCACGGCGTATCACCTTCAAACAGATGGACAGTCTGAAAGGACTATCTAAACCCTTGAGGATATGCTACATGCTTGTGTGTTAGACTTTGGAGGAAGCTGGGATGATCAACTACACTTGGCATAATTCTCTTACAACAACAGTTATCATTCAAGTATCGGCATGCCTCCTTTCGAAATGTTGTATGAAAGACGTTGTAGAACTCCTGTATGTTGGGGAGAGATTGGTCAAAAGGATATTGGAAGTTTGGAAGTGGTGCAAGAAACCTCTTCGAAGTTTGATTAGATTAAGGCCAGGATAAAAGCTGCTCAAGACCGCTAGAAGTCATATGCGGATAAGCGGAGACGGCCCATTGAGTTTGATGTTGGAGACCACGTGATACTTAAGGTCTCACCCTGGAAGGGAATCATTCGTTTCAGAAAGAGAGGAAAGTTGAGTCCGAGATACATAGGACCGTTCAAGATCGTGGCCCGTGTGGGTGAAATGACTTACAAGCTTGATCTACCCTATTATCTGGAAGGAATCCACTCTACCTTTCATGTTTCTCACTTAAGAAAATGTCTAGCGGATGACACGTCCCATGTGCCACTGCTGGACATCGAGGTAGACGAACAGTTGAACTATGTCGAGCAACCCATTGGGATAGTTGACCGCAAGGAAAAGCAGCTTCGTCGTAAGGTTATTCCCTTGGTGAAAGTAATATGGAAGCATCGTAAGGGATCGGATGCTACATGGGAAGTTGAAGAAGAGATGCACAAGTTCTACACGCAATTGTTTAGTGATAATAGTTAGGTTTTGGGGAGAAACCTCTTTTAAGGAGGGTAGACTTGTAACATCCATATTTTGAGAATTAATAAATAACGGAAAGTTTTATTATTATCGGTGTGTCGTTAGTTAGGTTGTGTGCGTATTTGTAGTTGGATAAGATTGGAATGGAGGTGGATGGTGTTGCCCATGGCTCCCTATATAAGGCCATTCCACATCCTTTCACCATTTCTTTACACAACACACACACTAGAAAACACACACTTTCTCTCTAGCAATTCGGATTTGGATCCAAGCAAAAGGAAGGAAGAATCTTGGGTGTAAACACTATAAAACAACAAGAAACACCACCAAACTCCACGAATCTGTCCAGATCCGAACCCGAGACCAACAAAAGGTGAGTTTTTGTTTTAAAGGTTAAGTTTTAGTTTGGATTCGACATGCAAACCGATAGAATGATAGATCGGGGTATATGATGGAAGAAAAACATGAACTTGACAAGTTATAACCCCACGAGAATGTTATATGGTAAAAATGTGATGTTCGGGCCTTATAAAACGCAAGTATACAAAGTTGGTAAACCCAAAACCCTTAAAAAGGGTAAAATCGGGTCCTAAGGAAGAATCACGAAGTAAAATGGCCATTAAACGGTAAAAACGAAGAAAAAGAAGAATTTCGCATCGCATAAGCCATGCGAAGCGAAACAGTTCAATGCGAAGCGAAATTCCATGCATGCGAAGCGAAATTATTCCATGCTGTCACACCCTCAAAATCCACTAACGGAGTTTTACCGTCAGAGGGTGTGAACTAACAGGATCGGAATCATTAGTTATAATCAAACCATAAAACAAAGTTTCAAAACCATGAAAACGTTTACGAGAAATTAAATGCGAAAGCGTAAAACCATAGCAAACAATGTTACGTCACGCAGGACGACTTAAAACCCAATGATAATAGTTTAAAATAAGTTTTGCATAATTAAAATGTTTCAAGCAATGCATGTTCCTAAACCGCGCGCCCGCCTCGGCTACCTGAGAATAACATACTAAAAGTGTCAACACAAGGTTGGTGAGTTCACAAGTTTAAATAAAACTAAAGCGTTTAGCGTTTGCGTTCAGCGTTTTGCATTAAGCGTTTTGCGTTACAGCGTTTTGCGTTACAGCGTTACCAGATAGTGTTATATCAATTATATATCTATAGGTAGCTAGCCTATAAAACAAGTATCACTAAGAGTTCGACACCGAAGCTGACTGTTTATCAATTGCCTTGCCACCAGGTCATCCAGACCATGGTATGTGTTTAGCCAAGATTACACCCGCTCGACCTCCAGTCGAGTTTAGCGTTGGGTGGGGTTTGTCAAACCCAGTAGTACTACTCAACAGTGACTCGCTATTATCCAAATATTAACCGGTTCGATGTGAATGAAGGACTTTAGTTAACGCGTTTGCCACTTAGTCTTTACAAGTGATATATAATCTATATTAACAAAATCTTAAATGCGTTTTCGGAGTATGTTATCTCCCCCAAGTGAAAAGCGTTTAAAAAGTTTAAAAGGGGAAAGTGAAACTCACTGTTTGCGAAGAAATTCCCAAATTAAATCACCAAGATGCGCGTCACAGAAAAACTCTCTCTAGCGTTCTAAAACAACAAAGAGATTTTTCTAAGTGTCGGAATATTATCGAGTCTCTAGACCCGGAACATAATACCTATGCACATAACATGTTTCGTGTTTCGTTTGTGAATCGTGTGTGACTTTAACAAATGTGTTTGTGATACGTTACATGTGTAAGCAATTATTTACGTGTCATGTATTCATAAAGTACATCACTAGCAATTACTCCCCGTAAGGGCATTTTGGTCAACACACGACAATTAACTAGCCATTATTCCCCACGAGGGCAATTTGGTCAAATCATGACAATCAATTAGC
Source organism: Bidens hawaiensis (assembly GCF_021521415.1). Lineage (NCBI taxonomy): Eukaryota > Viridiplantae > Streptophyta > Magnoliopsida > Asterales > Asteraceae > Bidens > Bidens hawaiensis. Next base: position 118,699 of record NW_027494718.1, on the reverse strand, counting down.
AATTATCCCCCGCAAGGGCAATTTGGTCAAAACATAACAATTATATAGCAAGTATCATGTTTCATGCATTTTCACAAAACTCAGCAGCTAGTTTCACCGAGACAGAAATTCTACTTGAAAGATTGTACTATTCCACTAATCATAGCATCTCAATTAATTTACCAAAAATCATCACAGAAGCATATATGTCTTAGGTTTCCAGAACATATTTTATTATATTTTTATTCCACATAGTTTTCTCACAATCATCAAATCATTACAGAAAACTCATAACAGTCAAATTCATGCGCAACAGAATTTTATTTGAAATTCCTGTTAAAAGAAAAATCCAATAAATGCAAGACCACTTGGGTTAGGTTCCTAACTCAATGAGTCAACTTTCAGAAGTGGAACCAACCCAATTGGCCTCGTAGTTCATGAGATATAACATCTACAAAACAACCTAACAGCAGGTCTAACAGCTCAGCTTTGCACAACGTTTTTGTAAAATCATAAAAGTTAACTTCTACTTGTCCAAAAATTACAAGTTTATATGATTTAGAAACTAGACTCAACCTAGTTTACTGTAGTATCAATAATCTCAACCAATTTTCACATTTACACTTCGTTACAGTCACTTAAACATCAATAACACATTCTGTACAGAAACTGTTTGCATCCAAACTCAACATATTAACTATCTATGAACTATCATGCATTCATATGACACTCTAGACTCCATAAACACCATCCATGCACATCAATTACACATTACATACATGATTAGGGTTTTTGTTTGAACTCAAATCAAAGACACAACAATTAGCATGTAACAATATCCAATCTAGTTATCAAATCATCATCAATACATCAACAATCATATTAACACAACACCATATAAAAATCGGCCCTTTAGGGTTTTCAATTAACCCAACAAACATCAAAATCAAGTATAAATGATGCATAGGATAGTCGTTTATACCTTCCTAGCACCTTAATCTTCGATCAAAAGCTTGTAATCCTAGTTGTATGTGTGTGTATAGGTGACGGCAGCCAAGGGGAGGGGGAAAGAGTTTCCGATCGGGATTTGGGAGAAAAGAAAATAATAAGTTAGGGTTAATTGTTAATGATGTATTTATAATAATCTATGTTACACTTTGGCCCCTCCACTTCTAAGTATTACTTTTCCTAGCTTAAACTAACTTGTTTACATCTTGAGTTAACGTTTATAACCATGTTATCACATAACACATAAGTCTAACACATAATTATCACATAATTACTGTTTTGACGTTTTTCGTTTATTCATCAATCGTTTGCGTCAACTCGTTTGCGTTTCGGTGCAATTCCCGAAAGACTACACATGTAGTAAGTGTTAAGCGTCATTTAAACTCTAGTTTAAATGTAATGAGGTGTGCGTTATAGATTCAGTGATCTTAAGTTTGAATTGACGGAGTTGAGTTAACGGAGTTAACCTGAAATTGACGATTGTCACATCATTCCCATGATAAAGAATTTTCGTCCCGAAAATTTGAGTCAAGTCGTGATGAGTGTCTAAAAAAGTAAGAAAAATTTTCAGTTTGTCATATCATCCCCTAGTAGAAAGAAATTTCGTCCCGAAATTTAATTCATACCTCCGGTGATGTCTGACGGTTTGCCGAGTTTCGCGGTTTTCTGTGTTTGGTTAGCCCTTCAAAAAGGTGAGGATACTTTTTCATCATTTGATCCTCGCGTTCCCACGTGAACTCCGGTCCACGTCTCGAGTTCCAACGAACTTTAACGATTGGAATTTTGCTGTGCTTGAGCGTTTTGGTTTCCCAATCCAAAACCTCGACTGGTTCCTCAATGAAACGTAACTGTTCATCGACTTGCAGTTCCTCCAAAGGGACTACTTGGGTTTCATCAGATAGGCATTTCTTCAAATTGGACACGTGGAATACATTGTGTACGCCACTGAGTTCCGTTGGTAGGTCCAGTCGGTACGCCACCGAACCAATGCGCTCAGTTATCCGGTAAGGACCAACATACCGTGGGTTGAGTTTGTTTCGCTTCCCAAAGCGAACCACACCTTTCCAAGGTGAGACTTTGAGTAACACTCGATCGTTCACTTGAAATTCGAGAGGTTTCCGGCTCTTGTCGGCGTAACTCTTTTGGCGATCTCGTGCTGCTGCCATGCGGTTTCGGATTTGAACTATCTTTTCCGAAGTTTCGAGTACCAGTTCTGGACCAGTGATTTGGCTGTCACCCACCTCTGCCCAGCAGAGTGGTGATCGACACTTCCGTCCGTACAGCGCTTCAAACGGCGCTGCTTTAATACTTGCGTGGTAGCTGTTATTATACGAAAACTCTACCAAAGGTAAGTGAGGTTCCCAACTTTTTCCGAAATCCAATACACAGGCACGCAACATATCCTTCAGGGTCTGAATAGTTCGTTCACTTTGCCCATCCGTCTGAGGATGGTATGCTGTGCTCATATCAAGACGGGTGCCTAGTGCGCTTTGCAGCGACTTCCAAAAGTGCGAAGTGAAACGAGAATCTCGATCAGAAATGATTGAGACAGGCACTCCGTGTCTAGACACTACTTCCTTCATGTAAACACGAGTTAGTCTTTCCATTTTGTCCGATTCCTTAATCGCTAAGAAGTGTGCAGACTTAGTTAACCGGTTAACGATCACCCAGATGGTATCACATCCCGTCGGTGTCTTAGGTAAACCCGTGATAAAATCCATTGAGATGTGTTCCCATTTCCACATTGGGAGTTCCGGTTGTTGAAGTAGACCAGATGGTTTCTGGTATTCTATTTTGACTCTGGCACAAGTCAAGCATTTGCTCACGTAGGTGGCAATGTCGGCTTTCATGTTCGGCCACCAGTAAAGTGCCTTTAAATCATGGTACATTTTATCTGAGCCAGGGTGGATAGAATATCGGGACTTGTGAGCTTCGTCCATCACTAGAGTTCTCAACTCCCCGTATCGTGGAACCCAAATCCGGTTCTCAAAATATCGGATCCCGTCCGATCTGGTTTCAAGTTGCTTGTTCATGCCCCGCATGAGTTCTGATGGAAGAATATCATCTTTCAAAGCTTCGTGTTGCGCCTCGCGAATCTGGTCAGGTAAGTTTGCATGAATCGTGAGTTGCAATGCTCGCACTCGTCTGGGTTTATCTGTTTCTTTTCTGCTGAGGGTGTCGGCCACTACATTGGCCTTGCCAGGGTGATACTTGATGGCGCAGTTATAATCCTTCAGCAGCTCGACCCAACGACGTTGTCGCATGTTCAGCTCCTTCTGATCGTAGATATGTTGGAGACTCTTGTGGTCGGTGTAAATGGTAAACTTGGTACCGTACAAGTAATGCCTCCATATCTTAAGGGCAAACACCACAGCTCCGAGTTCCAAATCATGGGTCGTGTAGTTCTTCTCGTGAACCCGTAGTTGTCGAGAGGCGTAAGCTATAACCTTCTCGAGTTGCATCAGCACACAACCGAGACCTTGTATCGATGCGTCACAGTGTACCTAAAAATTTTCCGTTCCCTCGGGGAGGGCTAGAATAGGGGCGCTACAGAGTTTGGTTTTCAACAGTTGAAAAGCGGATTCTTGCGCGTCACCCCAATTGTACTTAGTACCCTTGTGAGTCAAAGCGGTGAGGGGTTGAGCAATCTTTGAAAATCCCTCGATGAAACGCCGGTAGTAGCCGGCCAGTCCTAGGAATTGCCGCACCTCAGTCGGAGTCTTAGGTGCTTCCCAGTTTTTGATGGCCTCTACCTTACCGGGATCGACATGGATACCATTTTCGTTGATCACATGTCCTAAAAAGTGAACCTCGCGAAGCCAAAATTCGCATTTCGAGAGTTTAGCGTACAGTTGTTCCTTCTTCAATAATTCCAGAATTACCCTTAAGTGCTCTTCGTGGTCAGCCTCGTTCTTGGAGTAGACGAGAATATCATCAATGAAAACAATCACAAACTTGTCGAGGTACGCCTTGCATACTCGATTCATGAGATTCATAAATACGGCTGGTGCGTTGGTTAGGCCAAAAGGCATAACCGAAAACTCGTAGTGACCATACCGTGTTCTGAAAGCCATCTTTGAGATATCTTCTTCGCGCACTCTTAGTTGGTGATTACCAGATCGCAGATCGATCTTCGAGTAGTAACTAGATCCTTGAAGCTGGTCAAACAAGTCATCAATTCGGGGTAAAGGATAACGGTTCTTGACCGTCACCTTGTTCAACTCCCGGTAGTCGATACACATGCGGAAAGTCTCGTCTTTCTTTCGGACAAATAAGACAGGGGCTCCCCATGGCGATGAGCTAGGTCGGATAAAACCTTTATCCAACAAATCTTGCAACTGAGTGGACAGTTCCTGAAGCTCCGCCAGTACGAGCCGATACGGGGCTCGTGCTATGGGTGCTGCACCGGGTGTCAACTCGATTTGGAATTCGACTTGACGAATAGGAGGGAGTCCAGGCAAATCCTCCGGGAAAACTTCCGGAAAATCTCGCACAATCGGTATATCTTCGATTCGTTTCTCCTCCGCCGGTTTCTCGACAATATGTTGTAGGTTCCCAGCCGGATCTACACGAGATATCGCGTTCTACGTAGGTGCGGAATCCCTACGTAAGACGTTACGACTATAGAAAACAATACGAGCTAACACACGATATGATAACCAAACACACGTTGTATTCCAATCGTAAACACGTGATACTATGATCACTGAATACAAACTCTCTGACTCGAATACACGAATAAACTCTCTAATTCAAATACACCGTAAACAAAATAGCTTATATAGACACGACAACTTCGCCTGGCATGTTCAGGCGAAGTTGTCCCTAACTTCGCTTGTCTAACAAGTTCGCCCATATAAGCGAACTTGTTAGCAACTTCGCTTACATACAAAACTCAAATCTAACTAACACGATTACAGACACTCGACACTGAACTACTGACATCATGCACCAACAGACTCCCCCTTGGCAGTAGCTTCATCTCTTTAGCTTCAAACACGTGTCTTGTAATCTTCAATCTTGTATCTTCAAGCATACACTCCTTCTCGAACACAAACCAAGACAACTCTTTGATATTTCCTCGCTTCGTCTTTCCAAGCAGGAATATAAAATATCTTCTTATCATTCAACACCTGCAAATCAGCTTGCGATAAGTTTACCAAGTGCATCGGATCATAAACTCTTAGCACCTCCTGTTCATCCTCGTCTTCCATCACTGCCTCAGCTGTCTCACAATCTACATACCACCACTTCAGGTCTTTAAGTACATCCTTGGGCATTAATTTCATCGGTACTTCTTTCAAACACCGGATCAGTTTATACTTCATAATCATCCAAGGCTTTCCATCAGCTCTTAAACCTCTATCCTTGTCTTCAACAAGTTTTCCCTTTTGTGGTTTCAACAGCTCAAATTTCTTCTCTTTTATACTCTCTTTCCACACAATTTTCCCAATAACTCTAGCCATATTATCATCACATCGGTTAATCAACCCCAATCTGGCTAAGTCTTTCACTTCACATTCTGGCAGTGTATTCAACGATCTCAACATCCTTCTAAAGTACTGAACACCGTCATACCTTTTAATCACGAAGAGCCTCAACTGCCATCATATATCCAGCAAATAATTCCTTTCTTCGCTTCAGCATAGCCTTTAATGTTGTAACTCTTCTTAAACATTGTAGGAACCGCCGGTTTCTTCGTTTTGACGAACCACTGAGCATAGCCTTCTTTCCATCTAGGCTGCTCTTCCCATTCAGTCTCATCACTTCCAATCTGTTGACTCATATCTATCTTCTCAACATCTGGTATCTCATGCTCCACATTCTCTTCTACTATCTCTCCCTCTTCAATCTCATTATCAATCACAATCTCTTCTCCAATCTTCTCTATCACATCACTCGGTAGTACATCATCATCACCAACCAAACCATCATCCACCTCCTCTACGTCCACTACCACCACATCATCATCACCAGCTGCAGTTGTCGACTCCCCCTGAGTTGTGGAAGTTCCAAGAGCTTGATCAGTTCTTGGCAACTCACCACCTGCATCTTTCGATGCATTGGGATCATCGTCTCTATCATTTCGTCTCTTGGTCCTCAACTCATCGCCTTTACAGCTCGTCTCCCCCTGAGATGCCAAGAACTCCTTGAAAGCATCTATGATTTTTCCATGTTCTACCAGCAGGGACGACTGCATCTGATTCTCTGTAACTAGGCGCTGAATAGCCTGGGTCTGGATAAGATTAATCCTTGACTGCTCTGCCATGACCCGTTCAAGTGCTGCTATTCGTTCAGAGTCTGATAGGGTTGCATCGAAATCGAACCTCATATGTGATATATCTTGAGTGTACTGAGGAGGGATTTCCGATGTCACCGGGACCTCAGAAGTAGAAATAGACGTAACCGCAGGTGGTATCGTCACCGATAACCCTGCAGTGGCCACAACAATCGACTCGATAAATTGTGCCACGACCTCCGATGGAGTAACAGTCGGAGGCGGCAACGAAACGATCTCAGGAGCCGAAAGTTGAAAAGTAGTGGGTGGGAGGCCAAATGTAGATGAGGTAGCCACCACGGGAACAACCGTAGTGCTTGGCCTTGTAACATGTAGTGATGAGGGAACCATTGTCATACCGGATAGTACTGGTGGAGTGAAACGTACCACCCTAGAGCTCTCACCGGCTCCCGATCCTGCACCTATCCGTTCCCTTCTTGACCTCCGGATCAACTGTTGTACTTCTTCCTCAAAGTCTGACTCGCTGTCATCATCTGTTCTCTTTCTTTTCCCATGTAGTCTTTCTCGAGTTACCATAATCCTTCTTGCCTCTGCCACTTCATCATCAGAATAAGAACCAGCCACCGTAGCAGCTGTCCTAGTAACATTCACAGTCGACACTTGGGCTACCGAGACCTGTACGTTTTCCTCTGGATCCACCCGATCCATATCAAAGAAGCCTTGACCACCAAATTCTGCATCAAGGTCCACGTTCTCCTCCGGTGACACAACAGGAGCAGCAGGTATAGCTTGAGGTGTTCCTGCCTGTTGTGGTGTCGGGTCCCTAAACTCGTCCCCACGAGCAGGCACATACCCCGGGTTGACCAAGTACCCAAAAAGTGGAGTATGCCGAGGACGGAGCTCAGGTTTGCTCCTCGCACTGGAGGATCTACATTGGGCGAAGATCCGTTTATTCACACTCTCAACGTATCGGATCGGACGGCGCTGAGGAAGCGTTGGAGCAACATGATTCAAGATCATTTGAAGAAATCTTGGATACATGATAAATCGCTCACGCGCCATCGATCTTCTTTGACGATCAATCTCATAAAAGACCATCTGACTAAAGCTGTATCGCTTGTTGTAAGTCAGAGCAGTCATCGCTGACTGCATGGTCGCGCCCATGCCATCAGTGCCCGCCTTTCTCCCTGACATGCAAACAATCATAACATGCATGAGAAAGCGCCACTGGTCAAGTAAAAATCCCTTTCTTCTCTGCGTGTCCCCCAAGGGACCAGAGTATCCCATCCTCAAAAACGCTCCATCACGGAAAGGAGCTACAAACTCTGTCAGGTCATCCCTTGTCTCATTTCCAAACCGTAAAGCCGCCCGGATTTGTTCAGAAGAGAACTGAACAATCTGATTGTTTACTGTTGCGCGCATCACCGGGGGTTCGACTCTACAGTCATATTCTACGGTCTGCCAAAAATCCTCAATGTTGGGCAAGGATATCGGCAGAGTTGTTGTAATCGCGTGGAATATCCTCGAGCGTAAAAGAAATGTGATGATTTCGCGGAAATCATCAACTCCGCTCGCCTCCGGGTCTAATGTTATGTACATGTTGTGACCCGGGAAGAACTGCCTCTGGTTATCACCTCCATCATCACCGCCTGCACCACCTGCTCCAGCAATAGCAGCCATATCTGCAACAAACAGGTTAAGTTAGATAAACGTCAAAGCAAATCACAAGTTCGCCTGTTACCATGAGCGAAGTTGTGATCTATTCTGTATAGGCGAAGTTAAAGGTGGGGCGAAGTTGGGAAACAACTTCGCTTCAACTTGAACTTCGTCTGATAACTGTTAATTAAAATGGTCCAGGCGAAGTTAATGATAACTTCGCCTAACCACAACATCGCCTCATAAACTGTTTCAAAATCTATAATCAGGCGAAGTTAAACCTCAGGCGAAGTTATCCATAACTTCGCCTAACCTGTAACTTCGCCGAATTCGAATCGGCAACAGTTAGGATAATCGAACGACGTGTAAATGATGATTTTGGAGATCGAGGACTCCGTAACACATGATTTTATGAAGTTTTAGACGTTCAACTAAATTACTATCACGTAATAACAAGTTTGAAATCGGGTGTTTAAGGTTCGAAAGAACGAGGTCGTGAATCGAGTCGAAACGACCGATGATTAACCTCAATAGACAATGATAGTATGATAATAGAACCCTACACACCTTGAATTTGATTAGAATCGAAGGAAAGTAAAACACAGATGATCGATGAGATGCAAGATAAGTTCGCCTAGGTTTCGGAGAGGATAAGTTCGCTGATTTTGAAATAATGAAACTGTTTGACCTAAAAACCTCTTTATATAGGGTCAGAGATTATACAGGCGAAGTTGTAGATAACTTTGCCTATTGCAGGCGAAGTTATGGATAAGTTCGCCTATATATGAAAATTTTCAAAACAAACCCCATAATTTGAACAATTTGCAATTAAGTTTTTAATCATCCTTTAAAGCGTTAAATGATACGATCAAGACCAAGTAACCACGTATAAAATCATACAACTACATAAGTAACGAAAATTTGAAAAATTAAAGTACACGGGATCAAATTTCAGTCTCGACAGGGACTACCATGTTTTAGAAAAGATCCGAACAGGAATCATACTAATTACGAGACTGTCACACAGATCCGTGTTCAGCTGTATTATGACATAAAGAAACAGGTTGTAAGCAGGTAATATACTTAAAATGGTTTTCATTGTTTCTGTGATACGGGTTAGGTTCAATTAAGCTCAAAACTTAAGTGGGCGACAACTCAGAGATTATGATATCTCCTATCTATTCTCAAAAGCATATTTGGCTTTCCCCAAGTCACCCCGAATTGACCTCGACTCGTAGTGTCTGATTAAGTAGTAATTACTCTTCGATCTTAGACTCTGCTTCCCGTTCACCTTCTTGCGTCTTGATTGATAATCATTAACCTTATGAACTCTAAATTTTTTTTTTTTTAATATGTATAAACACAACTTCAAGTAGAAAACAACTGCAAGTCCCGAATCTGGATCACTGCAGTGTCTTGACACGCTATCTTCACGGGAATCAGAACACTCACGGGCTCGTGTATGACTGGGTAATCGCTTTTCTGCCTATCATTCGGAAAGATATGTATGAAGACATGCACAACTCTTAAGGAGTTTCCATATAAAATCGAGTAGATTTAGTTAGTATCACTTCTACTTTTACGCACCATAAAAAGCTACCATGACATACAATGACTGTTCTAAATTCTTTTAAGCCTAATAACTTCACTAGTTAGGCATACAGAATCAATATATCTATCACTTTCCAAGGTTGGATCAATTTTCTGTTAAACATAGTAAAGGTACTTCTTACGAAGTAGTAGACTTGAAAAATAATTTCATCTCCCGAAAAGAAAAGAAAAAAAATTTAACTTCAATCGCCCCGACCAAATCAAAGTCTTCAGGAAAACGGCTATCCCGAAGATCCAATGGATCAGCTGGACCGACCACATACTAGTATGTGTCCTTCTAACTAAGTATGATCGACTAATTTTCAGCGAAAGAATGAAAACACATCAAAAACCGCCCCGGCCACTTTCAGTCATCTGGTTAATGGCTATCCTCATATTCTACAAGTAGAAATGAGGACCAAACATATCCGAGGATATGTCCTTCAAACTGAGGCAACCGACATAATTCTAAGCGATAGTGACGTTTTTTTTTTTTTATTTTTTTTATTATTTTTTTTAAACAAAAACACACGACATAGTTACTCGGGAACGATCATCCCATTTAGCTCAACAAGGTTTTGAAATCTAGTTTTGTCAAACGCTTTCATGAACAAGTCAGCGAAATTATCTAACGTGTCAACCTTTTCGAGCACAATCAGTTTCTTCTCAGCACAATCCCGTATAAAATGATGACGAATGTCAATATGTTTAGTTTTATTGTGCTTTACGGGATTGTTAGTTACTGAGATAGCAGCAGTGTTATCAATGCAAATAGGAGTAAGTGAGAAATTCAGACCCTAATCGCGCAACTGTTGTTGAATCCAAAGAACCTGGGAGCAGCAGTTGGATGCTGCCATGTATTCTGCTTCACAGGTTGAAATTGCGACTGAGGTCTGCTTCTTGCATTGCCACGACACTAGTCTGCCACCAAGAAACTGACATCCACCTGTCGTTGACTTCCGACTCTGATTGCACCCTCCATAATCAGAATCTGTGTACGCGACTAGCTCCAAGTCTCCTCCTCTCGAGTACCACAACCCCAGCTTCGGCTTGCCTTTGAGATACCGCAGTATCCTCTTCGCACCCTTCAAATGAGATTCTTTTGGGTTTGCCTGAAAGCGTGCACAAAGACAAACAGCAAACATTATATCAGGCCTAGAAGCAGTTAAGTACATTAAAGAACCTATAATAGCCCGATATTGGGTTGGTTCTACGTCTGCATCGTTGTCTGAATCAGCACCCAATTTGTGATTGACGCAGACTGGAGTATCATATGGAGTGCTGTCCTCCATCTTGAAGCGTTTGAGAACATCATGGATATACTTCGTCTGATGAATGAACATCCCGTCTTTCTTCTGATCAACCTGCAATCCTAAAAAGAAAGTTAGTTCACCCATAGCACTCATTTCAAATCTCTTCTTCATGACGGCCTCAAACTCCTGACACATGGAGACCTTTGATGCAGCAAAGATAATGTCGTCCACGTAGACTTGCACCAGTAGAAAGTCGCTACCCTTTCTCTTGAAGAACAATGTGCTATCAATTTTACCTCTTTCAAACTCATTCTCAAGCAAGTAATCTGATAAGGTTGAATACCAGGCACGAGGTGCCTGATGTAGTCCATACAGCGCTTTACTTAGCTTGTACACGTGATCGGGAAAGTCAGGGTCAGGAAAACCCGGAGGTTGCTCAACATACACAACCTCGTCGACTTTACCGTTTAGGAACGCACTCTTCACATCCAACTGAAAGACCTTCATCTCCTTATGAGCAGCAAATGCCAAAAACAGCCGAATGGCTTCCAGTCTTGCCACAGGAGCAAACACCTCATTGTAATCAATCCCCTCTTGCTGATTAAAGCCTTTAACAACCAGCCTCGCCTTGTTCCTGATAACAATCCCTTTCTCATCTCTCTTACATTTGAAGACCCATTTCGTGCCTATCGCATGCACATTCTTCGGTTTTTCAACCAAATTCCATACTTCCATTTTCTTAAACTGAGCTAACTCTTCTTGCATGGCTTCGACCCACGAGCTGTCCTTAAGAGCCATTTGATAGTTCTTTGGTTCAATTTGGCTGATAAAGCAGGTGTACAAGCACTCGTTTATTATGCCTGATTCTTTAATGCTTGTGTAAACACAGGTGTGCTCATTCAAGCTTTTTCTTGTTTGTACACCATCGGACAGATCACCTATCACATTCTCCAAAGGATGATCTTTGTGAATTCTCGTAGTCGGAACCGAACTGACATTCAGATTATCTTCCAAGTTCGAAGATAGCTCATCAATGGGTGATTGATGTTGAGAGTGAAACGGATTGATGAATTCCTTTTCAGTAGAGGCAGCAGGGGTATTGACAGCATTTGACGAGGAAGGCTGACATTCATCATACTGTGGTCGTTGCACCAAAGTGTCTTCCTCATCGCAAATCATCTTCGTAGCGAGTCTTTCTTCAACTTCTGCACAATCCAAATAAGGTATGTTAAAAGATTTAAAAAGTCTATCATAGTCGAAAACCCCAGCGGGTCCCGTGCTTGGTTTTGGTGATTTGTAACTTGTGATATCAGTGTTACACACCACCTCAACCTTGCTGGTCGATGTATTAAAGACCCGTCTGTTGGGAGTCCCAACAACGTATCCGACTAAGATTCCTTCGTCGGCTACTTCACCAAATTTAGAATTGGTCTTTAATATCGAACACGGGGACCCGAATGGTTCAAGACCACTCAAGTTGGGCTTTCTCCCATGCATAAGTTCATAACAGGTTTTATTTAATCTTTTAACAGTTAACACTCTATTAAGGATATAACAGGCTGTTGCAACAGCTTCAGCCCAGAACACCACGGGAAGTTTCGAATCAGCCAGCATGGTTCTGGCTCCTTCAATTAAGGTTCTGTTCTTCCTCTCAGCCACTCCATTTTGTTGTGGTGTATACGGTGCGCTGTATTGGTGTTCTATCCCCTTCTGTAAGCAGAAGATCTCCATCTCATAGTTCTTGAACTCAGTTCCATTGTCACTCCTGATGAATTTAACTCGTTTCCCCATGATATTCTCAACCTTGGTAATCAAATTCTTTACCATCTGCACTGTTTCATCCTTTGACTTCAGGAAATATACCCAGGAATATCGAGAGAAATCATCAGTGATCACCAAGCAGTAAGATGTTCCTCCTAAACTTCTTACATTCACGGGACCGAAGAGATCCATGTGAAGTAATTCTAGGGTACTGACAATTGAATTGACCTTCTTGGTGTGATGGGATTTCTTGTGTTGCTTTCCCTTTTTGCATGATAAGCATTTGTCTTCAAAGTTGAAATTCTTCAAGGGAACACCCAGCACAAGCCCATTTTTGACAAGGTAGTTCATTTTCCGAAGATGAATGTGCCCCATTCTCCTATGCCACAACTCGGACTCCGATTCAGTTGCTTTTGACAGAAGACACGATTCTTCTGTGGCCATCTCAGTCGACCTCATATCCATGATATACGTATTCTTCACTCTTGGAGCCTTCATAACAATCCAATCCTCTGGTATCTTAAAACCAGGATACAACACAATCGCTTCATTCTTTGTAAAATGTACGGTGTAGTCTTTGTCACAAATCTGCGAAACACTCAGCAGATTGTGCTTCAGTTCTTCAACAAAATTTACTTTCTCCAAAGTCATCTTTCCATTCGACACCGTCCCTATTCCTGTAATCCTTCCACCGCTCTCTCCTGCGAAACTCACTCTTCCTCCTTGAACAGGTTTCAAGTCGTGTAACAATTTCTTGTTACCCGTCATGTGCCGGGAACAGCCGCTATCCACAACCCATTTATTGTTGGCAGCCCTGTTCAACTGTTCCTGCACGATTAAAGCTGATGATTAAAATCTGGGGACGATACATCCCGTACCTTGGCTGTCCAAAGTTAGTATCATAATAATTTCTGTGAGTCCTAACAGGATACCTTCTTGTGGATTGACTATAAGGCCATCCAAACCTTCGTGAATTAAAAGAATTATTACTTAAGGTTTGGTTGTTAGCAGTGAAAAACTGAAATCTATTTCTTTGAAAACCTTGATTAGTCCAATTTCTGAATTTTGATGGGTTTTCATTTTTACCATTATATTGATTAACGTTAGTTCTTTTCTCAGATTTTGAAGTCCTCACACCTCTGAATCTCTGCTTCAGAGGGCAATCAGCAACAAGGTGTCCTAATTGATTACATCTAAAACAACTCCAGTGTTCAACTTTCTTATCAAAAGTTGTCTTAGATGTTGAAGCTGTATTACTGCCCGTTTGTCTCACATATGGTGGGACATACGGGTTTAGTGGAGACTTCTTTTCAGGTGTTTTATTTTTCTCTCCACTTTTTGGTAACACTTCCTCTTGTTTTGTCTCACTCGACTCAGAAGACTTGTCTGAGTTAGATGAGACAGGACTCGGAGCAGAAATCTTAACACTTGCAACAGGCTTACTAACTTCTGGTTCTTTAATAGTAACTTGAACCGGAACTGTCTGACCATAGTCAACATCAACAGATTTCTGATTACTAGGATCAAAAGTGTAATTATGATTGAAAGGTGGTGGAACTTCATGATAACCAATTCCTCCCCTTTTTGGGGAACCTTGATCACTAACGAGGTGATCAAGTATATCGGAGGAATTTCTGAATTGCTCAAGTTTCCTGTTAAGTTCCACCACTTTTACCTGGTGATCAGCTATCTGTTTTTCCCTTTCAGCTATTAGTTTGGTTTTCTCTTCTAGAACTTCATAGCTAAGATCAATCACTTGAATTTTTTCAGAAAGCTTTGCTTTAAGACTTTTAATATCTTTCTCACTAGCTTTAATTTTTACTTTGTAACTATTTTCTCTAGCTTTAGTGAAATGATGACCTTCTTTTAAAGTTTTAAATTGCGCATCCAAACTAACAAACTGATCAGTTATAGTTGTCAGTTGTTCAGACAGATGTTCACACTTAGTACAAGGGATTTCGGTACTTACCTCGGAGAGCTGGTCTACCACATCTGCCATATAAGCTTCATTTTCGCCAGTTCCCTTCTCACTATCTGCAGTTTCGATGTTTGCCAAATTGGCCTGTTCAAATACTTCTTCAACATGCAGATTCCAGTTGTACTCCTCGTTTTGTCTGGAAATCATGGCTCTATAGTCATTACCACTACCACTCTGCTGTGTAGATCTGTTTTGACTGCGTTCTACACGTTCATTTTTGCACTCTTTTGCAAAGTGGCCATTCTGCTGACAGTTGAAACAGCGTACCTTCGACTTATCAAACCCTGGCCTCTCACTGACAAACTTCCTGCCAGTCTTCTTCATGAACCTCTTAACCCTTCTCACAATCATAGCCATCTGCCACTGCAGATCCATCTCCTCCAGATCATCAGCATCGATCTGATCATAGTCTTCATCCAAAATTGCAGGATCAACAATCTTACCCTGAATGTAATTCTCATACGAAGCAATAAAAGATGCATAGAGAGCAAACTGCTGTTCAGCAGATTTAACACTCATGGGCATCTTCGAGTAGTTGTTGTTTGAAACACTTGGGGTAAAACTACTCTTGGTTGCTTGAGGTTGAGAAGCATTTGATCCTCCAGCTACAAAGCACACATCACCGTTCATGTTGAGAGATACATGTCCTTCGTGTGTTGAGTTAGTGCCTGACTCTCCCTTAGAGTAATAAGCAGATGATTCAGTTTTCGAACTTGATCCTGAGTTAACCTTTGCACCATACATACCCGGATCTTGAACCTGATCGGTAGGTGTCTCCTTTCGTACCATGTTCAGTTCAAACGTTCTTAGCTTGTTAACTGCTGTCTCCAGGTCATAGTCAGCAAAGTCTTTGTCTTCTCTCATCAACACAGTATACATCTCCCATTTCGGTGGGAGAGCATCAAGAAGCTTTTCAACAATCTCATCTTCTTTGTAAACAATTGAATAGTTGCTGAGTTCAGTCATCAGATGATAATATCTAGTGATGATATCATCAAGTGATTCATTCTTCAGATACTTGAAGACCGAGAATTGGGTTTTTAGAAGTTTAATCTTTGACGCACGAATTCCCACGTTACCCTCAAACCGGTTCTCAAGTGCTTCCCAAAGCTCTCTAGCAGTTTTATACTTTCTGAAAGTGTGCAGAATCTCTTGTGGAAGAGCCATTGTATTTGCTGCATGAGCTTTGCTTTCGGCCTCATACATTTTATTCTCTTCTTCTTCCATCTCTTTGTATTTCTTGATCTGATCACGACCCTCATACTCAGCAGTAGGTGGAATGTAACCATCTTGTATGCACACCCACATCTTAGCATCTTGGTACTTGACATATTGTTCAAAACGATCTTTCCACGCTACATAATCAGTTTTCTTAAGCATCTTAGGTGCCTTTGTATCCGAACCCGCTTCTACTTCCATCTTTACCAGTTCAGTAATGTTTATCGAAGACATCTTTCACAAAACTCAAAGAAATCCGAAAATCAAAAATTTTATTTTCAAACAGCACTGTAGGCGAAGTTGTGGATAACTTCGCTTAAGGCTTAACTTCGCGTGAATTTGTAACTTCGCTCACTTTCTTAAATTCGCCGGATTGGCGAAGTTGAGAATAACTTCGCTTAAGTTGAGCGAACTTGGGAGGTAGGCGAAGTTGTGGGTAACTTCGCTTGAGGTAAGCGAACTTGAAGAGGTAGGCGAAGTTGTGGATAACTTCGCTTAACCTAATATCTTCGCCGAAACCCTACTAACAGTGACGGCAACTTCGCCTGATGAACACGAACTTTCTGCAGATTAGATTTCTGGGTTTTTCGAGGTTTGTGAAGGTGTTATGGGTTGTTTATGATTGTAGGAGGTGAGTATAGCATAAAAAAACAGAAAACTCGTCCCGCGAATAGTCGAACGGAACGATTTCTACACCCGCGTGATAATCCCGAACCACACAATCGAGCAAATGCTCTGATACCAATTGTAGGTTCCCAGCCGGATCTACACGAGATATCGCGTTCTACGTAGGTGCGGAATCCCTACGTAAGACGTTACGACTATAGAAAACAATACGAGCTAACACACGATACGATAACCAACACACGTTGTATTCCAACCGTAAACACGTGATACTATGATCACTGAATACAAACTCTCTGACTCGAATACACGAATAAACTCTCTAATTCAAATACACCGTAAACAAAATAGCTTATATAGACACGACAACTTCGCCTGGCATGTTCAGGCGAAGTTGTCCCTAACTTCGCTTGTCTAACAAGTTCGCCCATATAAGCGAACTTGTTAGCAACTTCGCTTACATACAAAACTCAAATCTAACTAACACGATTACAGACACTCGACACTGAACTACTGACATCATGCACCAACATATGCGCTAAAATTGCCGGATGACCCTTTCTTAGATACTTCTGCGCCTTCATGAGGGTAATGACGCTGGTGGTCATGCCGCTTCTCTCACCTCGGATAGAAATGATCTCGCCGGAAGGGGTAGTAATGTGAACTATCTTATCGTGACATATAATCTCCGCTCGGTTCTCGGACAACCAGTCCATGCCGACCACGACATCGAAACTACTAAGCGTAAAAGGAATAAGGTCGATATCAAAGACATGACCTGACAGTTTTAACTTACATCCCGCAAGTACATGAGTCGTTACTATAGTCTTACCGTCAGCTAATTCAACAGGAAACTTAGCATCTAACGGAATTGGAGTTAAGTCTAAGAGTTGGCTAAAGGCTTTCGACACAAAACTCCTACCAGCTCCAGTGTCAAACAATACGGAAGCAAAACAATCGTTCACAGGGAACTTACCAGTCACCACGTGCGGATCATTGCGGGCTTGACCCGACCCAATAACAAACGCTCTTCCTTTGCCATTGCTTCCACCACTACTGCCACTTCCATTACCTCCATTGTTGTCGTTTTGTTTCAGCTTGGGACAATCTTTCCTGAAATGACCTTCCTGCCCACATTCGAAACATCCCTTCGTCGTCATAGGTGGTTTAGGAGCACCCTTTGCCGCAAGGTCTCCTCTACATTCCTTCGCCTGGTGACCCATCTTTCCGCATCTTTGACACTTGACACGGTCACACGGGCCAACATGATGATAGTTGCACCTATTGCACTTCGGATATTTCCCAGCATATCCGCTCGAACCCTGCCCGCTACCGTTGTTATTGTTGTTGTGACTCTGATTGTTAAAGCTCCGAGTGAATTCGGGCTTACGGTAGTGTTGTTGCTGTGGGAGGTTCGAGGATGAAGATCCGGTGTTGTCAAACTTTCTCTTTCCGCTGCTCGGGTTGCTGTTGTTGTTGTTGTCATTACTCGGGTTGTCACGGGCTTTAGCGATTGAACCCCTATGTGGTAACGCACCTTGGGTCACAGCTTGATCCGTTAGTTTGTGAGCTAAACGGATCGCTTGTTGAATCGTGGCTGGTCTGGAAGACGTCACCATGCCTTGAATCTGCGGTGCTAACCCATCAATATACATTTCAATCCTCTTACTCAGCGGATCCACCATCCGTGGACACATCACAGCCAACTCGTGAGAACGGGTAGTGTAGGCTTCGATTTCTGAGCCCACCATCTTCAGTGACCAAAATTCTGACTCTAACTTCGAAATCTCCTCTCTCGGACAGTACTCCTCTCGCATCATGTTTTTGAACTCCTCCCATTTCATCGCGTTAGCCAGTTCCAATCCAAGGATCTGTACGTTCGAATTCCACCAAGCGAGGGAAGAATCCTCAAGTGTTCCTGCAGCGAATTTGACCCTACTGGCAGGGGGACAATTACACATCTCAAATGCCGACTCGGCCTTCTCAGCCCAACGCAGGAAGCCTATAGCTCCCTCAGTGCCCTTAAACGTACTGGGCTTGCAGGCAAGGTAGTTCTTGGAGGTACACGTTCCACTTGGACCTCCAGTTTGGTTCTGAACATGTGCGGCTAAAGCGGCCGCCGCATGGTCGTTCAGCAGAGTTTGGAGTTCAGCTGCAGTCAAGTTGATGTTACCACGTCCTTGTCCAGCGTTACTTCCAGCCATTTCCTAGAATCACAGTATGAAATGTTAAACATGAATTTTTCTTTCATATATAACACACCATACATGTAATAAAAAGATAGGTAAGAAAGAAATAAGAAACAACATCACATCACAACCATATATTAAGCTAATTAATAATTCATGATTAAAACCATTGTATTCGCTACAAAGTATTTCCAATCAATCCTTAAAATCATAGAAAATAATAGTTCGGATGGAGACAACCCCTCCATCTAGGTGTCATCATCCCTAGATGTCATCATCTGAGGACACCTCTGAGTGTGCCTCCTCCTCAGCCGGTTCTTCCGCTGGTTCTTCTTCGGGTTCCTCCTCGGGATCCTCCTCAGGCTCCTCTTCGGGGTCTTCTTCAGGTTCCTCTTCAGGCTCTGCCTCAGGCTCTGCCTCAGGTTCGGCTGCGTTCTGAGCAAGTTGCATTTGTAAGACATCGCAACGCTCTAGAGCTATCTCGGTTCGGGTCCTTGCTACTTGGAGTTGCTCTTGCAAGTCTATCATCTCGGCTTGCATCTTCCTCATAATCTTCATCTGTTGATCACTAGCCTCTTGCATTTCCTTCATTGCCGCTGCCATGCGGGCAATCTCCTCCTTAGTCTCGGTTCCGTTTTTTAACAGTCCGGAAACGTTCGCTCTCGTATAGCGCATGTAACCCACATCACGCTCCAAACATGAAACAACAGCTGCGAGAACTCGCTCTACAGGTTCGGTTATGGGTGGTATGGTGTTGGGATAAGCAGGGTGGTTCGGGTGAGGTAACGGGGGAACTTGTTCGCGATAGACCATACGTCTGATCATGTTAGGGTACCAATCCCAGCTAACGTCGTTTTCGTATATGCCTCCGGATAGGCGGTACCTCTTCGGTGCGGGAGCTTCGAGTTCTGGGACTACTCAGGGTGGCGATGCGGTAGGTAACTGCGGTTCCTTCCCGTGAGCATGCGTCATCGAATCGGATGATGATGAGGGTGGCGTCGACATCCCTACAGGTAAGCCGTGTATGCGCGCGCGTATGAGTGAAAGAGGTAAAGAGATAAGATAACAAAGACTACATAAATCTATGCAGTGCGTATCATTATAACTAATGGGTCGTCACGGTTATAGTCTAGTATGCATGCAGCTTCTAGTTCGCTATAACCAATGGCTCTGATACCAATCTGTCACACCCTCAAAATCCACTAACGGAGTTTTACCGTCAGAGGGTGTGAACTAACAGGATCGGAATAATTAGTTATAATCAAACCATAAAACAAAGTTTCAAAACCATGAAAACGTTTACGAGAAATTAAATGCGGAAGCGTAAAACCATAGCAAACAATGTTACGTCACGCAGGACGACTTAAAACCCAATTATAATAGTTTAAAATAAGTTTTGCATAATTAAAATGTTTCAAGCAATGCATGTTCCTAAACCGCGCGCCCTCCTCGGCTACCTGAGAATAACATACTAAAAGTGTCAACACAAGGTTGGTGAGTTCACAAGTTTAAATAAAAATAAAGCGTTTAGCGTTTGCGTTCAGCGTTTTGCGTACAGCGTTTTGCGTTACAGCGTTTTGCGTTACAGCGTTACCAGATAGTGTTATGTCAATTATATATCTAAAGGTAGCTAGCCTATAAAACAAGTATCACTAAGAGTTCGACACCGAAGCTGACTGTTTATCAATTGCCTTGCCACCAGGTCATCCAGACCATGGTATGTGTTTAGCCAAGATTACACCCGCTCGACCTCCAGTCGAGTTTAGCGTTGGGTGGGGTTTGTCAAACCCAGTAGTACTACTCAACAGTGACTCGCTATTATCTAAATATTAACCGGTTCGATGTGAATGAAGGACTTTAGTTAACGCGTTTGCCACTTAGTCTTTACAAGTGATATATAATCTATATTAACAAAATCTTAAATGCGTTTTCGGAGTATGTTATCTCCCCCAAGTGAAAAGCGTTTAAAAAGTTTAAAAGGGGAAAGTGAAACTCACTGTTTGCGAAGAAATTCCCAAATTAAATCACCAAGATGCGCGTCACAGAAAAACTCTCTCTAGCGTTCTAAAACAACAAAGAGATTTTTCTAAGTGTCGGAATATTATCGAGTCTCTAGACCCGGCACATAATACCTATGCACATAACATGTTTCGTGTTTCGTTTGTGAATCGTGTGTGACTTTAACAAATGTGTTTGTGATACGTTACATGTGTAAGCAATTATTTTCGTGTCATGTATTCATAAAGTACATCACTAGCAATTACTCCCCGTAAGGGCATTTTGGTCAACACACGACAAGTAACTAGCCATTATTCCCCACGAGGGTAATTTGGTCAAATCATGACAATCAATTAGCAATTATCCCCCGCAAGGGCAATTTGGTCAAAACATAACAATTATATAGCAAGTATCATGTTTCATGCATTTTCACAAAACTCAGCAGCTAGTTTCACCGAGACAGAAATTCTACTTGAAAGATTGTACTATTCCACCGATCATAGCATCTCAATTAATTTACCAAAAATCATCACAGAAGCATATATGTCATAGGTTTCCAGAACATATTTTATTATATTTTTATTCCACATAATTTTCTCACAATCATCAAATCATTACAGCAAACTCATAACAGTCAAATTCATGCGCAACATAATGTTATTTGAAATTCCCGTTAAACGAAAAATCCAATAAATGCAAGACCACTTGGGTTAGGTTCCTAACTCAATGAGTCAACTTCCAGAAGTGGAACCAATCCAATTGGCCTCGTAGTTCATGAGATATAACATCTACAAAACAACCTAACAGCAGGTCTAACAGCTCAGCTTTGCACAACGTTTTTGTAAAATCATAAAAGTTAACTTCTACTTGTCCAAAAATTACAAGTTTATATTCTTTAGAAACTAGACTCAACCTAGTTTACTGTAGTATTAATAATCTCAACCAATTTTCAGATTTACACTTCGTTACAGTCACTTAAACATCAATAACACATTCTGTCCAGAAACTGTTTGCATCCAAACTCAACATATTAACTATCTATGAACTATCATGCATTCATATGACACTCTAGACTCCATAAACACCATCCATGCACATAAATTACACATTACATACATGATTAGGGTTTTTGTTTGAACTCAAATCAAAGACACAACAATTAGCATGTAACAATATCCAATCTAGTTATCAAATCATCATCAATACATCAACAATCATATTAACACAACACCATATAAAAATCGGCCCTTTAGGGTTTTCAATTAACCCAACAAACATCAAAATCAAGTATAAATGATGCATAGGATAGTCGTTTATACCTTCCTAGCACCTTAATCTTCGATCAAAAGCTTGTAATCCTAGTTGTATGTGTGTGTATAGGTGACGGCAGCCAAGGGGAGGGGGAAAGAGTTTCCGATCGTGATTTGGGAGAAAAGAAAATAATAAGTTAGGGTTAATTGTTAATGATGTATTTATAATAATCTATGTTACACTTTGGCCCCTCCACTTCTAAGTATTACTTTTCTTAGCTTAAACTAACTTGTTTACATCTTGAGTTAACGTTTATAACCATGTTATCACATAACACATAAGTCTAACACATAATTATCACATAATTACTGTTTTGACGTTTTTCGTTTATTCATCAATCGTTTGCGTCAACTCGTTTGCGTTTCGGTGCAATTCCCGAAAGACTACACATGTAGTAAGTGTTAAGCGTCATTTAAACCCTAGTTTAAATGTAATGAGGTGTGCGTTATAGATTCAGTGATCTTAAGTTTGAATTGACGGAGTTGAGTTAACGGAGTTAACCTGAAATTGACGATTGTCACACATGCGAAATTTTATAAAAATTCTTTTTCTGATGCATTTTTTTTTAAAGGACTGTGAATGAAAATAAAATTTTTCCGAGCTGACCTGGCAACTCAACCCCGCCACCAGGGGCGCTGCCCCCGGACCCACGTTAGTTGAGGGTTTCATAAATTTAGATGTAGGAAATAGTGGTAATAGATAATTGATACGCGTAATGTATTGTACAGTTAGCCGTGCGCAACTAAAGAAGGGAATTACCATTAACGGCGAGAGAAATCAACTTCAAATGAGTTCTAGCCCCATTTCTCTTTGAAATGTTTTTGGGGCTGTGTGCATACTCCTATGTGATAGTTAATGCATTTACTTAATTGATAAGTGTATGATACGTGTATGACTATGCATTGGATGTTATTACTATATAATGATAGTATGAATGAGCATGTATGTATGTATATATATATATATTATATACATGAGACAGGTAAAATACACACGTATAATAAATGTATGGTTATTCGAGGCAGTATGGACCAAACCCTTATAATATCTGTGATGTTAGGGACCAGACCCTTATAATATCTGTGATGATAGGGACCAGACCCTTACAATATCTGTGATGTTTAATGTAGAATAGCTTATGGTATACCATAGAATTTTATGAAAGAAAGTATGTAAGTACGTATGCATGTATATAAAGTATGTGTGAAAGAAGTAATAGCAAAGTAAGATATGAATACGTATCTTCGGACGCGTATAAGTAAGGATAAGAATGTATTGTATGTTAAATTGATTAACTAGAACTCACCCAGCGTAGCTGACTTTTAGTATGCACGCAAGCAGATAGGTTGAGGCAGCTGGCTTGAGGCGGGACACATGGCACGAGCTAAAGAGACTGGCATCTATGAAGAAGTGTCAAGACTATTTTATGTTATGTTATGAAAAGACAATTTGTATTTTATGACAAAAAAATGAATGTTTGTAATGTGATGTTGAAGTTTTAAATTATTCCGCGAAAGTTTAAATTAACTCTGATGTTAGAATTGTGTTTATGAGTAAATCCAACACCAAAGTAGGGTTACCGGGAACGGGGCCTTACACGAATAGCGTTTAAAGAAGCAGAAAGTAAAGAATAAAGAAAAAGAGACTAAAACCGAGACAAAAGCTTCTGATGATATGTCTAATTACAATGCTGAAAAGATGAATAAGATGATCGATCGGTTACGGTATGAACAGAAAGAAGACTATTTGTAATTGAAGGCTCGTTTGACTGCATATCAAATGACGAAGTTTGTTGCTGTGAAGACGGTGAAAGGGAATATTATTTTGTGGATGTACGAATCGGAACTTAAAGTATCGTGAAGTGGGAGCACGACATGCATGCAGTATTTTCAGCATGTTACTGATGTGCTTTCCATGCTGCCATGGGATGTTCGTGCATTGCCGACTAAACCGTTTATGAACTTGGTGGATAATTAGTTTGCTGATTGTTTCTACCATCATTTATTGTATAAAGTAAGGTATGGTTTCAAGTTCTTCAAGCCGCATGTGCCTACTCGAAAGTATGTTGATGAAATAGATTCACGCATCGGCTGGAGGAAGCTTGTACTTAAGGTAAAGCCGCCGCGCAAATTAAAGAAAGTCCATTCAAAGACTTTTCCCCAAAATCTTTATAAGAGATTTAATCGCTGGTACTACGACAACAAAACAGGCGAAGCCGTAATTGTATTGGGATTTGGACTGAAGACGGAGTTTATTCGAGTTATTGATCCTACGTGGCTAGTCAACTTGTCTGAGTCCGATAACGAAGTGTTATACAAGAATTGGATCAGATGGGCAAACTTTAAAGACAATGAGCAAGCTATGTAATTCCAAATAATTGTTCGGGTTTATTATGCATTTGGAATACATAGCTGTGCAGATCGGAATACTAGCAGGTTTAAAGCTTGAAGATGACAAAAAGCTCAAGATGAGGGGAAGTTTGTTAATGTATTGTTTTGCGTTTCGGTCTTTATTTTAATGTATTTTGTTAATAGTTTAATGTATAGGGGTATTTTGGTCATTAATTTAAGTGTCTCATTCATTAGGGGATGCTAACGAATGAGCCCGTGTCTTTTGTCCCTCATTCGTTAGAGAAACTTAACGAATGAGGATAACGCATTCAGCTCATTCGTTAATGATGTTTAATGAATAGAGACTAACGTATAAGTCATTCGTTTAGGGATGTTAATGAATGACTTGACGAATGAGAGGCTCATTCGTTAGGCCTGTCTAACGAATGAGACCGAATGTCTCATCGTCTATATACACCCTGTAAATTATTTTCTAATTAAAAATAGAGTACATTTTCTTAACATAAACATACCGTTACTCTACTAAAATATTCTCTCAACACACAATTAACGTAATTGATTGATTCTAAGCGTATTCATATCAATAGACTAGATCTATCATAACGTAATGAATTAGAACAGTGTTCAATCAAACGTTTACTATGCACTCCTTTTAAGTTAACAGGTGTTACTATACACTCCTCTTGAATTAAGAGATGTTTAGTATGCAATGTCAAATATTTGAAAATAAAAAAAAATCTAGATAACCTGCTATTCAGGTTAAATATCTAAGATTTAAACACTAAATAAAGGTTAACTGACCTAAATAGAGAAAAACTTTACACAAGTGACCCGATGATACAAAGAAATAACTGACCTAAACCGTGTCCACCATCACACTTGAATACGTTATAATTTTTTGTTTCCCATTTCAAACACCAAAAGCATATACCCATACAAAAATGCAAAAAGTTTTCACAAATGGGTACACCAAAATCCGCATTCATGTGTGTGATTAGATAAACCGTAATTAGTGATTAGAAGAGAAGAACAAAGACTTCAGGGTCTGAATCTTATGAAGACAAGCTTCAGCCTTGTGAATGGCATCAGGTACTTCTTCTTTCCTTGGTCTTCTGATTTCTGGTTTGCGTTTGTGCTTGCTGCACCCTTCATCCTCCCTCTGTCTCTTCCTGCTTGATGATGATTCTATCAACCAAATTCATAATCAGTTAATCTAATTTTTTATGGATATATTAACATTCCAACCAGGTTTGAAACCAAGCAAGGATAGCTCACTTGGTTTGGCTTGTTAGCTCAGCTCGGTTTCGCTTTAAGTATTTTAATTTACTTTAATATTATTTATTAGTTTGAACTATTGACGGACTGTTAACTTGAAACGTGTTATTTATTATTTTAAAACCGAACCGAGTCTGAGCTTGCCCTAGCTCGACTTGACTAGACTCATGAACAGCCCAAACTATAACAACTCTAATTCCGAACTAATGAGACGTGACTGATTAGCAGATGTCAATAAATAAAATAGACTGATCGAGTCACACCTTGAGTGACGACAGATGAATGTTGATTGTGAGAGAATGGTTGCTGGTGTCCTTGATCAAGAAGATGTATGAACTCCTTGAGTTGGAGCTTCAGAAACTGGAAACGGGTCGGGTGCTGAGCTTCCAGAAGCTTTAACTCCTGCTCCGCAAGCTCTTTCATCTTCTTACTAACAGGTTAATGGTGGAAGACGAAATGAAAGGCGGTTTTAAGTTTAAGTAGTAATGGTGGACACGGTTTCCTAGGAGTAATGCCTGCCATGACTACCATCATACATACAGCCAGCCGTTGTAATCTCACTGTGTACGAAAGAAAAGCTACATATCCCGATATTTATTTATTTATTTATTCATCCATCCTTCTTTCTTGTTTTTTTGTCTTATTTTTTGTTTACTTCTTTATTCTAACTTTTTAAGTAAAGTTGATTATTAAATGTTATTACAACTTTCCAGGTGTTAAGTATAACTACTTTTTTTCTTTAAAGCAAAACTAGTTTTTAATCCGGCGCGCTGTGCCAGGTAGATCGGTAAAACTTAGATAATGGTAAAACCAAACGTTAAGCCGGTAAGTCGATGCGAATTTGGTAGCGCGCATTATCGTATTGGAATTAGAATCAAATATAAAACAAAAAATTATGAAAAATGAGGTGAACCAATAGGGTGTCGTCGGTCAGTAAAAACTCGAGTGTTGGTAAAGCCCGACCATTGTCGACCCTGGACGTTGAGGCGGCGAGTCTACGGGATTAAAACAAAAATATTGACGTTACGACGACTCGATGCGAATTCTATCGGTATCAATTTGGTTCATTACATGTACTAGAACTAAACCTAAAAAAATTGTCATATTTAAAATAAATAAACAAATAAAACATAATTTAAAAAAACCTAATAACATAGATGGATAAAAAAATACGCTACAATGGCTTGAACTTGGGTCAATTAGTACATCAAGAAGCAGAAAGCATTTCATCAATCATCCAATCAACTCAATCATTTAAACAAATTTTGAAAGTAATCATATAAACAGCCAAAATTATAATCTTAAAAATACTTTGTGATACAAAAGTTCTCAATTATATTAATTTATAATTTTTGTATTCCCCGGTACTTGAACTTAGAATCTTTGGATTTTTAAGAGACAAAGCGTCACGCCGGCAGGGGCGATTTCATTTTAGGGTGTAGTGTTTGTAGCCCAATATTGCCCCCATCATATCGCCACATCATTTTATAATTTCTCTTTTTATAAATAAAATAAACAAATAAAACTTCATTAAATAAATAAATAAAAATACATTAAAATTAAAAATATATATATTAAAATAAAAGATACACAAAAATAAGAAAAAAAACACTAAAACTAAATCTAATATCGTAGGGCGTATACTTTTCGTATTTTTTGTGTTCATTTTTCTTTCAATTCTATGGCCGCTTTGGTTCCGCTGATTGAGCGAAGGAACTGGATGTCTCGTTCCATTTTCCGCAATGCATATGAATCGACAAACCGTGCATTGGCTTCGGTGTTAGCATGGATGGTAGCATGATGGTCCATTCTCTCGATCTCAAAACGGCCGAACATATCTTGTGGTTGCTCCACGTCTTCGCAAGTCCCCTCCTTGGCTCGTGTCAACGACGAGCCCTCCATATTTTCCCCTAAGAACCTCGTCTTCCTTGTTTTCTTCATCAAGTACACAAGTCACTAAGATACAATATTAGTGACAATATCTAAACATATTATATATGAAATATGCAAATCAAATACTTAGGGGAAATTGAAGTATTGATCATTCTTTTGCAAGTTCGACTCAAGTTTACACTTAAGCTCATAACATTTACACTCAGTAATTATTTTAGAAGTGAATGTCTGTAACACCCCGGCTTAAAGCGGAAACGCCCAAGTGTGACGTACAGATTGTTCAAACACACGTGACACTATTTGGTAACATTAATAACATTAATTCATTTAAAGCATCATGTAACACAATGTTTGAAAGTAACAATACAAATCCAAATTACAATCAAAATGATAATTTTGTTTATTAAATAACTTAAATATTCTAAGTGTCTTCTCGTCTTCAACCTCTAATAATAGTACCTGTAACATATATATAAAATACGGTCAACTACCTTAATAGTTGGTGAGTTTCCCACAAGTTTGAATAAATACATAAAAACCTTGCAATTACATGAAACTTGTGATAATTAAACTACTTCGCATGCAATGTCCTTTCCAGTTGGCAACAGCCAACGTACTTGGATCGGGGGTCCCTTTTCCACTCATAATATAAGGTCCTGTCCCTGGTAACCCTACTTTTGTGTTTGATTTACTCATAAACACAGTTCTAAAATCAGAGTTAATTAAAAACTTTTCGCGGAATACTTAATATTAAACATTCTTACATAACATAAGTACTTGTCTTAACAAAATACATTAAGTCTTAAACAATAACATAAACAACACGTGAATCTTTCGTCTTCGATGCCAGTCTCCATCCATTTGCCACGTGTCCCACCTCAAGCAACATGTCTCATCCTACTCACATGCGTGCATACTAAAGTCAGCTACGCTGAGTGAGTTCTAGTTAACCAATTAACATACATTACATTCATACCATACTCATACGTGTCCGGAGATACGTATTTATACCTTATTTACTATCACTTCTTTCGTATATACTTTACATATATGCATAAGTTCTTACATACTTTCTTTCATGAAACCCTATGGTATACCATAAGCTATTCTATCTTAAACATCACATATATTATAAGGGCCTGGTCCTAAACATCACGTATATTATAAGGGTCTGGTCCCTTCTGTCTCGAATAACCATACATTTATCATGCGTGCATACTTTACATATCTTCTAGTTATAAATATATATACGTACTCGTTCATACAATCATTATGTAACAATACATTCAATACACAATCATACACGTATTATACACTTACCAATCAAGTAAGTGTATTATCTACTATATAGGAGTATGCACACAGCCCCAGAAACATAACAGATATAGGGGCTAGAACTCACCTGGAGTCGGTTTCTCTCGCTGTTAATGGTACTGCCCTTCCTTAGTTGCGCACGGCTAACTGTACAACACATTACTGTAGGTTCCCAACCGGATCTACACGGAATATCTCGTTCTACGTAGGTGCGGAATCCCTACGTAAGACGATACGAGCGTAGAATCGATATACGTTAAACACAAGCAAACACACGTTACAATAAACAAAGAACACGTTGTATTGCAACTAATAACACGTGATATATCAATCACCGATTACACAAACTGAACAATTCTTCTCAAACAAGCCGTAACCTAAACCTATATATCATACGACAACTTCGCCTAACATGTTTAGGCGAAGTTGTCACTAACTTCGCTTGTTCCACAAGTTTGCCTATATCAGGCGAACTTGTGAGACAAGTTCGCTTAAACCTTAATATAAATCCAAATAACACGATTACAGACACTAGATACTGAACTACTGACATCATGTACCAACAGACTCCCCCTTGACAGTAGCTTCATATCTCTATCTTCAAACACGTGTCTCGTAATCCCAAAAATCTTGTATCATCCATCTTCAAGCATGAACGCCTTCTCGTACACAAACTGAAACTACTCATTCACTTGTGCATTCTTTAGCAAAGTGGCCATTCTGTTGACAGTTATAACACCGAACCTCTGACTTATCAAAACCTGGTCTTTCACCAACGAATTTTCTACCAGTCTTCTTCATAAACCTTTTAACTCTTCTTACTATCATTGCCATCTGCCACTGCAGATCCATCTCCTCCAGATCATCAGCATCGATCTGATCATAGTCTTCGTCTAAAGTTGCAGGATCAACGATTTTACCTTTAATGTAATTTTCGTAAGAAGCAATGAAAGATGCATAGAGAGCAAACTCCTGTTCAGCAGATTTACCACTCATGGGCATCTGAGAGTAGTTGTTGTTCGGAACACTTGAAGAAAAACTACCCTTTGTTGTTTGAGGTTTAGAAGTGTTTGTTCCACCAGCTACGAAACACACATCACCATCCATGTTAAGAGTTACATGACCATCATGAGTTGAGTTAGAGCTCGTGTCTCCCTTTGAGTAGTAAGCAGATGATTCTGACTTCGAACTTGAACTTGAATTAACTTTGCACCATACATTCCGGATCCTGAACCTGATCAGTTGGTGTCTCTTTTCGAACCATGTTAAGTTCAAAAGTTCGTAGTTTATTGACTGCTGTTTCCAAGTCAATGTTGGCAAACTCTTTATCTTCTCTCATCAAGACAGTGTACATTTCCCATTTCGGTGGGAGAGCATCAAGAAGTTTTTCTACGATCTCCTCTTCTTTGTAAACAATGAAATAATTGCTGAGTTCGGTCATCAGGTGATAATATCTTGTGATGATATCATCAAGTGATTCATTCTTCAAATACTTGAACACCGAGAATTGGGTTTTGAGTAGCTTAATCTTGGATGCACGTATCCCCACATTACCTTCATATCGGTTTTCAAGCGCTTCCCATAGCTCTCTGGCGGTTTTATATTTCCTGAAGGTGTGAAGAATTTCTTGTGGAAGAGCTATTGTTATCGCAGCATGAGCTTTGCTTTCAGCCTCATACATCTTCTTTTCTTCCTCTTCCATCTTATTGTATTTCTTAATTTGTTCACGACCCTCATACAAAGCCGTTGGTGGAATGTATCCATCTTGAATGCACACCCACATCTTAGCATCTTGATATTTAACATACTGCTCAAACCGATCTTTCCAAGCCACGAAATCGGTCCCCTTAAGCTTTTTCGGTGCCTTAGTAGCTGAACCTGCTTCCACCTCCATTTTTACCAGTTCCGTAATATTTATGGAAGTCATCTTTTATAGAAGTACGAAACGAAAACACAAAGAAACCCGAAAAATTTTTAAATTTTTTTTTTGAACAGTACCAGTAGGCGAAGTTAAACTTAACTTCGCTTAAGTCCTAACTTCGCTTGATCTTTCAACTTCGCTTTCTTCTCAACTTCGCCAGATTAGGCGAAGTTGTGGATAACTTCGCTTAAGTTAAGCGAACTTGTGAGGTAGGCGAAGTTGTTAATAACTTCGCTTAACCTTATATCTTCGCCTAAACCCTACAAACAGTGACGGCAACTTCGCCTGATGAACACAATGTTTTTGCAGGTTTGATTTTGTCGTTTTGCGAGGTATGCGAAGGTGTAATGGGTTGTTTTTGATGGTGGGAGGTGAGTAGGACACAAAAACTCGGTATATTAACGTAAACTCGTCCCGCGAATAGTCGAACAGAACGATTTCTACACCCGTGTGATAATCCCGAACCACACAATCACGAGCAAACGCTCTGATACCAATTGTAGGTTCCCAGCCGGATCTACACGGAATATCTCGTTCTACATAGGTGCGGAATCCCTACGTTAGACGATACGAGCGTAGAATCGATATACGTTAAACACAAGCAAACACACGTTACAATAAACAAAGAACACGTTGTATTGCAACTAATAACACGTGATATATCAATCACCGATTACACAAACTGAACAACTCTTCTCAAACAAGCCGTAACCTAAACCTATATATCATACGACAACTTCGCCTAACATGTTTAGGCGAAGTTGTCACTAACTTCGCTTGTTCCACAAGTTCGCCTATATCAAGCGAACTTTTGAGGCAAGTTCGCTTAAACCTTAATACAAATCCAAATAACACGATTACAGACACTAGATACTGAACTACTGACATCATGTACCAACAATTACGCGTGTCAATTATCCATTACTACTACTTCCTACATCTAAGTTAGTGAAACCCTCAACTGACGGGGGTCCGGGGGCAGCAGCCCCTAGCAGGGTCCAAGGGGCAGAGCCCCTGGCTGGGGTCGAGCTAGAATTTCGCTTCGCATGGAATTTTATTTTCACTAACAGTCCTTTAACAAAAATGCATCAGAAAATGAATTTCATGAAATTTCGCATGGAAGAATTTCGCTTCGCATGGAATTTCGCTTCGCATGACTTTTTCGCTTCGCATGGAATTTCGCTTCGCATGACTTTTTCGCTTCGCACGGAATTTCGCTTCGCATGACTTTTTCGCTTTGCATGACTGTGCGATGAGAAAATATTAATTTCGCTTCGCATGGCTGTGCGATGCGAAATTCCTGCCTTACGTCATTTTTACCAATTTAAAGCCATTTTTCTCCTTGTTTCCTCCTTAGGACCCGATTCTACTCTTTTTATGGGTTTTGGGTTGTACCAACTTTGTATACCCATGTTTTCATAGTCCAGACATCACCTTTTTTGTTCTATAATACATCCGTGAGGCCAAAACTCACCAAGTTCATGTTTTTCTTACATTTCACAACCCGATCTATCATTACATCGATTAGCATGTCGATTCTATCCATAATAATTAACCCCTTGGCCGAAGCTTACCTTTTTGCTCCGGGTTCGGTTCAGATCTGGACAACCCCGAAGATCTGGATGTTTTCTTGATGTTTGAGATACTCGAACACCAAGATCTTCCTTGCTTTAGACCGGATTTGGATTCAGGTCTTGAGAGAAAATGTGTGTGTTCTTGAGTGTGTGTGTGTGTGTGTGTGTGTGTGGTGGAAGGGAAGAAAGTGGTGAAAGGAAGGAGGGGTTGGGTTTATATAGGGGACTATGGGCCCCACAACCCGCTCACACTTCTAATTCCATTTATTATCCAAACATTAACACACCCAATTAAGTTAACGACACACAGTTAATTATAGAACTTTCTGTTATTTATAATTCTCAGAAAAGCGGATGTTACATTTAATTAAAAATATTTCATAAACATGTGTTTGTATTTACGAATTTGTCATTTCTTTTGTTGACCATTGATTAAACAAATCAATGGTTTAGATTCACCTCTCGCACTTCTCGCTATAATATCACTTCTCGTAAGATTCATCCCGTATATATATATATATGTATATATATGTATATATATATATGAGTTAAATGTCATTTTAGTACCTATGGTTTGTCCAATTACGCAACTTTAGTACATTTTTTGAATTTATTGCAAATGGCTACCTCATTTTTCTAAAACTTGCAATTTTAGTAATTTTTTCTAACTCCGTCTATTGTTTCCGTTAAGTTAGGGACAAATTAGTAATTTCGATTATTTTATTTATTTTCTCTTTTAGCTAAGTGACATTTTCATACCTGTGGTTTTTTAATTACGCAACTTTAGTATTTGGCTTGATCCTCCGATGTGTTAAAGAGCTATTGCTATCATGACCGAACTTTTAAAAAAAATCAATGCACATAAAGAAAATGCAAGAAAGATGGCTAAGATGAACTCGGATCTTGAGCTACTAGAAGTAAATTGGCAATCAAGAACAAAAAGCTAAAAAACATGTTATACATTTCATGGTTATTTTTCATCTTCTATCATGTATTTAGTCATCTTTTAATTGTAATATGTAACATGTAATGTCTATTTTGGTTTGTCTATCTATTCAAAACAAATCAAAGTATCAAGTTGCAATAAATTCAAAAAAAGGTACTAGAGTTGCATAATTGAACAAACCTGAAAATGGTATTTAGCTCAAAAGGGAAAATAAATAATATAATCAAAATTACTAATTTACCCTTGACTTAACGGAAAAAATAGACGCGGTTAGAAAAAAGTACTAAAATTGCAAGTTTTAGAAAAGTCAGGTAGTCATATGCAATAAATTCAAAGACGGTACTAAAGTTCTGTAATTGGACATACTACAGGTACTAAAATGGCGCTTAACTACATGCATGTATGTATGTATGCATGCATGCCATATATGTATGTATGTATGCATGCATGCATGTATGTATGTATGTATATGTGTGTATGTATGTATGTATATGTGTGTGTGTGCGTAGAGAGAGGTTGGATCAAATACAAATAAAAATATTGTACAAAACATGCGAACTGAAGGATTTACAATTTTTTTACGGTGGCATTTTTGTAATTAAAGGTTTCATCTCTTTCATCTTCCTGCTTCAAGCATATCGATCAATTAAAGCTTTCAAAGCAATAGATCAAATATAAATTACCTAATTGATCAGTTGTAAATGCCAAATCAATAGATCAACTATAAATACATAATGAATCGATTAATTAAAGAAATCAATTTCAAGAACAAAAGTTCACTACAGAAACAAATTGATGCTTGGAAATTTTACTAATCCATCAATTGAAACTTGTGAATTGAACTAATTGAGCAACTAAATTTTTTTGCAACTAAAATTGATTGATGATTTGAAGCTTGCAACAAAGATTTTTTAAAACAACAAAAAAGTTCAAAAAACATAATAAAATAGTTGCTGGTTATTACGCTTCAAAGGTTTTCAAATGATATTTAGAGTAATTATTTTCTTAAGTAGAGTAATTATATAATTGAATATTATGACCTAAACATATAACTAGTGTAATTTTAGTCATAAGTAGAGTATTATGTTACTGGTATTGCGAGTAAACATAAACTATAGTAATTTTCAATTTCAAGTATTGTAATTTTATATTATAAGTAGAGTAATTTTCAATTTCAAGTATTGTAATTTTATATTACAACTAGAGTAATAAAAATTATAAGTAAAGTATTTTATGAAACAAGAGGTTCTATTGATGCCTTGGTGGTTCATTCGTTAATTCTAGATTAGTTTGTGGTAATTTGTTTGATTTCATTATTACTCTAGTTATATAAAAAAAAATTACTCTAGTAAAGTAATTATCATATCTTCTCCTACACCTGAACATCCTTTAAAATCTCTAAAAGAACTACTGAATCTATAATCATCTGGTTGGGGTATTACGTGGGTTCAATTAAATGATCGCAAAATTTAAATTGAAGTGTGTGACTCATGATTCTGGTTCTAAAATCAAATTATTTGATTATTCCGGTTCTAAAATCAAACTAACTTTATGAAGATATGGGGCGATCTTGATGGAATTTGAGAAACAATTTGATGGAAGTGATTAAAATTGATAAAGATGCCGAGCGATTGTATTTATGAAGGGTGAAGAATCAATTTCTTGTTATTTACGATTATGCCATCGCCCAAAATTCAATTTTTGTTCAGTTCTCATGTTTAGTACAATTTTTCACTTTATATGATAGCATATGTTATATGAGATGGATCAAACAAAAATAAAAAATCCGTACTAAAAATACGAACTGAACAATCTCCTCTCTTCTCCAATAACATTAATCACTAAGCACCAAACCTATCTCCATCTAGTTTCTCATCCACCACAAAACCATCAGACTCCAATCATTCCACCACCAACCTCCGCCACCTTTCCACCAACCAAGGCTTCGTTGCCTCGCCGCCGACACCAACCACTGCTTCTGTATCTACAATTGCGACAAATCCGGCAAGACTTTGACTCTGGTGGCGGCATCGCCGTCTTTTTCTGCTGCAACATACTTGCTATAGTCGGCGACGGAAGACGACCACCAATCCTATGTATGATTCTGATAGGAAGTTAAATCCCTGCGTCTTCAGCAAAACCGGATTATTGTGATGATATTAGAGAAGATATATGTTTACAATTTCGCCGATCTAAAACTTTTTTTAATAGATTGAACAACAAAACGTGCGATTTGCCAATCAATTTTGTAGTTAGTGAGTAATATTTGAACCATCATGATTTTGAAGCAGGTTATTTGAGGAAGAAGAAGTAGGTACAACAATTACTCTACTAACAAAATAATTACTATAGTTGAAACAAGTAGTGTAATTAAATTACGCTACTTGTAACCATATAGTGTAATTAAATTACACTTACTTGTAAAAAATATAGTGTAATGAAATTACACTACGTATTTTATTGAATTATCGTGTAATTACATTACAAACATGATTTTCACTTATTTACAAAATTGCAACCGCCTTCAATTTTGTTTTAGTTCGCACAGTTTTTCCATTTGTATGTTAACTACCCTATATATATATATATATATAGGGGAAAGTTATTGTACAAATTAACATAGTGTAATTACAGTTCCCAAATAGAGTAATTATACTACAAAAAATAAAATAGTGTACTAATAATTACACTACTTATAAATGTAATTACACTACTAACACAGATAATTACTCTGCACTATTACACCAAATTATACTACTTATTTCAACTAGAGTAATTATTTTATAAGTAGAGTAATTGTAGTATATGCTTCTTCCCTCCTCAAATTATACTAGTTTCAACTAAAGTAATTATTTTGTAAGTACAGTAATTGAAGTATCTGCTTCTTCCTCCTCAAATTACACCACGTGTTTCAGATAGAGTAATTATATTGTATGTAGAGTAATTATTGAATATGCTTCCTCATCTTCCTCAAATATCCACGACAATTTTCTTCAATTGGAAATATCAATTAGCTTCAATTGATGTATTACTTCGATTTGCAGGTTTCCATTAAGCAATCAATATTCGCAAAAGATTCAATTTGATTCACAAAATTGTAACCTAGGAATGAACGACGACAATATGAACGACGATCGATGAGGTCCGGTGGCCGGAATCTGACGGATGCGAACGGTGACGAAATTGATAAGTAATTGTAGTATATGCTTCTTCCTCCTCAAATTATACTACTTGTTTCAACTAGAGTAATTATTTTGTAAGTAGAGTAATTATAGTATAAGCTTCTTCCTCCTCAAATTATACTAGTTTCAACTAAAGTTATTATTTTGTAAGTGCAGTAATTGTAGTATCTGCTTCTTCCTTCTCAAATTACACCACGTGTTTCAAATAGAGTAATTATATTGTATGTGGAGTAATTATTGAATATGCTTCCTCATCTTTCTCAAATATCCACGACAATTTTCTTCAATTGGAAATATCGATTAGCTCCAATTGATGTATTACTTCGATTTGCAGGTTTCAATTAAGCAATCAATATTCGCAAAAGATTCAATTTGATTCACAAAATTGTAACCTAGGAATGAACGACGACAATATGAACGAAGACAATATGAACGACGATCGACGAAGTCCGGTAGCCGGAATCTGACGGATGCCGTGGGGAATTGCGAGGCAACGAAGCCTTGGTTAACGGAAAGGACACGAAGGTTGGCGGTGGAGTGATTAGAGTTCGGTGATTTTGTGGTGGATGAGGAAGAAGATGGAGATAGAGATAGGGTCTGGTGGTTGAATGAAGAAGAAGATGGAGATGTGGTGTAGTGGTTTTGTTCAATTTGTATGTTTAGTACAAATATTTTATTTGTATTTGATCCATCTCTTATATATATATAGGGTAAAAATCCTAAGAGAACCATTGGCAAATTGAGAACTTTGAGAACCATTTTGAACCACTAAAAAAACACTCTAAAAAAATATTAAAAAAATTATAAAACAAACAAAACCGAAAATTTTAAAAAACTAAAAAAACCAAAATTCTTATATTTCATTCCGATTTCATTAAAAAAAAACCGAATTTTTTTTTTCTTTTTAATTCGTATTATACCTAAACACATACGTATACTTTCATTTAATATCTAGTTACGTAATATACACATATGTACATTATCATTTACCTTAAATTATACATATATGTATAGGAAAAAACATGTGTGTACATATTATACATATATGTATAATAAAAAAAAAACGATTTTTTTTTCTATTTAATTCATATTAAACCTATACACATATGTATACTTTCATTTAATCTCTAGTTATGTAATGTACACATATGTACATTATCATTTACCTTAAATTATACATATGTGTATAGGAAAAAAAACATGTGTGTACATATATGTACATATTATACATATATGTATATATATAATTTAGCTAAACCGAGAATTTTTTTTTTTACGTTTTTTTTTTAGAAACCGGGATGATAAATAAGAACTTTGGTTTTTTTACTTTTTTTATTTTTGTGTTTTTTTTTTGTTTTATGATTTTTTTTATTTTTGGGTTTTTTTGTGGTCTAAAATGGTTCTCATAGTTCTCAATTCTCAAAAAGTTCTCACATGATCCTGATCCTACTATATATATATATATATATATATATATTATATATATATATATTACATATAAAACATATTAGGAGGACACAATGGTAATTTATCACTATTTTGTCTTTATGTGGAGACGCTGTTAAAATGGAATTCTCCGTTATTGTCATCAACCCTCCGGCGAACTTCCACTACAATCATCTCCCTCCTTTTGATGACTTCAATTGCAATCAATATCATATTTATGACCACCAGCCTTTCACTTCTTCGGCAGATACATTAAATGTCTCTGGCGAATTGAATTGCAATTGATGGACATTGAAGGGTTTTCAAGTGCACGTAGCTGGTAGGGTTTTGAATCACGCTAAACAATTATTGGAAACCGATCAATTAAACGGTGCAACAATTGGAAACCAATCAATTAAATGGTGCAATAATTGGAAACCGATCAGTTGTATTGTGGATCAATTACCCTTTTGCTATAAGAGCGATGCTTGTAGTAATTGGTTTAACCACCCCACCTTCCCATCATGAAACCAGGTACGTATGCACTCATATTCTCTTTGGTTTCCCTTACATATTTGGTTATGTTGGTTCTAGGGTTCAATTGATTAGTATTTTTAATTAGACTGACAGGGACTTAATGTCGGATTAAGCCATCGAATATCTGAAGCAGCTACAACTTGGAATGCAGGTATTCTGTTCTTGAAAAAAAATTCTTTCAGGTTTTGGTTAATGGTTATCGAAAAAAACCTTTTAATTGATGTTCATTATTCTATATTAAAAATGTTGTTAAGTGTCGGTTCCCCTTATACTTGGCTCTCCTTGATTAGAAGAATCAGAGACATAATTCGCATTCTATTGTTTATGGTTGGTTTAGTAGGTGTTTCCATTTTGTTAAATAGAGGTATTAGTGAATAGTGACCTAGGATTTTGGATTTCCAATTAGTTAAATGGAGGTATTTCCAGTTCGTTAAATAGAGGTATTATGATAGTGATCTAGGATTTTGGATTTCCAATTAGTTAAACAGAGGTGCTCCTAGTTAGTTAAGTTAAATAGCTATATTTTCTTTGTACTTTGATGCATCCAATAAAGAACAACAGGCAGACACCAAATGCCAAATATTAATCAAGCTTTGCAGGTTGTACTTTATGTGTTCACGTTTTACCAGCTTCTACCATTTATTCTAAGGTTGGGCGGGTTTTGACTTTAGCTAAGATATAGTGCAACCAAAACTAGCTGGGTTAGGTTGAACTGAGCAATTATGGCAAACTTTTTATTGATTTTATTAAATATTTACTGTGCTATCTTTTATGCTAACCTTTTTGGTATTGCCGGCTTATTCCATGGAGTTAACATGTATCACGAGTCGACCCCTTTTTTAGTAAACAGGTCAACATTGCCACCTTTAAACTATTAATGCATACCTCATCCACAATCTTATGAGCCAATCCCTCACCCACAATCTTAACAATCTTAGTTTTGATTTGTTTAGAAATAGTATTTTATAAGTTTTGATTTGTTTAGAAATAGTATTTTATATATGATAATCATAGAAACTTTGCATTCGGTGGGGTTCAAATTTATGTTATAATTAGCAGATAAAGTTTCAAACCTGTGTATACTTGCTTATGTGGTTTAAGTGATGTATGGTAACTGATTCAAAGATAGATGTGTAGCAGTTGAGGCAGTGCCCCTCTTATGTGACTTTATTGTGTCAACTAACTATTTTCTAATTCATTCATTCATTAAAAATTATATTCTCATTTTAGAAATATATGTTTTGTGTTTATGAAATTAGTGCAGACAAGAAGTAGCTAGGACATCTTATAGATGTGTTGCTTATAAACTTATTTAGTGTAACACCCTGGTGTCTTAAGGGAGAAGGAAAAACTAATTGTATAACTTACTTATTTGTCGACTATAAACAAGTTGAGCTACTCATCTTTTAGGTCAATTATCGGATAAAAACTTAAACCCATCTAACTAAACATATCGTGATTAGTTCAATCCGATGGGTTTGCGGGTTAACAGGTTTAATCCGTTAATAAATTTTTTGTATTTCCAGATTGCCCCTTGATATAATTCTCATCTGTATGCAATATTATTGCCCATTAGACTTTGACCCGGTAACAAACAATCTGATCCCCATTATTGATTTCATATGATTTTCTCAAAATTCAGGCTTATTAGTGTCGGTATTTAGGAATGAAGGATACTTTTGCCTTACCATTGCCAAATCTATCAATTGGTAGTTTTTTTTAATGGGGCACTGGAATAGTTTTCTATATTTTGTAAAGAGTGTTTTTTATTTTTGTCTTATTAAATCTATCATTTGATAAGTGACAAGAGCAACATAGTCACTTAAGATTATATATTTTGTGTTATTTTGAAGAATTTTTTCGCATATAGAATCGCGAATGCCACTAAGTTACTCCAACTATTTAACAAACTTAAACATTGTTTAGTTGCAGGTCATAAGGTACTCTAGAACATGTTCAGTTATGTTGGGTAATGGGTCAGAATGGGCTCGATCAGAGTGGGATGACTTATAACACGTCCAATATGGCTCAGGTCACTTTGAAAGAAACAATTTACATGTAAAAAAGGAAACAACATCCTTAAGTCTTTGGTAATGAGGTCAGTCAGTGTGTTTTAATCACGAGTAATTTAATATATGTCACTCAAGAAGTCTACAGTGAATGACTTTGAAGTGTCATTCCGTTTTAATCACGAGTAATTTAATATATGTCACGCATGGAAGAATTTCACTTCGCATTACTTTTTCACTTCGCATTGAATTTCGCTTCGCATGACTGTGCGATGTGAAAATATTGATTTCTCTTCGCATGGCTATGCGATGCGAAATTATTCTTCGCATGGCTGTGCGATGCGAAATTCCTGCCTTTCGTCGTTTTTACCATTTTAAAGCCATTTTTCTCCTTGTTTCCTCCTTAGGACCCGATTCTACTATTTTTATGGGTTTTGGGTTGTACCAACTTTGTATACCCATGTTTCTCATAGTCCAGACGTCACCTTTTTTGTTCTATAATACACCCGTGAGGCCAAAACTCACAAAGTTCATGTTTTTCTTACATTTCACAACCCGATCTATCATTACATTGGTTTGTATGTCGATTCTAACCATAAAACTTAACCCTTTGGCCGAAGCTTACCTTTTTGCTCCGGGTTCGGTTCCGATCTGGACAACCCCGAAGATCTGGACGTTTTATTGATGTTTAAGATACTCGAACACCAAGATCTTCCTTGTTTTAGCCCGGATTCGGATTGGGGTCTTGATAGAAAATGTGTTTGTTCTTGAGTGTGTGTGTGCGTGGTGGAAGGGAAGAAAGTGGTGAAAGGAAGGAGGGGTTGGGTTTATATAGGGGACTATGGGCCCCACAACCCACTCACACTTCTAATTCCATTTATTATCCAAACATTAACACACCCAATTAAGTTAACGACACACAGTTAATTATAGAACTTTCTGTTATTTATAATTCTCAGAAAAGCGGATGTTACACATAACAAAATGGTCCTGAGTGTTAAGGGGGGCGTATGATCATACTTATTGAGGCAACCACTTGCTGAGCACATAATCAAGTAAGCACATATAACACACAAGTCCACCATATGAATTGCAGTTTAATAGCTGAGTATAAATCGATTTGCGTTTAATAGGATATATATGCTACCCCCAAAAGTAAAAGCGTTAAAAAGGGGGGTGTAAGGAACTGACCTTATCAATTGAGGTAAAGTGGAAATCCGAAAGCGTTGATAAGATTAATAACGACAAAAAAATCTGAAAGCATCACGAACACCGAGATGAGCTATCCGCACTAACTATGATAAAGAAATACGAGACTTAATCGCTAATCTTACGGGGTTATTTATTGTGCAAACTCATATCGAGAATTAATTAATATTATGGCTTTATATTAATGTTTATGTTTTAACGGCAACTTGATTAATATTATGGTATATATATATGTTTAAACGACAAAGGTATGAGGTTTGCATATTCGAATTACTTTAACTAAGGATTATAAGTTGGTATTAAAATTATTGTTCAAGCGAAATGATTGTTAAAGAATTAAAGTTTACTTTTATCATTAAGAAATGATTTTTAATTACGGTTTACGAAAATGGAAATTTTGGTTTTCAAGTGTAAAAAGGTGAGATATATTTTATATTTAATTTAAATAATTTTTATTTAGTTTATAATTAATTTTATAGTTTTATTAAGATTTTTAATTGATTAAAACTAATTAATAAAAGATAATTAAATTAATAAAAACTTATATTAAAAAATAAGTGTTTGACCCGGGTTTCGAACTCGGGTCTATATGTTACGAGCTTAATGCTTTAACCAGTTGATCTACGATGGATATTCATTTAAGAACTGATTAATTATTTATTAAATATACTATTAGGTTTAAATATATATATTGCTATAAAATACAAAAAAAAACATGACTGACCCGGGTTTCGAACCCGGATCTCGAGTTTAACAGGAAGCTAACTCAGCCATTGGACCAGATAAGTTATTCGTTAAGACATGGAAAAAAATTAAATATAACCTCAATCTAATGTCGTCTTCCTCTTTGAAACCCTAGGGTTTCAATTGAGGAAAACCGTTCCATGTTCGATCAAAAGGATTTAGCGGTTTTATTCAGTGGTTAAACGCCGTTAATATACATGTTTTACTTACCTGTAATTGTCTTTAATTCACCGGAGTTGGACTCACCAGAAAACGAACACCAAGAACTTGATTACGGCCAACAGAGTATAATAGAGAGGAAAGGAATGGTATGAGCGAGTTGTAGAGGTCGCGTAATGTCCTATTTATAGTCGAGTTGCAACGGAGGTGGTCAAATCTTGGTGTTAATATCCGCGAATTATGCCGGCTAGAATTACGGGATTATACGACGGTTATCGGTTATTATAATCTAATTAATTTATTGATTATGATATACTATCGACGATTAATGATTTTAATATAATTATGTTGATCGTTTAACGAGTTTTATGGCCCAAATCACGTTCTCCGGCACCGGATCTTCATCCGAAAAGCGGGTGTGGGTACGGGGGGATTTGGGCTAAATTAATATATTTTAAAAAATTTACAAATTAGCCCCTGGAGATTTATAATTGTTTTAATACGAAAATAAAAGTATAATTTTCACAATCAGCCCTTGGACTATTGAATGTTATAATTTCTGAATTATATTAAGGCTTTTGAGTATTTACGTGTTAAACCCGTAAGCTTGATTAAGGATAAAGTTTGGGATTTCATCAATAAATTGAATATATAAATAAATGAACGAACATCGAACATAAACGTCGCGAATACTTTATTAATGATAAATAATAAAGATCATACATCGAAATGACCCAACGGGTCGGGTTTACAAATACAAAAATCCGAATCGAAAATTGAC
This sequence comes from Bidens hawaiensis, assembly GCF_021521415.1. Taxonomy (NCBI): domain Eukaryota; kingdom Viridiplantae; phylum Streptophyta; class Magnoliopsida; order Asterales; family Asteraceae; genus Bidens; species Bidens hawaiensis. Next base: position 75,575 of record NW_027494718.1, on the reverse strand, counting down.
GAATGTTACAATGTCTCATGTTATTCATTAACTGATACATTAAACGAGAAATTTGTACAAACCTCCTCAATTTTCGCGATACAAGCGAACGATTCAGTTTGCTCCATGCTTGAGTTGTCAGACTCCGTTTCTGACTTAGATGTAGCATCCTCAGCTGATAAGTTATCCCCACTTGCATCCATGAAATGTTTAGCAGGTTTGACCATTGTAAGATTCTTTTGATTCCCTAAGAGTTTCTGTGACTAGTTCAAACCTTCAGTCACAACCAAAGCTTGTGAATTGTTGGCTTTAACCTGATCCCCATCGGTCGTTGTTTTCTTCTCAGGCACATTTGTACTTTTGCCCAAGTTATGATCTGAAGTACGAGGACCTGTATATTCCTTCTTCGGCTTGTCACACTCTTTTGCGAAATGGCTGAATTCTTAACAATTGTAGCATTTCACCTTTAATTTATAAGATCTTACCCACTTGTTAAGAGTGGGTAGATCCTTTCCGGTTCTTTGCATAAACCGCTTTACCTTACGAACGATCATGGTCATGTTCCATTTTAAGTCCATGAGTTCAAGATCGTCTGGATCGATTTGATCATAGTCCTTGTCAGTAAGTTCACTTACGGCAATTTTACTCCCCACAAGTTGTTCATATGAGCTCTTGAACGCACACATGAAAGAGAGTTGTTGTTCGGCCTCTTTCATGTTTACATTAGGGGGTGAACCTGACAGACTTGATCTAGTGCTAGATCCCGATGACATAAAACATACATTAGGAGGCTGATTACAGCTTAGAGTCCCATTAGGAAAACTCTGAGAAAAGAAAGCTGTAATCAGGACTGAGCTGCCATTGCTGTTCGCCGGTAACGCTCCACCGTACAGCGTAGGATTCTGGCTATCCTTTAATGAAGTCTGACACTTCATATCGTATTCATGTTCCTCAAGTTTATTAATAAACTCTTAGGCGTGAGATTTTCATTTCTGAAATAGCCATTCTCCTTCAATACAAGTAAGAAGGTGGAATACGTTGCAGGCAATGCGTTCTTCAATGTGTCTATCTTGTCCACCTCGCTTGGTTCTAACTTAACTGTGGACATATCAGCAATAAAATGACAGAACCCGCTAATCATCTCCTCAACAGTCTCGTTCTTAAGTAATTCAAAGTTTCTAAATTGAAACTTCACCATCGTTTTCTTGCTCTCAAGACCCAAGCTTCGAGTCTTCAATTGGGCAAATAGAGTCACACATGGCTTGATATGACTGAATTGATGAAAGATGTTCTTAGGTAAAGCCATCGTCAGTGTCGAATAAGCTTTCGTCTCTTTGTCCATCTCTTTGACTTCGTTCGCCTCATACATGCGGAATAATTTGTCAGAATATCCAGTAGTCGCACTTCCGACTTGCGGTGGGTGATATACAACATCCAAGTGATGAACACACTTGGGATGAATTGAACCCAAATGTGCTTGGAACCTCGGTTCCCATCTTGCAAAATCAGACAGTTTAAGCAGCTTTGGACACTTCTTGTGAGATCCAAGTTAGTTGTCCATTGTAATCATTTGCTGCATTAACGCGTTCTGTGAAACTAACGCGTAATACGAGACAGGAGAAGTCATTTTTATCAACTTTTGAAAATCAAAGGACTGAATTTGACAACTTTGAAAACCTAGTCAACGAATGACCAGTTTACTGTAGACACGAATGAGATAGGCAAACAATTGATACTTTAATTGACATGAATGACACACAAATGATATTGACATGAAAGACACACGAATAAGCTTAGATGAATGTGAGTGACTGTAGTAACGAATGTGGTCTGTTAGCGAATGAGTGATTAATGACGAATGAGTTGAACGAATGTCATAACGAATGAGTGATTAATGAACGAATGATTGATTTTCCATTTACGATGACTCAAATTTTAACGAATGATCAATTACAACTGCCTGACAGCTGGCAGAGGTTGTTGTAACTGTTCAACGAATAACTAGTAACGAATGGACTATCATTCTCATAAATGAGCATTCATCATGAATCAAACTTGTCCAGAAAATTTCCAACTCGTCCAATATCTAACAAAACAGCACAAACTTAGCACTACTCGACTCGGAATTCAATTCCGAACCTTTCTGAACTCAAACTGAACCTTAATTCACCTCAATTCCATACCAATTCCTCAATTCAAATACCAATTTCCATCTTTTGGATACTAGTTCCCAAGTACATCTTTCAGTGGCATTGCAAATGTTTCATCAGCTAAATATTTAAGTAAGTTGGATACGGGAAACACATCATGAATTCATTTCATTTCTTCCGGTAGCGCTAAACGATAAGCTACAGGATCTATTCTTTCGAGAATTTTGAACAGTCCGACAAAACGCGGACTTAACTTTCCCTTTTTACCAAAACATACAACACCTTTCCAAGGTGATACTTTAAACAACACTTTGTCTCCTTCTTGAAATTCTAACGGTTTTTGGCGTATATCAACAATCGTTCCCTAATCCGAATCACTTGATCATTCATTGTTTGAACAATTTCAGGTCCTGATGTCACACCCGGCTTCATGGGCTTAGGCGGTGACCTTAGTTGGTACCCGTTTTGAAAATACATCAAAGTATATGTTGCGTAGCGGAAGTCTTTTCTTGATTAAAATATTCATTTATAGAAAACCCGAGAATTAAACACCCGGTATTGTCTTACAAAACATTAAAAGTGATAAAACATTAATTTGCATCTTTTACATAATTAAAACCAAACTGAGCCATCTGATGCGTCTAACGGCTATGTCTTCCATCTTCTACTACACCTTTCTATTGATTACCTGTAAAATAGTTTATAAAATACGTCAGCGACAATTGCTGGTGAACACGCTAACACTAAATCATTTATATAAACCTTTAGCTTCACTCGTAACAACTCATCGGCCCTATAGACCGGCATACCAAATATATCACATAGTGAAGCCCTATCGGTCCTATAGACTGGCTCAATGAGCAGGGACATGATGCTAAGCGTGGTGCGATATGCCTACCCTCTGACCACATATGAATGGATCCAGACACACGTATATGTAGCCCGAGAGCTAGCGACTACTAAAGTTTTAGGGATCTATAATCCCATGTAAACTTTGAGACGTTGAAATGACTCGATTAAATAGTTTAAAAAGAGTTGGGGGCGTATTCACCTTTTGATGAGTTGCTCAATTAACAACTTCCCTGTATTTGATGAATGATTACCTTGGACCTATGAATGATTACCTTGGACCTTTAGTCTATAAAATCATACATTTTGATATTGACGTTTCTTCATATAGAAGAAATCATTTAAATTTCACTTTCTTCCTTTAGAAGAAACTACGTTTATAAAACTACTATGGTTCCTCTTTTAGAATAAACATTATTTATTCAAAATGATTACTTTGTTTACTTAAAACCCTTTCGGTTCGTATGACGTTATGTGTAGCATGCTTTGGCGTAATAGGTTTCAACACTCTCATCAAGCTCTCCAGGAAAGCAAACAGGTCCCGCGGTTGATTGGTATTTATACGAATTACTTTCCTTAGACAAGAGATTCGACTACCGGTGTTGTCACCCTTCCATTTACTACATGCCCATCATATTTTTCTGTTTAATTATTCATAAGCATCTTTTATAAAAGAAATTAACCTTTCTTCCTTTAGAAGAACGTTAATAAACAATAACCTTTGTATGCAAAACTTTATGCTTCTTAATAATAAAGAAATGTCTATTTTTGTATACCTTTATAAATAAAAGGCTTAAATATATCTATAATTTTTCCAAGGTTAAGGCTATACCCTCAACTACGATTTAAACTATGAGTTGAAATATCCTAAACATAACTCTTACCTTAAAACGGGTATAGCACTTAAGCAAGAACGAGCACTACTTCGACTATACGTAGGGTGTCAGGGTATGGAGCATCAAACTCTAGAGCGGCGTCGGGACTCTAACTCGGTGGCACGAACTTCGAGAAATTGGGAGTGGTTTGGTGTTTTGGATGCCACAAATGAGGAGCCCATGCTCACTATTTATAGCCATCCCTGGTCAGACCATCATCACCACCATGTGACATGTATCATTCTTGATGATGAGTCATGTCATAAGGTGGTGACATGTGGCATTCACATTGATTAGTCATTAGCCATGTGTCAACTTGTGAGGACACGAGTTGTTATGCGTTGACATGTGTCTTTTTGTGTTGCCACCATGTGACATATGTCATTTCATGGTGATGAGTCATCGGTCACGTGTCGCTTCCATATATCTTTAGCTAAATGACTAACTGGTCCCTCAATTTTCTAAATTGTCAAAATTTATATGGAACTTGGTAGTGTGTTACATCCTCCCCACCTTTGAATTAATCTCTTCCTCGAGATTGATCGAATAAGTAGGCATATTTCTTCTTCATTTCAGATTCTAACTCCCAAGTAAACTCGGGACCTCGTTGGGAGTTTCATCTTACTTTAACTAACTTTAACTTTCACCTCTTTAGTCTTTTAACTTTGAAATCATCTATCAGTAGAGGTTGTTCTACAAACTTCAGATTTTCATTAATTTCGACATCTCTTAGAGGCATTGCTAAAGTTTCTTCTGCTAAACATTTACATAACTTAGAGAGGTGAAATACATCATGCACTTCACTCATTTCTTCCGGCGAACGTAAATGATAGCCTCCTAGTCCAATTCTTTCTATGATTTTAAACGGTCATACGAAACGTGGACTTAATTTTCCTTTCTTTCCAAATCGGACTACACCTTTCCTAGGTGATACTTTTAGCATTACTTTATCACCCACCTGAAATTCTAAGGGCTTCCGATGATTGTCAGCGTAACTTTTCTGTCTGTCTCTAGCTGCTTTTAGGCGTTCACGAATTTGAAGTATCTTATCAGTTGTTTCCTGCACTACTTCTGGTCCAGAGATTTGATTATCTCCTATTTCAGACCAACAAACCGGTGTTCTACATTTACGTCCATATAATGCTTCAAATGGTGCAGCTTTAATGCTTATGTGATAACTATTGTTGTATGAGAATTCCATTAGAGGTAAATGGTTATCCCAACTGCCTCCTAAGTCTATCACACATGCTTGGAGCATATCTTCCAATGTTTGAATTGTCCTTTCACTTTGCCCGTCAGTTTGGGATGATAGGCTGTGCTAAGGTTTAAACGTGTGCCTAAGGCATTTTGAAAACTTTTCCAAAAGTTAAACGTAAATCGAATGTCTTTGTCTGAAATGATACATAGCGGTACACCATGTAAATATCTACATAAAGACGTGCTAATCTGTCCATTGAGAATGTTTCTTTTATTGGTAGAAAATGGGCAGATTTTGTTAATCTGTCTATAATAACCTAGATAGTATTGTTTTGACGTGAAGTCATTGGGAGTTTAGTGATAAAATTCATGGTTAATATCCCATTTCCATACTGGTAATTCTGGTTGTTGCAATAAGCCTGACGGCTTTTGATGTTCAGCTTTAACTTGTAAACAAGTCAAACATTTGGCAACATACAAAGCTATATCTCTTTTTATTACATTCCACCAGTAGTTTTCTTTAAGATATTGATAAATCTTATCACTACCGGGATGCATCATATACTTAACTTATGAGCTTCATTCATAATCTTCTCACATAAGTCTCCTACAATTGGTACCCAGATTCTATTCCCAAGTCTAAAAATATCGTCTTCACCTTTGACTAACGAGTCAATGGTACCATTTCGTTTTTCTCATCAATATTATTTTCTTCTATTGCTTGCTTTTGAGCATTCTTTAGTTGTTCCATCAAATCAATCTGTAGTTCTAATCTTAATGCTCTAACCCTTTTGGGTTTCTCATGCTCTTTTCGACTTAATGCGTCTGCTACAACATTAGCCTTTCCTTCATGATAGACTGTCTCGTAGTCATAATCATTTAAGGTCTCCATCCATCTTCTTTGATGCATATTCAATTATTTATGGTCAAAAATATGCTTTAAGCTCTTATGATCAGTATACACTATGAATCTAACTCCATAGAGATAGTGCCTCCATAATTTAGTGCGAATATTATGGCACCTAACTCTAGATCATGAGTTGTATAATTATTTTCGTGTACTTTCAGTTGTCGTGAAGCATAAACTATAACTTTGTTTTTTTGCATAAGAACACAACCCAAACCTGTGTGAGAAGCATCACTGTATACAACAAAGTCTTCTATACCTTCTAGCAAAGCCAAGATTGGTGCATTTGTAAGTTTCTGTTTTTGCATATCGAATGCTTCTTGTTGTTTTGGTCCCCACTCGTATGTAACATTCTTATGAGTTAATGAAGTCAGTGGGACTGCAATTCGAGAGAAATTCTCTATGAATCTTCTGTAATATCCTTCCAAACCTAAGAAACTCCTGACTTCGATTGCGACCTTGGGATCTCCCATTTAGCTACAGCTTTAATCTTTGCATGATGTACTTGTATGCCACTTGCATTGACAACATGGCCATGAAATTGTACTTCGTGAAGCCGAAATTCACACTTAAAGAACTTAGCATACAACTTCTCGTTTCTAAGTAACTCAAGTAAAATTCTGAGATGAACTTTGTGATCTTCCTCTGATTTAGAATAAATAAGTATATCCTCAATAAATACGATTACAAATTTATCTAAATATGGGTTACAAATTCTGTTCATCGTATCCATGAATGCAGCTGGAGCATTAGTAAGTCCAAAATGGCATTACCGTGAACTCGTAATGTCCATCCCTTATTCTGAAGGCTGTCTTGGGTATATCTTCTTCTTGGACCTTCAACTGATGATATCCTGAACGTAAATCTATTTTTGAAAAGAAACTCGCTCCTTGGAGCTGATCGAATAGATCATCGATTCTAGGTAGAGGGTATCGATTCTTAATAGTTACTTTATTCAAAGCTCTATAATCGATGCACATTCTCATTTACCCGTCTTTCTTCTTGACAAATAAAATTGGAGCTCCCCAAGGTGAAGAACTTGGTCGAATGAATCCTTTTTTTCTAACAGCTCGTCTAGTTGTTTCTTTAGCTCCTTCATTTCTATCGGTACAAGTCGGTATGGAGATTTAGCTATTGGAGTAGTTCCGGGCATCAGATCATTTAGCTATTGGAGTAGTCTCGGTTTGGTGGAATTCCTGGTAGCTCTTCTGGAAATACATCTAGAAAATCGGCTACTACTGGCACATCATTGATTTCTTTCTTTTTGGATTCTTCAGTTACGTATGCCAGAAATGCTAAACATCCTTGGTTAAGGCATTTGTTAGCTTTAATCATGGAGATTATGCTAACCTGACCGGCATCTTTATCTCCAGCTCTTCCATCTGTTGCTCGAAGTTCTATGGTTTTTCTGTAGCATATGATACGGGCTTGGTTATCTGGTAACCGGTCCATACCTAAGACTATATCAAAACCCTTCATGATATACAATCTCACAATCATAGTCGTTCAAAGTTTCCATCCAACGCCTCTGCCTCATATTCAATTCTTTTTGATCAAAAATATGCTTCAAACTCTTGTGATCAGTGTATATGGTAAACTTAACACCATACAAATAATGTCTCCATAGCTTTAATGCAAAAATTATCGCACCCAATTCCAAATCGTGTGTAGTATAATTCTTTTCATGAACATTCAGTTGTCTGGAAGCATATGCAATGACTTTCTTTCCTTGCATCAAAACACATCACATACCCGTGTGCGATGCATCACAGTATATGACAAAGTCATCCTGACCTTCTGGCAAAGCCAAGATTGGCTCATTTGTTAATTTTTCTTTTAATGTCTTAAATGTTTCTTCTTGCTTTGGTCCCCATTCAAACTTGACCGACTTTCGAGTAAGTGCTGTTAGCGGGACAGCTATTCTTGAAAAATTTTGGATAAACCTTCGATAATATCCAGCTAGACCTAGGAAACTTCTCACTTGAGTTGGTGTCTTTGGTTTCTCGCATTTGGTTATGGCTTCTATCTTAGCGGGATCGACTTGAATTCCTTTTGCATTTATAATATGACCGAGAAATTGAACTTTCGGTAACCAAAATTCACATTTAGAGAACTTGGCATATAACCTTCCTTTCCTCAAGGTTTCCAACATAACCCTCAGACGAACTCGGTGATCTTCTTCCGATTTGGAATATACAAGAATATCATCAATGAACACAATAACAAATTTGTCAAGGTATGGCTTGCAAATTCGGTTCATCATATCCATGAATGCTGCCGGAGCATTAGTGAGTCCGAAATGCATAACTCTGAACTCATAATGTCCGTACCTTGTCCTAAATGCTGTTTTAGGAATATCTTCTTCTTGGACCTTTAATTGATGAATATCCTTATCTGAGATCAATTTTAGGAAAATAACTCGCACCTTGAAGTTGGTCAAACAGATCATCAATCCTGGGAAGCAGATATTTGTTCGTGATTGTGACCTTATTCAGCTCCCGATAATCTATACACATTCTCATTGATCCATCCTTCTTTTTAACAAACAGTGTCGGGACTCCCCACGGCGACGAGCTTGGCCTAATGAATCCTTTTTCTAATAATTCATCCAACTGTTTCTTCAATTCCTTCATCTCTGTAGGGGCTAGTTTATAAGGGGACTTAGCTATCGGTGAGGTTCCTAGAACCAAATCAATTTTAAACTCTACTTCTCTGTCTAATGGAATTCCTGGTAACTCATAGGGAAACACATCTTTAAACTCTGAAACAACTGGTACATCTTCCAACTTCTTTGATTCGGATTCTTTGGTTACAAAAGCCATGAAAGCAAGACATCCCTTTCCTAAACAACGACTGGCTTTTATCTTTGAAATTTTTCCAACTTTTCCTGCCTCCTTATCTCCGACGATTCGAATGATTTTACTATTTGGTGTTCGAGTTTCAATCGTCTTATCACTACATAGAATACGGGCTTGGTTCATAACCAACCAATCCATTTCTAAAACTACATCGAATCCTGCTAAGGTCATAGGTAACAGTTGTACAGGTATATCATAACTATCTAATGAAATTGTTGCGTCTTTTAGGGCTTCATTTATTTTAATCAATTCACCATTAGCAGTTTCAACCTCAAGATGATCATTCAATTTTTACTAGAGGTGTATTTAATAAACTACAAAACTTATGGTCTATCAAACTTTGATTAGCACCGGAATCAAATAACACTCTAGCATAAACGTTATTGATAGGAAACGTACCGGTAATCACATCCGGAATATCGGCTGCCTTCTGCGTGTCGAGCATGAAAACTCGAGAATTTCCTTTTCTACCCTCGGTTCTTGCACCACTTCCACTTGCACCAGCTGTAGTGATTACTGGCTTCCTCTTCGGGCACTCGGTACTAAAATGCCCCTTCTCTCCACAGTCAAAACATACCACGGTTTTTCTTTTGCAATCTGCTTCAACATGACCAGGCTTCTTACAAAAATTACAGATGACAGTGTTGGCTGGTCGTAAACATTTACCATAGAGTCTCCTGCCACATAACTTACAAATGGGACGAGTGTACATAAATGTCCCTTCCTTTCTCTTCTCAACTTTCCTCACCTTTCCACCAACAGGCGGCTTCTCCTCAACCTTCTTCCTTTCATCTCGATTACGAATCATACCATCCATTAAATATCCAGCTAATTCCATTGCTGACTCAATCGTTGCTGGCATGTGCGAACGAACTAAATCACGGATTTCGATTAGTAATCCGTAAATATATCTAGTCACTTTGTTGAACTTGGGGGTGACCAGATGTGGGACAATGCGATAATACTCCAAAAACTTGGTGTTATACTCTTTTAAATTGGTTCCAATAACCCGGTGATTCCACAACTTCGTTTGAATTTGGTCGATTTCGTTAATTGGACAGAACCTCTTCAAAATCATCTCTTTAAACACCTTCCACTCCAAATTATATAAGTTATCTCTGCCTTTAACTTCGATGAGTGTGTTCCACCACTCTAATGCCTCTCCCTTAAATATCTGGGAGGTATACTGAACTTTTTCCGTTTCTGAACACTTGCTGATGATCACAGTCGATTCCATCTCCTCCAACCATAGGAGGGTTACAATTGCTCCCTTATCTCCATGAAATTCTTTGGGGCTATAAACCTTGAATACCTTAAAATCACATCCTTCTTGAAATTTTGGTTTCTTTGTTTTATTTGGTAACTCGTTTTCTGCAGTCAAGCTATTAGTACTCACTTCTTCTTTCTTTCCTGATTCTTTCTTTTCTGTTTCCTTCTTTTCAGTTTCTTTCCTTTCAGTCTCCTTCTTAGTTTCCCTTTTAGATTGGACAGGTTCGTTTTTTGCTTTGGCTTGGTCGTTTAGAACGGGAAGCAGTTCTGCTTGGATTTTTTTCATTAGTTCAACTAACGGATTAACATCCTCTTTAATCAGATCACGAATACCATATACATATTCAGGAGGTATTGCTCGAATATTTTCATCTACTGTCCTTTCATTGTTGTTATCTTGGACAGTTGGGTTACTATCGGCCTTTTCTTTTCCTGACATTTTGTAAAATTAAAAGTAACAATAACTTAGGAAATAGTAATACAACATTTTCCATTTCATTTGATTTATGTTACATAGAAAGGGAAATACAACAACATAATCATAACAACTTATTCTAATCTTTGACCCACTTTTTGACAAGATTTTTCATCTTATCACACTTCTTTATTGTTTTCTTCCCTATTTTCTTTTTATTTACTCTTTCATTCCTGAGTTCATCCATCACCGCGTTGGGCGGATTTGGATAACCTGTAGGTGCTGATGCAGCAGGGAATAAATATGCATTTTCTCTAGGATACAAGTGGGGATTAGCTACGTATGCCTGCATTTCCTCATCAGGTATGTTATTGGTGTAAAATTCCTCAATCAAACGTCCTTATTCTCTTATCGCATTGGCCTGTTCCGAGATTGTTGGGATGGGACCTATGTAAGGTGGAAATTGGCGATTATCTTGTTCATTTTCTTCTTCCTGCTCGGGTTCAGAGGAATCATCCATTGGTATTTGGGGTTGAACTAGAGTACGGCGACTGGGTTCTGCAATGATTTGGGCATTCGGGGGTGGCGATCCAAAATGCCATCTGTTTGGATCCGAGTGACAATTCATCCAGCTAGAGGAATCGGTATATATTTCCTGATTAAATCTACTCTGAACTTCTACTTCCTCTATCGGGTGATGCTAAGGATTGTTCTCTGTTGTGTCATCCGATATTTCAATCGGCATTTGCTGGCTACCAGGCATGTATACCGGTTGAGCTCCGTATGAAAATTCGGAACTATCGGCTGCTCCCGGTCGAAAAAAGCTAGTATAATAACTATTATTGTTGCTGCTTGCCATATCTGGCAGATAAGGAATAGGGGTGGGATTAGTCCTTCTAGCGACTCGATGCTTATGACCAAGATAATTAATATACGACATCTACACTTTAATTAGTCTTAGGGATAGAAAAGATTACCAATCCTATCTTATCCCTACATGATAATAATAATTAAAATAATAACATTCTTATGGTTAAAGCTTAGGTACTATTATCATAATACCTATTTCGCTAAAACCGGTGGCTCTGATACCAACCTGTCACACCCCGACTTAGGGCATAGGAGTGTGACCAATAGTTGGTACATGTTTTGTAAATGTATCAGAGTTATGGGTTCATTTTAGCGGAAGACTTAAAGGTTTAATATAATATTAATTTACATTGAAAATTTACTTGGGAAATTAAATACCTAAGTTGAAAGTTTACACAATACTGTTATTAAATATTACAAGGATTTGTATATCAAAAACTGAGCCATCAACTATGCGAACTTCTATCTCCGGGATAACTCTAATCCTTGTATCTAGTAATCATCAAACTTAGTTACCTACAGGTGGGATTAAAATACGTCAGCTATGTGCTGGTGAATCGTTATGACTCTAAAAGCATATAAATAACAATCATAATACAAATATAGTTTTCTTGACAATCTCAGCGGATATATTACTATAACCGGTATATGTAACACTGCCCTACACACACACAAGTCTCCGAGCCACGTAGCCCATACCGGAGAAACTATATATGACCATTAGCCCGCGGCCACGTAGCCTTTGACTGTTTAGGCTTAACGGTTATGTTTGGATCCAGACACATGTGTATTCGGTCTGAGTTTGTTTATTCTCTAATTTGTATTACAATGTTTTAGAGATCATGTAATCTCATGCAAATATTTGACTGACTCAATAAGGCAAACAACTTGTCTATCTTATAGAGTATAAATATGTTTGACTGTTTATAAAGGTTTAACGTATTCACCTGTATCGATGATATGATTGTTTGAAAACCTTTCTTGATTGCAAATGACTGTCAACCTATAAACAAATAGGTTTGAATGATCACCTTGTTGGTGTTTCTTGATTAGACTACAGACTTTAAGTCTGGTTTTAACCTTGATTAGATTTGTGAATGTTTGAAATCATAACTGTGTTTGTGTGACATTTGATATAGCATGCTTTGGCCTAATAGGGTTTATCATGTTGTCAAACTTCTCCAGGTAAGTAAACGGGTCCCGCGGTTGATTGGGATGTGTACGAATTACTTACCTTAGGCAAGAAGAGTCTACTAATGATATCCCCCTTCTAGTGACTACATGTCCGTCAAAATATAGTTTTGTATAACATTATATTTATAAAAATAATGTTTGATTGAAATCTGTTCGTGAATGCTTTTGAAAATACTTTCAAGGTTAAAGGCCATAGCCTTGACTGAGTCTAAGCTTAAATAATATAATTTGACAATAACTTAGACTTAAATTCTACCTTAGTAGATGCTTGAAATACTTATGCTAAGGCAGAATGATTGCTTAGTTGGCAGAACTTTGCTCCTAACTGGCTTAACTGCTCTACGGCTCGTTAACCCTTCAATATTTGCTCAAACTTCACGAAAACGGACCTCGAGACTCCTCGGCAAAGCTAGCACGCTTCCCAATACTAGGTGTGTGAAAATGAGTGTGAAAATGGTATGAAATAGGCTGAACCCGTAGCTGCCTATTTATAGCCTTGGATCATGCATCTTCGCGATATGCGAAGATGCAACCTATGACGGTTCGCGATACGCGAAGGTGCAAAGTCGGCGCCGTAATTTTGCATGTCAACCGGGTGCTGCCACGTGTCACCACGTCACTGGATAAGCTTTGAAATGTGTGCCAACAACTTCGCGATACGCGAAGATGTGCTGCTTTGCATCTTCGTGATACGCAAAGATGCATAAAATTTAGAAATTCCATTTCCAGTCCTTCTATTTCAAGATTTGACATTTTTAGTCCCTTAACTTTCAAATTTTGCATTTTTAGCCCAAAATTAAATAGGGTATTCTCGAGATGTTACATTTTCCATCATGTCTTTCTCCACAAATTTTACACACTGGTCAAGTAAACACAACTGACCCTTATTTCCTCTTATTAAACCTCTTTCTCCCATCTCCTTCTTGTTTCTTCTCACTAGCATTCTTTCTCTCTTCATCATGGTTTCTGATGATACTTTCCATTAAGTACCCAGCGAGTTCTATAGCCGATTCAGTTGTAGATGGCATATGTGAGCGTCCATGATCGCGAATTTCCTTAGGTAACCCATAGATGTAATGGGTAACCTTGTTATATTGGGGGTAACCAGGTGTGGTACCAGTCTGCAGTACTCAAGGAATTTTGTGTTGTATTCTTTGAGATTGGTTCCGATCACTTTCGTGTACTAGACAAAACTTCTGCTTGATTGGTTATTTAAAAGTTCTCCATTTAAGATTATACATATTACTTCTTCCCTTCACCTCAACAAGTGTATTCCACCACTCTAGTGCTTCCCCTTTGAACATCTGAGAATTGTATTGGATACTTTCCTCTTCTGTGCACTTTCTTATAATAATAATAGATTCCATCTTTCTGATCAACGAAGAGTAACTATTGCTCCCTTATCACCATAAAATTCTTTCAGCTTATAAACTTGGAAATCCTTCAAAGTGCAACCCTTGCTTACTTTTATTCTTTTTACTTTACTCGGTTCATTATCGGCGGTTGAACTTTTATACTCGTCATCTTTCTTTTCCTTTATTTCTTTTGTCACTTTAGACTCTTTCTTTGAATAAACAAAAATACTTTGGCTCGGTTTCGCATGTTTAGATGATTTGGCCATGCTTTTTGAATTAGCAGTGTTATCTTGTATCATTTTTATCAGAGGTGTCACTGCTTCTTCAATCATTTCACGGATTCCACCCACATATTCTTTGGGTATAGCTTTCTTAATTTCAGGAGTCTTTGCTTGTTTACTGTTTTTACTCCCTTGACTTTCTTGATTCTTTTCTCCAGACATTCTGTTATTGAATAAATTAAACAAATTCAAAACAAAGTACACATGTTGCCTTTATTTATGTCACATTATTTATATTACAGAGGCATGGAAATAAAAACATGCTTAACATTATCCCTAGTCCACTTTTTAACAAGATTTTTCATCTTGTCACATTTCTTAATGATTTTTTCGCCTATTTTCTTTTTCTTAATTCTTTCATTTCTTAGTTCATCCATCACCGCATTTGGTTGGTTCGGATTCCCACGGGTGTGGACGCTGATGGAAAAAGATAGGTTGTCTCCTTCAGATACAGATGCGAATTTGCTACATATGCTTGCATTTCCTCATCAGGAATGTTGGTTGTGTAGAATTCTTCTACCAGTCGGGCTTCTTCCCGAATTTTATTTGCTTGCTCAGAGATTGTTGGTATGGGACCTTGATATGGTGGGAAGTAAGGAACTTCATTTTCTTCCTCATCTTCCTTTTCTTCTTCTGGTTCAGTTGAAAATCTAGTTGGCATCTGGAAAGGTATACTTTCATGGGGCATGGTAACCCTCGTTTTCGGTCTATGACTTGATCCTGCCACTGCATGCAGATTTTGATAATTAGGTGGTGGCGACCCGAAGTGCCACTTACCTTGGTCATAATGACAGTTCATCCAGCTGGATGAATTTGTACTGATTTCTTGCTTGATTTTGTTTTGGACATCCATTGCCTCAGAAGGATGGTAGGTCGGAATTTCAGACCGAAAATACTGTGGAATGCTCTCAGAAATATCACTAGATATTTCTATCGGCATTTGTGGACTGTCGGGAATGTACGTCGGTTGACTTCGGTAAGTCAAATAAGGATCTATCAGATCTATCGGATTTATCGGATCTGTCAGTTACTTGTGACCGAAATAACAGTTATTGCTGGCCATATCTGATGGCTCATGTTCAGGTGCAGGTTTAGAGCGTCTTGCTACTCGGCGTCGTTGCCTATAGTAGTTTGTATAAGACATCTACACAGATTTATACTTAGAGATAGGTAGACTACCAATCTTTGCTTATCCCTACTTATCAAATAAACGGTTAAATCTTAGGTACTATCTTATTATTACCTAATTCTCTGAAACTGATGGCTCTGATACCAACTGTCACACCCCGACTTAGGGACTAGGAGTGTGACTATCAGTAGGTACCTGTTTTGTAAATATATCAGAGTTGCAAGTTCATTATAGCGAAATACTTAATAAAATATTAATTTACATTGAAAATTTACTCGGGAATTAAATACTCGAGTATTCAGTTACAAAATATTGTCTTAGTTTTTTTTTTTGCAAGGATTATATTTTAAAAATTGAGCCATCTTGTGTCGCGACCATCTAAATTCATGACTCCAGTCCTTGTCTAACGCTACCTGCATTTAATTACCTTTAATGGTTGGGAAAAATACGTCATCTATGAGCTGGTGAAACGTTGATTAACTCTAAAATAATTTATAACAGTCGTTAAATACAAACATAGTTTTCTGTTTCACAATCTCAGCAGGAATGCCTGTCATTCCTGGGATTTATACCACTGCCCTACACACACAATTCAAGAGTTCCCTGAGTTACATAGCCCATGTTTGGAGACGGCCTTCCCCGAGCTATGTGACCCCAGTTGGAGAACCGGCTATGACTGACTTGGTTTTGTATGCCAATTGGTCAGTTATGTATAGATCCATACACATGTGTATTCGGTCTGAGTTGCTTTTTATTTTCTATTTTGTATTATAACGATTTTAGAGATATGTAATCTCATGCAAATATTTATCAGACTCTTTGTAATAAACAACCTGTTTACTACAAGAGTAAAAACTATTTTATCGGTAAAAGGTTTAACGTATTCACCTGTGATTGTCAGTTCGGTGTTGTTTGGAAACCTTTCCGGTCTGTATGCTGTTAACCTATATTTGTAATAGGTTTGCATAAATACCTTGATGGTGTTTCTTGATTAATCAGCAAACCTTAAGTATGATTTAACCTTGATAGAGTTATAGTCGTTTATGAAAGTATACTTGTATTTATTTATGACGTTTGGGATAGCATGCTTTTGCCTAATAGATTCTATCATGCTGGCAAGTTTCTCCAGGGAAGTAAACAGGTCCCGTGGTTGATTGGGATTTGTACGAATTGCTTACCTTAGGCAAGAAACTTATACTAATGATATCCCCCTTCCAGTTACTACATGCCCATCAAAATATATAGTTTTGATGATATTACTTCTTATGAAAGTACCGCTACTACTTTTGTAAAAACATTTCTTAGAAATCATTTACAATTAATGACTATACTCTTAACTAGGTCTTAAATAACTATATAATGAAGTAACTTAAGCATAATTCCTACCTTTAACGATCACTCGAGAAAGAGAACAAGAAAATATCAGCAACTCGTCGGTATTGCTTCACTTAATAAGACGATTGGACGTTAACAGAGCTTCAGAACCTCATTTCTTGTGCAAACTTCAAGAAAACAAGCTGTCGGAAAGCCGGGAAGCTTAGGGCACGAACTTCTAGGTTAAGTGTGTGTACTAGAAAACATGTTTTTGGGATGATTTGGTTCAAACCAATAGCTGCCCTATTTATAGTCGATTTTGGCTTCCTGCGCGTCGCGCGAAGGATAAAACTCTTAGCCACTTGCGTCGCACGAAGCAATATTATGCCATGTCAGGACACGTGGCTTGTACAATCGTGCCACGTGTTGATACGTGGTTGGACATGTGTATCAGATTACTTCACGTGGTTTCACATAGCGCGAAGTATTCCTTCGCGTAGCACGAATCACTCTTGTCTCGGTTTCTCTTCCTGCTACTTCGCGTAGCGCGAAATAGAATAACTGGCAGCTTCGCATAGCGCAAAGAATTAAAAATTCAGAAATTTTCATTTTTGACCCTCAATCTTTCAGAATTGACATTTTAGTCCAAAATTAGATGGGTATTTTCATGGTGTTACACTTGCTGTGGATCCCGTATAAATACACCCGAACCTCTCCTGGTTCGTTTTGGCTTAAGCTGATCAATCGCTATTTCCTTTCCCTTAGCCTTACGTTTTCGTGTGTCTGCACCACCATTACCACCATCTGGACCACCATCAGTTCCACCATCACCCGCATTAACACCACCTTCACGTTCAGAATCAGAGTCATCATGTATCCAACGATCATTAAGTGGAGCCACATTATCTTGTACCAAATTCAGATCTCTCTTTCACTTTCTATTTTATTGAATATTAAGATGTTGGTATAATACCCGAATAGTCGTAACGATACCCTATCCGATCGAAAGAAACTTTTATACGCGAATCCAAAAGCTCTGCCTGAACAAGGTAAGACATTGTGCCATCATGTAAAGTTTCTATTCTCGTGATTATCGTTATAATTATGGGGTTTATACTAATCTAGATATGCTACATTGTGCTTAACCTAGGTGTTTAATATCGGGAGTCTTGTTAATTACAAACTTTCAAGGTGAGACATTCGAGTTTTTGTACAACTCATAATTTTCGTGAGACAACTGTTTTTCCAATACCGTCATGATAGTTTTCTAAACCTATTAAACTCATGACAGATAGTTCAAATCTTTTTACATATATTTTCAAAGGATTTTAATTACATTACAGTTATTAAGTCTCTGTAGACTTACGGGACGATTACTACTGGTATTGTGGAGTTTTATATACGAGGCTTACCTACTGGGCTATTACACACTACTTATTGGACAAGTGTTAACCAATAAGTAATATGACCACAGTCATAGATATGGTCGAGTGACAAGTACCTTTTGGTAATTTGTAAGCAAGCAGATGTAAAATCATCTTAATCCTGTAACTGTAAAATGTGTCATTTACAAATGAATGTATTCACCGGTATTTCCTGCTGATCAAATATTTTTAAACATGTTTTAGGTGACTTGTTAGAGACAAAGGAATGATGCCTGCGGGCTTCCAGCTTAAATAAGTGGCTTGTCACTAGAATAAAGAAACGTATTTTGTAAATTAGGGTTTATCCATATAAAACTTATGTTTGTATAGAAGTAGGTTTTAATCCCAGTTTATAAAATAAGAATCATGGTGTTTTTATAACTCTAATCATTTTTCCTAACTATGGTCTTAATGAAATACTCCGCTGCAAATTATTTTAATAAACACCGATACCACCAGTCGATATTCGCGGCTCCCTTCTAGGGTATAGGGGTCGGGGGCAGTGATAATGGTCAACATGACATTTTCAGCCAAGATTGACTCTTTAGTAAAATTGATTTTTCACAAAGTTAACGACTTTTGTAAGTTCAACATTTTGGTGAAAGGTGACCAAAAAGTTAAAGAAGGTTAGTATTGAATGCGTAGAAAATTTTTAATGAAGATGGCGGTTGAGAATAAAATGCCTAAAAGGAAAGCATTTTATACGAGCATTTTATTTTATAGAATATGCATTTGGTCTTATGTGCACAAATGAACAATGTATCATGTAGAATATACATTTGGTATTATGTTATTTTTGTAGTGTGTTATATTTTGTTATCTTTATATAATTTTTTCTGTAAATTGTCATACTATTAATAATACAATTGTGTTAATATTGTGTTTTTAACTTGGTTATTAACTTATATCCTATTGTATAATTTAAATTAATTTATGAAAATGATAATGATAATTTATATTATAATATTTTTTATTCTATAAATTTGATTAATTTATACGAGTTATTTTTTGTTACAATAAATTGATGAAACAATAACGAGTCCAATAGGGCTTCAGTGTCACACCCCGACTTAGGGCCTAGGCGTGTGACCCATAGTTGGTACCTGTTTTGTAAATATATCAGATTTGCGGGTTATTTTACGGAAGACTTTGGTTATATAAAATATTAATTTATTTTGAAAACTTCTCGGATAGTAAATATCCAAATGTTGAATTTACAAACCTTGTTTGCAATAATTTAAAAATTGAGCCATCTCTATAAGCGAGCATCTAACTCCATGAGTGACTATAATTCATTGCTATCTGTGCTAAATCTATTTACCTGAAATGTGAGGAAAAATACGTCAACAATATGATGGTGAATCATTAACTCTAAAACATTTATTAAATCTTTGACTGACAAGATAGTTTTCTTGAACACATTCAGCAGAAACGTCTCTTATTTCTGGGACTTGTGCCACTTGCCATACACACATAATTATGGTTCTCCGGGAACTGATGCCCATTGGAGAACTTTGGTTATGACTATTAGCCTGCGGCCACGTAGCCTTGGGTGATAGGCTTAACATATATGTTTGAATCCAGTCACATGTGTACTCGGTCTGAGTTGTTTTTATTTTTTACCTTGTAATTTAAGGATCACGTAATCCCTTAAATTTGGAGATAATGTAATCTCATATAAACATTTGACTGACTTGTAAAGATAAATAACCCGTTTATCTTAATGACTGACTGTAAAAGGTTTAATGTATTTACCTGTGATTGTCTGTACTGAATGATGTTGTGATCTCGTTTGAAAACCTTTGTGAATGAATGTTGATTGACCTATAATAAAATAGGTTTATATAAATATCCAGATCGTCTTTTAATACAGCAACAGTCCTTTAGTCTGGTTTTGATAGCTTTAAACCTTGATTGATCATTTGTTTGAATGAAATATTTATACTTGTAGTCTTTTTGTTTGTTTACCAAATCATGTGCTAAGTGAAGAAACATTTATGATGAGTTTCTTTTTCAAGAAGAAACGTCAACTCACTATAACCTTTGTATGTAAAATGTTACGTTTCTTAATCATGAAGAAACATAAATGTTAATTATATCTCTTGCGTAAGATGTTTCTTAATCGTGAAGAAACTATTTTTGATTATATCTTCTTGTAAGTAAAAGCTTATATTTCTTAATCATAAAGAAATATTATTTTAGCTATAACCTTTGTATGTATAAAGATTTTGTAAACATAATTATGATCAAGGTTTGGGCTATACCCACGACTATGGTCTAAGCCATATAATAAAGTAATAACTTAAGCGGAACTCCTACCTCACACGGGTATTCAGATTTTATATGCTTAAGTTTGTACGAGTAGCACTTCTACTCTCTATCGCGTACTGAGGCTTAAACCTTCGGAACCTCGGGGCTTGGCATGAACTACGAGAACCAGCACGTAAAACGAGACTAACTATGTGTGAGTGAAGATGTTTCAGTGTAAGATGGAATGTGCCATAAACCCCCCTATTTATAGCAGATTTTGTGCTCCTTCACGTGGCGCGAAGGAACAAGGATTTAGCTGTTCGTGTCGCGCGAACCGACCTTAAGTTTGTTGAGTCACCAGCGGGTTTGCCACGTGGCCTGACAACCCGCCACGTGTTGACACGTGTCTTACATCCAAAATGGTTACTTCGTATAACGCGAAGTAGTCAAGGGTTGGTCCTTCGCGTAGCGCGAAGCCGTCCAATTTTGAGTTATGTATTTTGTCTTTTACGTAGCGTGAAGACTTTTTCTAGATTCGTTCGCGTAGCGCGAAGGATCAAAATTCATATTTTACTCTTTTGGTCCCTCTCCAAAAATACTAAAGGCGGCTTGCGACGATGCGAGCGCGCGAAGTGCAAAATGCGTCATCAAAGCACCACATTGTGCTAGAGCCCGTGTGTGTGCGCATCGGGTGCTTCGCACCATCCGCTAGGACTACTGGGTGCATCTTGGTATATAAGAATATTACTATGGAAATTCTTTATCTTATAAAGAGTTTCCAAGTTTTATAATTTTCCAATGTGGAAGAAAATTTCTTTTTTCTATTTATGCCCATGTGGAATACTTCCACTTTCTTCATTCTTTTCATGTGGGATGAGTCTATTTTTCTTGTTTCTTTAATATGGATGCTTTCACCTCCATATTTTATATTTTCCATTACTTATTTCGGAGAAATTTTAAATCCCTCATCTTTAAGTGGTCAAATTTGAACCGAATTTTTGGGGATGCTACATTCAGCAGCTGTAATAACTACGAAAATAGAAAAAATGGATCCTTTTAGTTGACGACTATCAAAAAAATCAGAAAAATGTTACAAAATTGAGATTCACCACATTTAATATAAGTTCAAGATACATAAGAGCCCTAACCATATTTCGACTTGTAATTAATCCATATAGACCAATAGAAAATAAATAAGCACTCAAAACAAGTATATGTTCGAGCATCATTAACCAACTCCTTATAAATCTCGATTCATTTCAATATAAACAAGAATTTAACTAATTGGATTGACTAGAATATAACGAGAAATGCAATAAAGTAATATATTGGGAATAGATTGAACTATGAAAAAAATTATATTTCGTATACAAAGTCAAATAGAAAAAAGAAAATATACAAAACTACTATAAGTCCAAAAACTAGCTATACTTAAACTCCAACTAACTATAATCCCATATATATCCAAAACAAGCCCGCAACAAGCCCATACAAACATACTAAAATCCCACAAATTAAACTTAAATTCCAAGTATAAATATACCCGTCTCAATCCAAAGACCCAAACTATAAACTTAAAACTCCAAACAAACTATAAAAGTATCCATCTCAATTGAAAGACCTAAAAGGTTAAAAAAATATAATGAACATAATTTATTGATCCATGTAACCTTTGATTTTCATTCAAAATCTGCATCTTAAACACGCGGGGTAAAAGCTAGTGTGTGTGTATACATATCTTACTATACTAAGAAGCAAAAAGAATGATGCTTAGTTGTCCTAACCACATTCTTCTCCTTAATCCATGCTATTCATGGGTCATGGTGAAAATGATTTGACCCATGAGTTATAACATTTTCAATATATTTAAAGATATTATACACACATTAATGATTATTTACAACAAATTAATGCCTAAATATAATTATGCTCGATGTGTATCTTTCTTTTTATTGAAGAAATCAACATTTTTTGACAATAAGGACTTGTGAATTCAGTTTGAATTATGCAAAGCTTCCCACTTCATATATATACAGTTTTAATTATGCTGTAAAATTTAAATTTTCAATTAATGTGATTATTTAATTTTGAATATTTAATTTGATTTTCTATACATAATCGTTCTCATAATGATTAATTAAGCCTAAAAAATTTGGAATTCTACGATTCATGTTTTTTTTTTCTAGAAAAATTATACATCCGAGTTTTTTTTTTGAACCATCAATTCCAGGTTTTTTTAATTTCATAAGCATTTATCACATAATCAATTTCAACGAAAGAAATATGATCATATACAAAAACAACTTTTCATGATAGTTACTTTTAGATGACATGCACCAAATCATTGTATGCACTTCTAATTTTTTTGGTTTTATTATTGTTGTGAATTCGTTTTTACTGCTTCTTTGAACTAAAAGCAATGTTAAACCCATAACAATATTTTATCTATTTATAGATTCTTCATATAAATGTAAATTTTGAGATTCAAGACTTCTTATTGTTTGTATTATATATTTAATTTCTTTTTTAGCTTTAATTTTGTGTCTTTATTTCAAATGAACTTTATTAATTTTTTTATTTGACAGATCCATTTTTTTATTTGACAGGTCCTGTATAATTCAATGTTTTAAAAACCGCTATTTTATTCGTATCGGATTAGACTAAAAAATGGTATAGCTGGTTGAACCGGGTTGTATCAGGAGGTTTAATCGGGTTGTATAGTTTACCTTATGATTTCATATAAATGCAACTTTAACACAAAAAATACGTGATTTCATAATAAAATATTATTCAAAAGTTAATTTATGTTCAAAAAACAATACAAAAGCACTTAATTTTCAAACAGAGTTCTTTTAAAATAAAGGTGCACAATAGGTTTATGCCATCGGAGCGTTGCATGCATCGAGTTCACAATCGCTTAAAAGATGAAATTCACTCTCATCGGGCTGCTTACCGAAATCCGGTTCAACCGGGTGAACCGGCCTAAAAGACTAGTAATGTTATGTAAAAATAACTCATTAAAATATATATTATGTTATATAAAAAATTATATTTGAAAATAATATACAAAATAATTATAAATATATAAAAGTTAAATAATAAATTGTATAGGGGCCGAACCTAAGCCTAAAAAACTATTACGAGCCAAGCTAGATCTACATGTAAGTTAAACTTTCGCACCAATAAATTTAAAAAAGGCAACTTCATAGAATAGTAACCAACTTTCAAAAATATTCTAATTAGTTCACTTAACTTTAAAAAGTGTTTCAATTAAGTCACTCAATTTTCATGTTTGATTAAATTAAAAGTTTTAACATGTTTTTTTTAGCCTTTTTCTTTTTTGTTTCACATAGGAAATCTTTTTATCTTTTTTTAAGTTGACGCTGAATGCGACGTGAATTTTATTTTTTTTAATTTTAATATAGTTAACGTTTTTTTTTTTTTTAAATTTAGCTACATATATTGTAAATTCCGAACCCCACATGTTATCATTCGTTTCTTTCTTGACGCACAAAAAAATCGGTGAGACTTGATTTGAAGATTTAGTGACCCTATTTAAACAAAACATGTATCACTAGGGGTGTTCACGGTTCGGTTCAAAACTGTGAAACCGCCCAAACCGGTCATCGGTATGGTTTCACGGTTGGTTTTTTTCTTAACTTTCGGTCGGTTGGTTTGAAAACTTTCAAACCGTAACGAACGGTTTGGTTTACGCTTTGTATCAAAAACCAACCGTTTAAAACCAGACTGGACCTTATGATTTAATTATATTTAATTTTTAAATATTTTATATATATGTGTGTGTGTGTCGGCGCATACAAATATATTAGTATAAATAATCAAATAAAAAGTATTTAGCATAAAATATAAATTACTAATCACAGTAAATATAAAACAACGGGCTAAGCCCAAATCTAAAACTCGCAAACTTTAATAAACCTTTCAAATTTATAAATGAAAACCCAAAAATCAGTTTAATTTTATGAAATTATGTAAAAATTGAGAGCTTTGTCATAAATTATTTTGGATATTTTGTATAAAACTTCAACTAGTTCAAACCGTGAAACCAAACCGCTACTAACGGTTCGGTTTGGTTTGGTTTAAGAGTTGGTTTACGAAAATCAAAAACCGTGACCTAAAACCGCGAAAACCGAATTGTGAACCGCCTAGTTATCACTGTCATAATTGGAACAAGGAGGGTTAATTTGAAATCCCTTCTTCTTCTTCTTCTTCTTCTTGTTGTTGTTGTCCCAAACGAAAAGCAGCAGCGTCCACAAAGAATCAATCAATCTCCTTCCTTAACATGGTGTGGGGCCTGTTTCCGGTCGACCCTCTTCCAGGTTCATCTTCAATTTCACTTAACATGGTGTGGGGCTTGTATAATTTACTAGATGTCGCAATCTTTTGCTCTTAAAGTTACAGAAACATTAATTGAATTGTTGGCCGTAGTTAGTTTTATGTATTAGTATTACGATACCCTGAATATTTCTTCTAGATCCATCCGCCTCTTAACATTATCTTATTATTATTAAACAGGCGAAGACACTTATTATTTCTTTACCAAAGGAACTTATAAGGTGGGACGAATAGGTAATGCCAATCCTTTCTTTCATACTCTACATATCATATGTTAAACCATCATCACAAACACCCACCTGCATACAAATTATGAACAGGATGCGATGTAATTGTTAATAAAGACAAAGGAGTGTCACGGGTTCATGCAGAAATACTCATTCATGAAATGATATCATCTCAAATTACCATCAAAGATTGTTCAAAATATGGAACCTTTATTAAAAAGCCAATCGGCCCAAAAGAAAAGGTGCATGAATTCCCCAATAAAGAGACAGCGTTGGATGATCAAGATCTTGTTTCATTTGGAACCGGTAATGCTACTTACAGGTATACAATGTTAACATATTTATTTTCCATTATTTGTGTGTCTTTTCTTATATTTATGTGATGCCCACAGGTTCAATTATGTTCCTCTTGTGTTTTTTATTTATGGGTTGGAGCCTGCCCGGTCAAAACAGATTAAAGAGAAGATATCATCCATAGGTACGCTCGTCTGTTGTTATTTGTTATTTGTTCCGGTCTTGGTTCGTTTGAGTCAAACTCCAAATTTTAAACGAGCGGAGTCTTAGCCAAGGTAAGCTTGGCTTGTTGGCTCTTGGCTCGTTTAAGTTAAAGCCCAAATTTTAAATGAGCCGAGCCCGATCTAAGCTAAGCTTAGCTTGTTAGGCTCGTTGGCTCGCTTTTGGCCCGTTTTAGTTAAAGCTCAAATTTCAATGTATATAAAATATGGGTTTGGATCAAATACAAATTAAATTAACATGCTAATTGTGAGAATCAAGTAGTGTAATTATATATACAACATAGTGTAAGTAACTAAGTATAGTGTAGTGTAATTACACTACGATGTAATTAGATAATTACACTACTTGATTCTCATAGTTAGCACGTTAATTTAATTTGTACGTTAACTTTCCCCTATAAATGTAACCCAAAGTATAAAAAAATTTAATATACAAGAAAATAAGATAAGTTTTACAATTATGCATTATGCGTGCATTAATAACAATATATATTTTTTTCTTTTTTATATGTGTGTGCGTATCAGTATGTGTAAAAATATAAAAGTTATTATTTTTTAAATAAACGAGCTGGCTCAACAAGCGATGAGCCGGCTCGGCTCGGTTTGTAAAGGTGCCTGAGCCCAACCTGGCTCGGCTCGGTTACAACCATAGACGGGGGAGGGGTTGTTTGCGGGCGTTTTGTTTGATACGAAACCTCCTAAATAAAAAAAGTATATTTGATGAGCAATATTACAAAATGATGTGCAGGTGCCTCTATGATTAATAAATGGAGCTCAAAGTGCACACATGTTCTTGTTGATGATACTGCATCATTGAACGCTGATATAGTTGATGCTGTAATGTCCAAAACACATTTTGTTAGTTATAAATGGGTAGAGGTAGTAACTTACTCATTTTTTCTGTTAATTATAAGTATGTAGTTGCTTGTATTTAACCTTTTTTCCCATGGTTTTTAGTTACTTGCAGATAAGCGTATTGGCACTAACATCCCGAATTGCAATTCGTAAGTACAACTTATATTGACTTTTGAAAGTCAGTCAAAGTCTATTTTTGATCAAAATAACCTCGTAAATTGTTTTATTCAAAGATCATTATTATAGTATGATAGTGTTTTTTTTTTTCAATCATGAGTAATGTGATAGCGCATTAATTATTTTTAAAAATAAAATTCAAAATTAAAAAAATGTCTTTGAGTCAACCCAATCCAACTAAATGACCAGTTTCAGCCTGAACCCATTTTGACCTGCTAGCAAACGTGCAGCTATGCGCCTACCTTGAAGTTGCAAGGGGTCTCTGTTAAAGTTGCTGAGCCTGAGTATCGAGAAAATTGTTTAAGCGGATACACTTTTCTCCTGGAGTCATCAGACAAGGTAAGCTTTTCAAAAGACACACACAATACATATACATATACATATACATATACATATACATATACATATACATATACATATACATATACATATACATATACATATACATATACATATACATATACATATACATATACATATACATATACATATACATATACATATACATGTACATTTTCTTTTCAGAACTTCCAAATACTTTTAAGGAACTTTTAAAACTTTTAACATAGATTCATTTGGTTTATTTACTGTATATATATATTTTATATTAATTGAGGTAGTTTTGTCATTTATTATATGTAACTTTATGATTGCATACATTTAAATTCTTAATTGTAAATATATGTAATTTGGTTATTACATATATGTAAACTTGTGATTACATATACGTAATCACAAAATTGCATATAATAAATGACAAAACTACTCTCAAGTAATATTTAATATACAAAATAAATAAATAAAATGATTGTTTGTTAGGAGCTCTTGAAGTTGCTAAATTTTTTGGGGTTCTGAAGAGATCCAAACCCTATGTGTATATAACGCACACGCACACTCACATATAATATTTATGAGTTCTTTATTATGTTACAGTATAAAGTTAAGAATAAGTTGCAGTCATTAAGTGAAGCCTTTGGTGCAAAAGTTATTCCTGTTGGAGAATTCATTCTACAGAGTCAGGTTCCCATCTCTTCATTTTAATCTATATAATTATATATATATTGTATAAATGCTTTATCGCATGTTAGATTAAGTTATAATTATTTTTAGGGTGTGGAAGATGATGAAACTAATTGTTTTGTACACGTTATCTCTGAAGATGATTCTGTTTGCTCTCATGATCTTAGTTCTCTACCTAAAGTGAGTGAAATTAACTTAATATGTTTTGTTTTATCGGGTCATCTGGATGAGGCTGTTCTTGTATCGCCACCTGGTAAGATTTTGTATTTATTTATTTAAAAAAAATAGTTATTTACACGTATGGTCCTTGTGGTTTATTCATATGCAAGTTTAGTTCCTAACTCTGGAAAGCTACGTGTATGGTCCCTACTGGTCACTCAAGTGTAACATAAATGATCCCTGGAGTGGATGGACATTAATTTTCTGTTAATTTTTTTTTAACAAAAGGGCATTTTGGTCATTGATTAAAAACTTAACAGAAAACTTAGCGTTATCCACTCGAAGATCCATCTGTGTTACGTCTAAGTGAAGTGTAGTAGGCTTCTAAATTAACAAACAATCGGGCACGGACAGCTAAACAAACAATGGTTTTGTTGTTTGTGTTCGTCTACTAAAAGTATAATGAATGGTTCCGACCGTAAACAAACGGACTTAACTAAACATAGATGAACGAACATAACTGAGCTAAAACCAATTAAAAGAAAACGTGAACAGTGTGTTGTGCCTAAAAAGTTATTAAACCTAGACTAAATTGTAACGGGCCTAAAAATTTAAATGAATATATTAATAAGCGTAAACGAACAAACTTAAACAAACGTAAAATTACGAACATAAACAAATTTAAATGAGCAAATGTAAGCGACTAAGTGCACGCTCACGAACATTTAATGAATGAATGAGACATGTGTTCATGTTCGTTCGTTTAACTAACTAAATAAAAACTTTTGTTTATGTTCGTTTGTTTATTAAATAAATGAACTTTCCACCAAACGGTTCACCGAATGTTCACTTCATTTACAGGCCTAGAAAGTAGGGACCACCAATGTAATTTCTCAGAGGCAGGGGCTAAACTTGCAATATAGCTAAAAACTACAGGGACCATTTAGCACTAAAATATTAATTTGCCTGTTTATATTAAATGGTTTATCAATTTATCACATGTAATTTTATATCAAATTGCAGTGGTTGTCACATCTACATGCTCAACAGATGAAACAATTGTAGCAGATTCTGAACCAGAAGTTGAAATCACATCCGTTTATACAAAAGTCAATACCGACAAAATAGAATCTGTTGAAGATGAAAAGGAAATAATATCTATCATAGTGTAGAATCTATTAATGAAGTGGAGACAGAGTCAACAAAAGTCAATGTTGACCAAAGAACAATCACAGATGATATTAGTGCAAAGTCAAAAGATGGTCAACAAAACGATGATGGAATGTTGACCCGAGAACATAATATTGATGATCATGAAGATAGTGAAATGGGAACTTCAGATGTGATTTTCAGCCAAGATTTGATCATCCATAACGCAAATCTGACAACTAATCAAGTTTTGAACTTTAAACGATTCAAAAAGGTGAGTTATAAATAAATAATGTTTTAATTATGATCACAAAAACTATATCATTACAATAATAAATCTAAATATTTGAGTAGAAACGATTTAAGAGATACGCATTAAGGAAAAAAAAAAGAAAAAAAAAAACTCTCTTTGACCTTCAGCATAAAAAGGCAACCCAAGTCAAACTGTTAGTAAGTAAATGGGCCAAAATTGTCAACGCTAATTACCCTTATTCAATAATTGCAGATGGCAAACGAATCAAGAAACGGTTTCCATAATCTTGTACCTTTTTCAAAGCATCCTTACAAGTATGGTGACACCTCTAATCCTGCTTTTATTTGTTATATTATTATTATTATTATTTTTATTTTTATTAATTGCTATTAATAATTGATTTTGTTGTAGAGGGTCTGAATATGAGGATGACGGAGTTGCCGAATCTTTGTTGGAAGAAAAGAAACGTAAACAGAGAGAGGCGATTGCAGAAGACCTGTTTAATAATGCAAGGGTATGATTATTATATATGTAATAATAAATGTTAATAGAAGCATTTGTGATTTCTGAATAATGTTTCAGGCGAAGCAACGAGGAGCAGCAGGTTTCGTATCAGGGCTTTTTAAGGGAAGATGACGTAACTGCATGACAAATTTATGTGCAATTAATTAGCATCTTGAATTGTTGCTAAAAACTTTGAACCAATTTAGTGAGATGTTCAATGTTGATTCTTTGTTTGTGTGGGAATGAATATTTGACTTGTATTATCAATCTTTCATGTAATCTTTCTCCAAACACCAATTTCATATCTCAAATCAATCACAAAATGAATCCAACGAGCATAGGCATGATGGATTAAAGCCGTGACAAGGAGTCAGCCAAGTTCACAAGAATTTGCAGCACAACTTGATCCACTCCTTGAATCAAACAGGCAAACATCCACACACGCCTCCTGTCTAGACACCACCATCTGCGGCCAATGTTTTCTTCTCCAGCCATGCACTATTTCCACACCTTGATGTTCAATTTCAAACCACATTTGTCTGTGTGGGTGACGAACAGCCCCATGGTTTAGTGATGAAATAATAAATCTAAAGTGACAATGACAGGAGTGTTAGGGATGAGTGAGGGGAAAGATTGCACACGCCGCCCTTATAAGTATACACAAAGATAAATGACCATATGTTAGTTGCTGTTTGTTTTTTAAGAGGTAAAATGTCGCAGTCTGTGGACCACATCTGCAGGCATCTTTAGCAAAAGATGTGTCTCAAACCTCTGTGGTCTGCAAGAAGAAGACTGTTTTTTAGCATCTGCAGAATGCTAAAATAAAACAGAAATTTTTAAATAAACTGAAATTTAAATAAAAAAGTCATTTAATATCGAAATTTAATTAATAGTCAAACATCACTAAAATAATATTCATAAAACCACAATAACATTTTTTTTAAATCATTTGTTCCGTAGTTTGCATAATTTCATCTCGTAACCGCATCATATATTCCCGATCTGTTGCAGTGCCATGTGCTTCAACCTCATCTTCATCAGCATCAACGTGCATATGAATATTTTCGAATGACACATTGGGTTGATCGTATTATTCAAACAACTCATCGCTTTAACCCTCTTTCTTAATAATATTATGTAGCGCGAAACATGTAATTGTAATGTTCCTTTGTATTTCCAACGGAAATTGAAACACCCCAAATTAAATAACCATTTTTATTGTTTATTCGGCGCGGAAAATATGGTCTCAAAAGTTTCTTTAGTTTCCAATAACATAAAACTAAATTCTATTAACCGAACACAACGTTTAACTTTTACAACAACTTGTTTTCTAATTAAAGACAATACGTATCTAAGATGGACCATAAAAACACATAAGAACACTTGTAGTGAATCTTTTATCTTAATCTTAATCTTGATAATGAAAGATTGAAAAAGGCTCTAGAGATCACTTCTAGAGAAAATAAAGTTTCAAAAATGTTTATAGGAGAACAGGTTAGCTTTGGTGTTGAAAAATATTTAGTTAGATAGAATGAAAAATCAACTTTTAAGAAAAGACAAGATGTTTCAGACTATATCCACAGCCTGATGTGGGTCTTTATGACTACACTCAAGATTTTTTCAAAATTTCAGTTATTTTTCTAACATTTTTTCAAACCGACTAAGAATTATTGCTGTCTTAGAAAACGTAAAAGTTGGTTGCTTTTTTGATAAGTGGTGATATTTTTAACTTTTAAGATGAAAACTTTGTGCTCAACCCTTTGATAAGTGGTGATATTTTTAACTTTTAAGATGAAAACTTTGTGCTCAAACTAAATGGATCTATTTGGGTGTCTTTGACCTCAATGTATATTTTAAGCTTTCAATAAACCATTAAAAAAAGAATTTATAGAGGGAGGGTAGTAAAACTATACACGGACTCTTTATCCGATCCGCGGATCGTTAGAAGACATCCACCACCCACGGATGCCTTATCCAATCCACGGATCGTCGTAAGACATCTGCACAAGGAACACGTGGACTGGTAAAGCCATCCACGATCCAACACACTTCGTGGGCTTCCACCATAATCCGCGGACTGTCACGGGAGCATCCGCGGAAAGAACCCACAAACAACTCAAGGGACTCATCACACGCATGATTCCCACGTGATATGGAAGAGCAGTTGCAACAAACTATGTTTAGAAGATTCCCTCAATATCTCATGACAGCGACATCGACCAATGGAAAGAAAACACCTGGACACATAATGGTCATCCCATGACGTGCACAAATAATGGCTACACCATAAACGGGTCCAGGATGTCACATCCAGTAAAGGTTCGACACGTGTCCATTCAGGTAGAGAGGGAATAACTTGATAGTGACAACTCCACCAATCACCTTCCCCACCCCCCACCTTCGGCTATAAATACAAAGATCATCTCTTCAAGGTATTTATTCACGCTCTCAAGCTTTACGCAATATACCGGTACTCGTATTATTTCCAATTAAGATACAGTACTGATTCTCACGCCGGAGGGTGGTTACGGGAAGACCCCCCACTCTGTCCTTCCTGTAACGAGACTCAACGGTGTTATGTTTTGCAGGCACTAACTTGGATCTGTCCTCATAACACTTCAGAATACTCACATCTGGGGAAATACCCGATCGGACTATCCAGTTCGATCTAGTGTTTCTTCATTGGCGCCATCCGGTTTTAGCTAGATTCACGATTTTTTCGATTCACTGTGATATGAAGATGAGTCAGAACCAACAGCCATCTATTGCTTCGACAAGGTCCCGTCGTACTGAAATTCTGGACGATCCAGTCCATGAAGGACAGGTGTCGAACGACCTTCGCCGGAGCACCAGAACTCCGGTTTCGGAAATAGAACCGGAGAAGTTCCAAGGTTTGAAGACTTTGCACCTCGCAGAAACACCTGAACCCCGGTCCGGGAAGACCAGGCCGGGGAGTTCCCGAGGCACAAAGTCACTGAGATCCAACGGACCACTCAGAGCCGGAGTCGGAGAATTTCCCAGATTCGACAGGGACGAAACGAGAACCTACCAGGCCAGATCTGGTAAAAACATTCTCACCCCCGGAAGAGTGGTATCAACAAGAGAAACAACGGCTAAAAGAGGAGTATGAGCGAAGAGTAAGGCGATATCAGGTACAAGCCAGAACACTGACGTATGACTCGCCTCCGTCGATGCCGCCAGCACCCCGGCGCACTCAAGACATAGAGTTCGAAGACAACTCTCGGTCAGCCGGTCGGTCGCTGGCAAAAAGCCGCGAAAAAAGTTACCACACTCAGTGTACTCTATCTCATAGAACCCTACGAGATACCCGGCAGAAAGAAACATTTCAAGAAGAAGATTACGCTAGTGACGGCAGCTGGGACTATGGTAGGGAAACCTCTAGTCGCCCCAAGCCGTTAGTAAAGCATGCTGAATATTTCAGCGATGCGGAAGAAGACTTCACCAAACCATACCGTCCCGCTGCATTCGTCGAAAAGTCGAAGTTCATTCCGCGAATAGCCACCGCTCTTTTCCCAACAAACATTAAAATCCCTAGTAATTTGGGGAAATACAACGGGATGACTGATCCGAGCGACCGTTTGCTGAACTTCACAGCAGTCGGCGGAGTAAGCGGATGGACGCTGCCCTATTGGTGCCACATGTTCGCATTAACACTAACAGGGGCAGCCAGAGAGTGGTTTGAGAAGCTACCAGACGGTCAAATCAAAAGCTGGGATGACTTGGTAGCAAAATTTTCACAGCATTTCAGTCAGCAGCGTAAGCATACTCGGGACCAGTCAGAAATTGAGTGTCATCCGCCGAGATAACGAATCACTAGAAAGTTTTATCACCAGATTCAACAACGAGAGCTTGAATATTGGCGGAATCAGTGAGGATATGCTGAGAGGAGCTATCCGAGTAAACGTAAGGAGCCCAAAGATGGTCAGATGTTTGACGGGTCAGGATGGCATGCCTAAGACTTGGAACGGAATCATGTCCGCGGCCAAGGTCTTTGCAGCCACAGAAAAATTGTTAGGGTGGGAGGCGCCCAAACAACATACAAAAACTGAACCTCCTAGTGCTCAGTCAAAAAAGGAAGAGAGGGGTTCAATATGGTCAAGAATTCAACCCCCGAAAAGCTCTTCCAAGCAGATTGATGCCAGATCACTGATCGGGTAAAAACAAAAAGATAGAACAGCGGGCAAGTCGGACCGGCAGCATTGGACCCCCTTGAAGAAAACTCCATCCGAAATCCTAACAACGGAGAACATCGAATTTAGGAAACCTCAACCGCTAATCAAGCGAGTGAACCTGAATCCAAACAAGCACTGCATGTTCCACGACGATATCGGACATGACACAAACGAGTGCATAAGCTTGAAGAATGATATCGAGTCCGCCATAAAGTCCGGGAAACTTGATCACCTGCTCAAAAACGTGCGACAAGGTCCACGGAAGAACACAACTCGCATAGATAAAGGGCCCACACGGAAGTATAAGTAGATGGAGGCGGATGAAGATGAGTGGAAAAGCGAGCCTGTAATTTTTCCAAGAATGAAAGGAGGCCCATGCATGAAGTAGCCTTTAATCGTTATAGCCATGTTCGGTCATTATCGGTCGCCGAATGTCTTCTTCCACACAAGAAGCACATCCGGCATAATGTACGAACAATGTTTCGAACAACTAGATGATGAAGATAAAGCAAAGCTGAAACCTGTGCATGCCCCAGTCTCCGGGTTTGGGTATGAAGTTATGCACCCCAAGGGGGTCATAACATTTCCAGTTACGCTAAGCGACGGAATCCATACGAGATCAGAAGATGTTGAGTTCCTCGTCCTACCCGCGAGATCCAGACATGACATAATCTTAGGGCGGGAGGCAATTGGTGACTTCAACGCCAACCCTTCCACGGCGCACGGTGTAGTAGGCATTCCCACACGAATAAGGATAGCAATTATCCGGGTCAACAATCATTACTATGCAACAGAAGGATCAAAGCCTGCGAAGACACCCAAGAAGACACTGCGCACTGAACCTGAGAACTGTGTTGTCAATCCGGAATACCCGAAACAAACTGTCACAATCGAGGCAACTATCTCAGAAACAGTGCGCGTCTTTCTGAAACAGTTGCTAATCAAGAATGCTTTGCCTGGAAGCCTTCAGATATGACGGGCGTTTTGCGAGAAATTTTAGAACATCGGTTACGGGTCAATCTGGCGTATACACCGATCGTTCAGAAGAAGAGAAAGATGGGGCCTGAACAGACAAAAGCCATGAATGAGCAAGTACAGGATTTGTTGCACGCAGGCATCATCCGTGAAATTCAATATCAGACCTGGGTTGCAAACCCAGTGATGGTTCCTAAAAGCAATGGTTCATGGCGGATGTGTATCGATTTCAAAGATTTAAATAAAGCGTGCCCCAAAGATTGTTACCCTCTCCCAGAAATCGATCTCAAGGTAGACGCGGTGGCACCCTTCAAATTCAAGTGCTTCTTAGACGCTTACAAAGGGTATCACCAGATACGGATGGCAGCCCCCGACGAAGACAAAACTGCTTTCCGTACGGACCAAGGCATATTTTGTTACAAAATGATGCCGTTTGGCCTAAAAATCGCGGGTGCCACATATCAGCGTCTAATGGACAGTACCTTTTGTTACAAAATGATGTCTGTGTTGGTGCATGATGTCAGTAGTTCAGTGTCGAGTGTCTGTAATCGTGTTAGTTAGATTTGAGTTTTGTATGTAAGCGAAGTTACAAACAAGTTCGCTTATATGGGCGAACTTGTTAGACAAGCGAAGTTAGGGACAACTTCGCCTGAACATACCAGGCGAAGTTGTCGTGTCTATATAAGCTGTTTGTTACGGCTTATTCAATAGATTAAGAGTTTATTCGTGTATTCGAGTCAGAGAGTTTTGTACTAAGTGATCATAGTATCACGTGTTTACGGTTGGAATACAACGTGTGTTTGGTTATCGTATCGTGTGTTAGCTCGTATTGTTTTCTATACTCGTAACGTCTTACGTAGGGATTCCGCACCTACGTAGAACGCGATATCTCGTGTAGATCCGGCTGGGAACCTACAATTGGTATCAGAGCTTTTGCTCGATTGTGTGTTCGGGATTATCACGCGGGTATAGAAATCATTCCGTTCGACTATTCGCGGGACGAGTTTTCTGAGCTTTTGTGCTATACTCTCCTCCTACAAGCTTAAACAACCCATAACACCTTCACAAACCTCGAAAAACCCAGAAATCTAATCTGCAGAAAGTTCGTGTTCATCAGGCGAAGTTGCCGTCACTGTTAGTAGGGTTTCGGCGAAGATATAAGGTTAAGCGAAGTTATCCACAACTTCGCCTACCTCTTCACGTTCGCTTACCTCAAGCGAAGTTACCCACAACTTCGCCTACCTCCCAAGTTCGCTCAACTTAAGCGAAGTTATTCTCAAGTTCGCCAATTTAAGAAAGTGAGCGAAGTTACAAATTCACGCGAAGTTAAGTTTTAAGCGGAGTTATTCACAACTTCGCCTACAGAGCTGTTTGAAAATAAAATTTTTGATTTTCGGATTTCTTTGAGTTTTGAGAAAGATGTCTTCGATAAACATTACTGAACTGGTAAAGATGGAAGTAGAAGCGGGTTCAGCTACAAAGGCACCTAAGATGCTTAAGAAAACTGATTATGTAGCGTGGAAAGATCGTTTTGAACAATATGTCAAGTATCAAGATGCCAAGATGTGGGTGTGCATACAAGATGGTTACATTCCACCTACTGCTGAGTATGAGGGTCGTGATCAGATCAAGAAATACAAAGAGATGGAAGAAGAGGAGAAGAAAATGTATGAGGCAGAAAGCAAAGCTCATGCAGCAATTACAATGGCTCTTCCACAAGAGATACTTCACACCTTCCGAAAGTATAAAACTGCTAGAGAGCTTTGGGAAGCACTTGAGAACCGGTTTGAGGGCAATGTGGGAATTCGTGCCTCGAAAATTAAACTTCTAAAAACCCAATTCTCGGTCTTCAAGTATCTGAAAAATGAATCACTTGATGATATCATCACTAGATATTATCATCTGATGACTGAACTCAGCAACTATTCAATTGCTTACAAAGAAGATGAGATAGTTGAAAAGCTTCTTGATGCTCTCCCACCGAAATGGGAGATGTATACTGTGTTGATGAGAGAAGATAAAGACTTTGCTGACTATGACCTGGAGACAGCAGTTAACAAGCTAAGAACGTTTGAACTGAACATGGTACGAAAGGAGACACCTACCGATCAGGTTCAAGATCCGGGTATGTATGGTGCAAAGGTTAACTCTGGATCAAGTTCGAAAACTGAATCATCTGCTTATTACTCTAAGGGAGAGTCAGGCGCTAGCTCAACACATGAAGGACATGTATCTCTCAACATGAACGGTGATGTGTGCTTTGTAGCTGGAGGATCAAATGCTTCTCAACCTCAAGCGACCAAGAGTAGTTTTTCCCCAAGTGTGTCAAACAACAACTACTCGAAGATGCCCATGATTGTTAAATCTGTTGAACAGCAGTTTGCTCTCTATGCATCTTTTATTGCTTCGTATGAGAACTAGATTCAGGGAAAGATTGTTGATCCTGCAATTTTGGATGAAGACTATGATCAGATCGATGCTGATGATCTGGAGGAGATGGATCTGCAGTGGCAGATGGCTATGATTGTCAGAAGGGTGAAGAGGTTCATGAAGAAGACTGGCAGGAAGTTTGTCGGAGAGAGGCCAGGGTTTGATAAGTCGAAGGTACGCTGTTACAACTGTCAGCAGAATGGCCACTTTGCAAAAGAGTGCAAAAATGAACGTGTAGAACGCAGTCAAAACAGATCTACACAGCAAAGTGGTAGTGGTAATGACTATAGAGCCATGATTTCCAGACAGAATGAGGAGTACAACTGGAATCTGCATGTTGAAGAAGTATTTGAACAGGCCAATTTGGCAAACATCGAAACTGCAGATAGTGAGAAGAAGGGAACTGGTGAAAATGAAGCTTACATGGCAGATGTGGCAGACCAGCTCTCCGAGGTAAGTACCGAACTCCCTTGTACTAAGTGTGAACATCTGTCTGAACAACTGACAACTATAACTGATCAGTTTGTTAGTTTGGATGCGCAATTTAAAACTTTAAAAGAAGATCATCATTTCACTAAAGCTAGAGAAAATAGTTACAAAGTAAAAATTAAAGCTAGCGAGAAAGATATTAAAAGTCTTAAAGCAAAGCTTGCTGAAAAAATTCAAGTGATTGATCTTAGCTATGAGGTTCTAGAAGAGAAAACCAAACAAATAGCTGAAAGGGAAAAACAGATAGCTGATCACCAGGTAAAAGTGGTGGAACTTAACAGGAAACTGGAGCAATTCAGAAATTCCTCCGCTATACTTGATCACCTCGTTAGTGATCAAGGTTCCCCAAAAAGGGGAGGAAATGGTTATCATGAAGTTCCACCACCTTTCAATCATAATTACACTTATGACCCTAGTAATCAGAAATCTGTTGATGTTGACTATGGTCAGACAGTTCCAGTTCAAGTTACTACTAAAGAACCAGAAGTTAGTAAGCCTGTTGCAAGTGTTAAGATTTCTGCTCCGAGTCCTGTCTCATCTAACTCAGACAAGTCCTCTGAGTCGTGTGAGACAAAACAAGAGGAAGTGTTACCAAGAAGTGGAGAGAAAAATAAAACACCTGAAAAGAAGTCTCCACTAAACCCATATGTCCCACCATATGTGAGACAAATGGGCAATAATACAGCCTCAACATCTAAGACAACTTTTGATAAGAATGTTGGACACAGGAGTTGTTTTAGATGTAATCAAATAGGACACCTTGTTGCTGATTGCCCTCTGAAGCAGAAATTCAGAGGTGTGAGGACTTCAAAATCTGAGAAAAGAACTAACTGTAATCAATATAATGGTAAAAATGAAAACCCATCAACTTTCAGAAAATGGACTAATTCAGGTTTTCAAAAAAATAGATCTCAGTTTTACACTGCTAACAACCAAACCTTAAGTAATAATTCTTTTAATTCACGAAGGTTTGGATGGCCTCATAGACAATCCACAAGAAGGTATCCTGTTAGGACTCACAGAAATTATTATGATACTAACTTTGGACAGCCAAGGTACGGAATGTATCGACCCAAGACCAATCGGTCTTGGGTCCCCAGATTTTAATCATCTGCTTTAATCGTGCAGGAACAGTTGAACAGGGCTGCCAACAATCAATGGGTTGTGGATAGCGGCTGTTCCCGGCACATGACGGGTAACAAGAAATTGTTACACGACTTGAAACCTGTTCAAGGAGGAAGGGTGAGTTTCGCAGGAGAGAGCGGTGGAAGGATTACAGGAATAGGGACGGTGTCGAATGGAAAGATGACTTTGGAGAAAGTAAACTTTGTTGAAGAACTGAAGCACAATCTGCTGAGTGTTTCGCAGATTTGTGACAAACACTACACTGTACATTTTACAAAGAATGAAGCGCTTGTGTTGTATCCTGGTTTTAAGATACCGGAGGATTGGATTGTTATGAAGGCTCCAAGAGTGAAGAATACGTATATCATGGATATGAGATCGACAGAGATGGCCACAGAAGAATCGTGTCTTCTGTCAAAAGCAACTGAATCGGAGTCCGAGCTGTGGCATAGGAGAATGGGGCACATTCATCTTCGGAAAATGAACTACCTTGTCAAAAATGGGCTTGTGCTAGGTGTTCCCTTGAAGATTTTTAACTTTGAAGACAAATGTTTATCATGCAAAAAGGGAAAGCAACACAAGAAATCCCATCACACCAAGAAGGTCAATTCAATTGTCAGTACCCTAGAATTACTTCACATGGATCTCTTCGGTCCCGTGAATGTAAGAAGTCTAGGAGGAACATCGTATTGCTTGGTGATCACTGATGATTTCTCTCGATACTCCTGGGTATATTTCCTGAAGTCAAAGGATGAAACAGTGCAGATGGTAAAGAATTTGATTACCAAGGTTGAGAATATCATGGGGAAACGGGTTAAATTCATCAGGAGTGACAATGGAACTGAGTTCAAGAACTATGAGATGGAGATCTTCTGCTTACAGAAGGGGATAGAACACCAATACAGCGCACCGTATACACCGCAACAAAATGGAGTGGCTGAGAGGAAGAACAGAACCTTAATTGAAGGAGCCAGAACCATGCTGGCTGATTCGAAACTTCCCGTGGTGTTCTGGGCTGAAGCTGTTGCTACAGCCTGTTATATCCTTAATAGAGTGTTAACTGTTAAAAGATTAAATAAAACCTGTTATGAACTTATGCATGGGAGAAAGCCAAACTTGAGTGGTCTTGAACCATTCGGGTCCCCATGTTCGATATTAAAGACTAATTCTAAATTTGGTGAAGTAGCAGACGAAGGAATCTTAGTCGGATACGTTGTTGGGACTCCCAACAGACGGGTCTTTAATACATCGAACAGCAAGGTTGAGGTGGTGTGTAACACTGATATCACAAGTTACAAATCACCAAAACCAAGCTCGGGACCCGCTGGGGTTTTCGACTATGATAGACTTTTTAAATCTTTTAACATACCTTATCTGGATTTTGCAGAAGTTGAGGAAAGAATTGCTACGAAGATGATATGCGATGAGGAAGACACTTTGGTGCAACGACCACAGTATGATGAATGTCAGCCTTCCTTGTCAAATGCTATCAATACCCCTGCTGCCTCTACTGAAGAGGAATTCATCAATCCGTTTCACTCTCAACATCAATCACCCATTGATGAGCTATCTTCGAACTTGGAAGATAATCTGAATGTCAGTTCGGTTCCAACTACGAGAATTCACAAAGATCATCCTTTGGAGAATGTGATAGGTGATCTGTCCGCCGGTGTACAAACAAGACAAAGCTTGAATGAGCACACCTGTGTTTACACAAGCATTAAAGAATCAGGCATAATCAACGAGTGCTTGTACACCTGCTTTATCAGCCAGATTGAACCAAAGAACTATCAAATGGCTCTTAAGGACAGCTCGTGGGTCGAAGCTATGCAAGAAGAGTTAGCTCAGTTTAAGAAAATGGAAGTATGGAACTTGGTTGCAAAACCAAGGAATGTGCATGCGATAGGCACGAAATGGGTCTTCAAATGTAAGAGAGATGAGAAAGGGATTGTTATCAGGAACAAGGCGAGGCTGGTTGTTAAAGGCTTTAATCAACAAGAGGGGATTGATTACAATGAGGTGTTTGCTCCTGTAGCAAGATTGGAAGCCATTCGTTTGTTTTTGGCATTTGCTGCTCATAAGGAGATGAAGGTCTTTCAGTTGGATGTGAAGAGTGCGTTCCTAAACGGTAAAGTCGATGAGGTTGTGTATGTTGAGCAAC
This sequence comes from Bidens hawaiensis, assembly GCF_021521415.1. Taxonomy (NCBI): domain Eukaryota; kingdom Viridiplantae; phylum Streptophyta; class Magnoliopsida; order Asterales; family Asteraceae; genus Bidens; species Bidens hawaiensis. The sequence goes on along the minus strand of NW_027494718.1, from coordinate 34,671 downwards.
CTCCGGGTTTTCCTGACCCTGACTTTCCCGATCACGTGTACAAGCTAAGTAAAGCGCTGTATGGACTACATCAGGCACCTCGTGCCTGGTATTCAACCTTATCAGATTACTTGCTTGAGAATGAGTTTGAAAGAGGTAAAATTGATAGCACATTGTTCTTCAAGAGAAAGGGTAGCGACTTCCTACTGGTGCAAGTCTACGTGGACGACATTATCTTTGCTGCATCAAAGGTCGCCATGTGTCAGGAGTTTGAGGCCGTCATGAAGAAGAGATTTGAAATGAGTGCTATGGGTGAACTAACCTTCTTTTTAGGATTGCAGGTTGATCAGAGGAAAGATGGGATGTTCATTCATCAGACGAAGTATGTCCATGATGTTCTCAAACGCTTCAAGATGGAGGACAGCACTCCATATGATACTCCAGTCCGCGTCAATCACAAATTGGGTGCTGATTCAGACAACGATGCAGACGTGGACCCAACCCAATATCGGGCTATTATAGGTTCTTTAATGTATTTAACTGCTTCTAGGCCTGATATAATGTTTTCTGTTTGTCTTTGTGCACGCTCTCAGGCAAACCCAAAAGAATCTCATTTGAAGGGTGCGAAGAGGATACTTCGGTATCTCAAAGGCAAGCCGAAGCTGGGGTTGTGGTACTCGAGAGGAGGAGACTTGGAGCTAGTCGCTTACACAGATTCTGATTATGGAGGGTGCAATCAGAGTCGGAAGTCTACAACTGGTGGATGTCAGTTTCTTGGTGGCAGACTAGTGTCGTGGCAATGCAAGAAGCAGACCTCAGTCGCAATTTCAACCTGTGAAGCAGAATACATGGCAGCATCCAACTGCTGCTCCCAGGTTCTTTGGATTCAACAACAGTTGCGCGATTATGGTCTGAATTTCTCACTTACTCCTATTTGCATTGATAACACTGCTGCTATCTCAGTAACTAACAATCCCGTGAAGCACAGTAAAACTAAACATATTGACATACGTCATCATTTTATACGGGATTGTGCTGAGAAGAAACTGATTGAGCTCGAAAAGGTTGACACGTTAGATAATTTCGCTGACTTATTCACGAAAGCGTTTGACAAAACTAGATTTCAAAACCTTGTTGAGCTGAATGGGATGATCAATCCCGAGTAACCATGCTTTGTGTTTGGGTTATATAAAAAAAAAAACGTCACTATCGCTTAGAATTATGTCGGTTGCCTCAGTTTGAAGGACATGTCTTCGGATATGTTTGGTCCACATTTCTACTTGTAGAATATGAGGATAGCCATTAACCAGATGACTGAAAGTGACCGGGGCGGTTTATGATGAGTTTTCATTCTTTCGCTGAAAATTAGTCGATCATACTTAGTTAGAAGGACACATACTAGTATGTGGTCGGTCCAGCTGATCCATTGGATCTTCGGGATAGCCGTTTACCTGAAGACTTTGATTTGGTCGGGGCGATAGAAGTTAAATTTTTTCTTTTCGGGAAATGAAATTATTTTTCAAGTCTACTACTTCGTAAGAAGTACCTTTACTATGTTTAACAGAAAATTGATCTAACCTTGGAAAGTGATAGATATACTGATTCTGTGTGCTTAACTAGTGAAGTTATTAGGCCTAAAATACATTAGAACAGTCATTGTATGTCATGGTTGCTTTTTATGGTGCGTAAAAGTAGAAGTGATACTATCTAAATCTACTCGATTTTATGTGGAAACTCCTTAAGAGTTGTGCATGTCTTCATACATATCTTTCCGAATGATAGGCAGAAAAGCGATTACCCAGTCATACACGAGCCCGTGAGTGTTCTGATTCCCGTGAAGATAGAGTGTCAAGACGCTGCAGTGATCCAGATTCGGGACTTGCAGTTATTTTCTACTTGAAGTTGTGTATATACATGTTAGATTAAAAAATAAAAAATTTAAAAAAAATAAAAATAAAAATTTCTAGAGTTCATAATGATAATGATTATCAATCAAGACACAAGAATGTGAACGGGAAACAGAGTCTAAGAACGAAGAGTAATTACTACTTAATCAGACACTACGGGTTGAGGTCAATTCGGGGTGACTTGGGGAAAGCCTAATACGCCTTGAGAATAGATAGGAGGCATCATAATCTCTGAGTTGTTTCCCACTTAAGTTTTGAGCTTAATTGAACCTAACTCGTATCACAGAAACGATGAAAACCATTTTAAGTAGATTACCTGCTTACAACCTGTTTCTTTATGTCATAATACAGCTGAACACGGATTTGTGTGACAGTCACGAAATTAGTATGATTCCTGTTCGGATCTTTTCTAAAACATGGTAGTCCCTGTCGAGACTGAAATTTGATCCCGTGTACTTTAATTTTTCAAATTTTTGTTACTTTTATAATTGTTTGATTTTATACCTGGTTACTTGGTCTTGATCGTATCATTTAACGCTTTAAAGGATGTTTTTAAAACTTTATTGAAAATTGTTAAAAGTGTAGGGGTTTGTTTTGTAAATACAGGCGAACTTGTTCATAACTTCGCCTCATACAAAACAAGTTCGCCCATATAAGCGAACTACTGTTGTGTCACCGGAGGAGAACGTGGACCTTGATGCAGAATTTGGTGGTCAAGGCTTCTTTGATATGGATCGGGTGGATCCAGAGGAAATCGTACAGGTCCCGGTTGAACGTGCTTCGACTGTGAATGTTACTAGGGCAGCTACAACGGTGGCTGGCTCAGATTCTGATAATGAAGTGGCAGAGGCAAGAAGGATTATGGTAACTCGAGAAAGACTACATGGGAAGAGAAAGAGAACTGTTGATGATAGCGAGTCTGATTATGAGGAAGAGGTACAACAGTTGATCCGGAGGTCAAGAAGGGAACGGATAGGTGCAGGATCAGGAGCCGGTGAGAGCTCTAGGGTGGTACGTTTCACTCCACCAGCACTATCCGGTATGACAATGGTTCCCTCATCACTACAGGTTACGAGGCCAAGTGCTACGGTTGTTTCCGTGGTGGTTACCTCGTCTACTTTTGGCCTCCCACCCACTACTTTCCAACTTTCGACTCCTGAGATCGTTTCATTGCCGCCTCCGACCGTTACTCCATCGGAGGTCGTGGCACAATTTATAGAGTCGACTGTTGTGGCCACTGCAGGGCTATCGGTGACGATACCACCTACGTCTATTTCTACTTCTGAGGTCCCGGTGACATCGGAAATACCTCCTCAGTACACTCAAGATATATCGCATATGAGGTTCGATTTCGATGCAACCCTATCAGACTCTGAACGAATAGCAGCACTGGAACGGGTCGTGGCAGAGCAGTCAAGGATTAATCTTATCCAGACCCAGGCTATTCAGCGCCTAGTTACAGAGAATCAGATGCAGTCGTCCCTGCTGGTACAACATGGAAATATCATAGATGCTTTCAAGGAGTTCTTGGCATCTCAGGGGGAGACGAGCTGTAAAGGCGACGAGTTGAGGACCAAGAGACGAAATGATAGAGACGATGATCCCAATGCATCGAAAGATGCAGGTGGTGAGTTGCCAAGAACTGATCAAGCTCTTGGAACTTCCACAACTCAGGGGGAGTCGACAACTGCAGTTGGTGGTGATGATGTGGTGGTGGTGGATGTAGAGGAGATGGATGATGTTTTGGTTGGTGATGATGATGTACTACCGAGTGATGTGATAGAGAAGATTGGTGAAGATATTGTGATTGATACAGAGATAGAAGAGGGAGAGATAGTATAGGAGAATGTGGAGCATGAGATACCGCAAGTCGAGAACGTAGATATGAGTCAACAGATTGGAAATAATGAGTCTGAATGGGAAGAGCAGCCTAGATGGAAGGAAAGCTATGCTCAGTGGTTTGTCAAAACGAAGAAACCGGCGGTCCCTACAATGTTTAAGAAGAGTTACAACATTAAAGGCTATGCTGAAGCGAAGAAAGGGATTATTTGCTGGATATATGATGAGCAGTTGAGGCTCTTCGTGATTAAAAGGTATGACGGTGTTCAGTACTTTAGAAGGATGTTAAGATCGTTGAATACACTGCCAGAATGTGAAGTGAAAGACTTAGCCAGATTGGGATTGATAAACAGAAGTGACGATAATATGGCTAGAGTCATTGGGAAAATTGTGTGGAAAGAGAGTATAAAAGAGAAGAAATTTGAGCTGTTGAAGCCACAAAAGGGAAAACTTGTTGAAGACAAGGATAGAGTTTTGAGAGCTGATGGAAAGCCTTGGATGATTATGAAGTATAAACCGATCCGGTGTTTGAAAGAAGTACCGATGAAGCTAATGCCCAAGGATGTGCTTAAAGACCTGAAGTGGTGGTTTGTAGATTGTGAGACAGCTGAGGCAGTGATGGAAGACGAAGATGAACAAGAGCTGCTTAGAGTGTACGATCCGATGCACTTGGTAAACTTATCGCAAGCTGATTTGCAGGTGTTGAATGACAAGAAGATATTTTATATTCCTGCTTGGAAAGACGAAGCGAGGAAATATCAAAGAGTTGTCTCGGTTTGTGTTCGAGAAGGAGTGCATGCTTGAAGATAGAAGATTGAAGATTACAAGACACGTGTTTGAAGCTAAAGAGATGAAGCTACTGCCAAGGGGGAGTCTGTTGGTGCATGATGTCAGTAGTTCAGTGTCGAGTGTCTGTAATCGTGTTAGTTAGATTTGAGTTTTGTATGTAAGCGAAGTTACTAACAAGTTCGCTTATATGGGCGAACTTGTTAGACAAGCAAAGTTAGGGACAACTTCGCCTGAACATACCAGGCGAAGTTGTCGTGTCTATATAAGCTGTTTGTTACGGCTTATTCAATAGATTAAGAGTTTATTTGTGTATTCGAGTCAGAGAGTTTTGTACTAAGTGATCATAGTATCACGTGTTTACGGTTGGAATACAACGTGTGTTTGGTTATCGTATCGTGTGTTAGCTCTTATTGTTTTCTATACTCGTAACGTCTTACGTAGGGATTCCGCACCTACGTAGAACGCGATATCTCGTGTAGATCCGGCTGGGAACCTACAGTCTGGAAGACTTGCCAAGTGGACAATCGAGCTAGGTGAACACTCAATCGAGTATAAACTTAGACCTACAATCAAAGGTCAAGGTCTTGGCTGACTTCGTCACAGACGTACCAACCGGAAAAGTCCAAGAATGCTGGTTCGAGCAGCAACCCCCAACCCCTCCCGACGAAATTAAAAAATGGACTCTGTTTATGGACGGAGCATCAAGCGGGGAAGGATCAGGCACGAGGTTAAAATTGATCAACCCAGATGGCCAATAACTTATGCCATCAAATTAAACTTCAAAAGCACAAATAATGAAGCTGAATATGAGGCATTCCTGGCAGGGCTGCGGATTGCGAAAAAACTCGGTGTGAAATTTCTGGAGGCTCAAGTCGATTCTATGCTTATAGCTGGGCAGGTTTAAGGGACCTATGAGGCTAAGAACAACGTTATGGCCTCATATATGTCCCAGGCTAAAGACCTCATGCACCAGTTCACTACATGCAGAGTGGTCCACATCAAGAGGAGTGAGAATTGACCCACGGATGCTTTAAGCAAGTTGGCATCCACCAGTTTTGAACATATGGGCAGAGATGTGAGGATCGAGATCTTGGACAGACCATCCGTACCTCAACATCAAGTAATGGTCTTCCAGACTGGCACAGTCTCGTGGATGAGTACTTGTCATCCGGCACCCTATCGGAATACAAAGTAGAAGCAAGAAACATCCGCCACAAAGCGATATGCTATCAACTTCACGGCAACGTCCTCTTCCGTAAGTCCTTCCTTGGTCCGCTGCTCAGGTGCGTAGATGCCGACGATGCCAATTATGTAATCGGAGAAATACATGAAGGCATCTGCGGGTTACACGCAGGACTGCAGATGATGGTAGCAAAAATAATGAACGCGGGATATTATTAGCCGGGTATGCACATGAACGCCCTCAAAGAAATCCAGAAATGTGATGCTTGCCAAAGACAAGCACCCCGGACTCTGCGTCCTCAGAATGACCTAGATCCAGTCACTACAGCATGGCCTTTCCACAACTGGGCCATAGACATCATGGGACCATTCCCAGAGGCACCCGGGCGTGTGAAATTCTTGTTAGTCGCCATAAACTATTTCACAAAGTGGGTGGAGGCCAAACCATTGGCCCATATAATGACAACAAATGTGAAGAAATTCCTATGGGAATATATTATCTGTCGTTTCGGCCTCCCCCAGATACTAGTCAGTGTTCACAGACAACAGCCTCCATGAATGGGAATATAACAGTACTCAGTTCACAGACAACAGCCTCCATGAATGGCTATCTGAGTTACAAATAAAGCAAGTGTTCACATCAGTCGCCCACCCATATGCCAATGGACAAGTCGAACGGGCCAATAGAAGCATTAAAGAAGGCATCAAGGCCAGACTGGGAACCAAACGAACAGGGTGGGTCCATGAATTGCCCCATGTGTTGTGGGCACACCGCACCAATAAAAAGACCAGCAACTCAGAGACTCCATTCAGCTTGACGTATGGCACAGAAGCAATGATCCCGGCAGAGATTGGACCTGGACCTCATGATGGAAGACCACGAAAAAGAACTTAGAATGAACCTGGACCTCCTGGAAGAAAGACGCAAGTTGGCGACCATACGCGAAAGCAAATACAAGAGCCAACTCCAAAAATATTACGATGCGCGGGTGAAAAACTGCGAATTCCACAAAGGAGATTATCTCTTTCGGAACAATGAGGTGTCAAACGCTGAATTGCCAGGAAAGTTAGCACCAACCTGGGAAGGCCCATACAAAATCGATGAAATACTGGGAAAGGATGGCACTTCTGTTCCCAGGACTTGGAACGTCGCACAACTGCGAAGGTGCTATATTTAGAAATTTGAATTTTTCTTTCAGGCCTGCCAGCCTCCTTACAGGCCTGCGCGCCTGCTATTTCAGTCTGCGTACCGGATTTCGTTATTGTGAAATGATGCTAATACGAAGATAGTTGCGCAATTATCCAATTTAAAATTTTTTAGAATATTAGTTCCTGTACGGATAGGCCTGCGTGTCAATACTTATCCTAATCCTATATTTTGGATACATGACGGATTTAGCTCACACATTTATACTGTAATCATACAAGACAAAATGTAAAATCCATGTCATATATACATTCAAAAAAGGGATTACAGGAACAGAGAAAAAAATATATATACAACAAAATTATTCTTCAAAAAGATAGTTACGGAGTTGTTGAACGCCGTCCGATGATTTAGCAAAACCTCAGATGACATCTTGGATAGGAAAACACAATTGATCAAAAGCGTCCATTTGCGCATCATACTTTCCATCCACATCCACTCCATGAAGGTCAAACTCCTCCAAAGGGCGCCTTTCCCGAGCAAAGGTTATCCCCTCATGGAAACCTGCCTTACGCCCCGAATCACTTGACGCACAAAGAAGATCAGCAAGGCAGTTTCCTAATCTATCTCTTTTATGGACATGAGAGACAACCTACGGAAACCATTGAAAGGTCAGCAAATAAGTTTACAAGTCCCGGAAAAAGATAGAGAAACCCATACCTTGGGAAGACCTTCCCCCATCAACCACGCCCGGTCAGAAGAAGCTTCCTCAGCGCGTACCTTCAAGGCTCCCTGCTCACCAACAAATTTGGTGTTTTCCCAGATCAGGTCTTCAATCAATCGATCCTTTTCAGCAGCAGCAGCACGAAGAGTACTGAGAGTCTCTTCCTGAGTTGCAAAGCGAGCTTCAACATCTTGCTTGGCTTCCTCTGCCTTAGCAAGCTCAGCCTCGCGGGCACGGGTTAGAGCGCGCCCGGTCTCAAGTGTAGCATTCTGTCGCCGACACGCCTCCTCCCACTCCTTAGCAGCAGCAGCCGGCCGCTGCCTCCCCTAGTGGAGAGCCCGTTCAGAATCTCTCAACTTCCACTTTTTAGTGTTAGCCGCGAGACGATATTTTTCCCTTTCTGCCCGGAGCTCCTCCAACAAGTTCTCCTGAGAACCCCAGTTTCGCCCCATGTAGTTCCAATCCTGGTATGTCTCTTGGGTTGTGGAAAACAGGTTGGCCAGATGATATATATGAATTGCCAACAGATACCCGAGACCAGTTCCGCTGGTACTCACGTTCCGCAGGGGGCACACCCTCGTGAAAGAAATGAAAATAAACCTCCCCGTCAGAGAATCGGGAGGAGGTTGTCAGATTCCACTCAGGAACGTGCCGGGAGACAGCCGCCTGCAAAGTATGACCCCCTCCTTATCCGAGGAAGGATGAGGCGGGAGAGGCACTGAGATCCGCCTCGTTGATTCTTCAGTATCACGAGCAATGGGCGGAGGCAAGGGCGGCAATTCCGCGGGAGACAACTTCCGGACAGCAGGGGAAGCATAATCCTTCTGGGACTTCCCTTTGTCAGCAGTAGATGACTTGTTAAGGTCATCCTTAGCAGGTGGACTGTCCAGGAGGATAACATTGTCTGCATAGAAGCAAATTATTTGGTCAGCTGCTAAACACAAACTTCATCCAATGCATCGAAAGATACCTGGAGCACCCTGCATGCGGACCGCAACACAGCCGCGAATGGGTTTCCTCTTCACCTTCGAAGAAGACGGAGGCGAAGAAGGGCCCATTCCCTGCTCTCCACCAGCCATCACCAGCGGGATGTCGCTGGAAGATGATTTCTTCCTCTTGCGACCAAAAGCTGCATCACAAATACATTAATCAACTAACGAGAAGCCGCAAGAAACTATCCCCGGTCTTATCAAGGACAAATTACCTCTCGCAAACAAGCCCTCAGAAACCACAGGTTCCTGTCGGGTTTGTTGAGGAAATAAAAAACTATCCTTGGTCTTGTCAAGGATAGGAAGCTGCATAATAAACAAAGGTTAGAAACCGGGATAAGCCTAGAAAATATTACGAATTTACTTACATCCATCAGGCTTCCAGAAGTATGGCACCTCGTCCGGATAAGGCCACAGGCGGCTCATCCCAGCCCTCACAAGGGCAGACTCAGGGATGGGTGCACGGGATTTGGGGTATGAGTCAGTTGTTGGTACCACCCATGCCTTTCCGGACGATCAACAAACGGCTGGGCAAGCAATGGCTGATCCGCCGAATGCCAGTACATGGATAATAGGACCACGTCCTCCCGAATCCAAAAGAACTACCTGGCCCAATGAGGGTCCAGGAGAGGTGTGTCCACAGCAATAGCCTTCCGATCAGTTGGAAGGCAAACATATCGGCCACCCCCTATCGTGCAAACGATAGAACACGCCGAACTTGTCAATGGTGAGCACGATGCCATGCGCCCGGTAGCAAAATTCAAAATGACGTACGCACATCATCGCCGATGCATGAAGCTGGGGAATATGAATCATATTCCCAGTTATCAGCTTGCCCAGAAACCGAGTAACCGGAAACCGGAGATTCCCGGAGCTGAAGAATTCGGCAAACACGGCCATCTTCCCCACTGGAGATCGGCTCGCCCGTTGAACAAGTCAATAGTTCAACGGAGCTGAAGAATCCGGCTCCCATTCTGGAGCTATACCATAAGCATTGACGACGTCTTGAAACCCTTTGACGTCCCAATCAACGACGACAGAGTCAATAGTTTGATAATCAGGTTTCGTCGACGCCATATAATCGGCCAAATATTGATTACAACGAGCAATGGTTGCTAAGAAATCAAATAAAAGAAATTTCTTAAAGGAGAAGAGATGATTACTTCAGGAGCTCTAGCAAAGATTAATTCAGCTCTTCAACACAAAATAAGGAAGACAAAGGAGGATCAACGGATATATATAGTGATAGCATTTAATGCGTGAAATATTATAACTCAACTGTCTACCAATCAGATTGTGGCACATCGGCGGGAAAACCAAAAGTCGAAAATTTAAAATCCCGAGATACGGCGCGAGCCAGCTGTCAGACCTTTTCTGCGCAGTGAAAACCTGTCACATCTGTCAAACCTCAAATATAATCGGCGAATTAGTAGTTCTACAGTAACTTGACAAACTAAACGCTTTGGCTAATACGTCAGACATTATCGGAATGCAAGTTACAAAAAAGAACAAGAAAAAGACAAGTCATAACTGTAAGCAGAAGGGTCATCGACAAAGAAGTCATCCGAGACCTGAACAAACTTCCTGATAAACAGAAAGAATTACGCTAAGAACAGGAAGTTCAACACAAGTGAAAAAGACAATTTCATTTCATATATACACAAGTTTACAAAGAAATAAACAAAATACATTGAAAAATCTACGCTATCATTCTATTCATCGCGGCGGACCTCCTTTTCCTCAGCTTCCGCGAGCAACTTAATCAAATGAAGGCGCAGCTCACCAACAGCAGTGGGCTCGCGACGGTTCTCCTCTATATACTTCAGGATGTCAAAGGAAAGATTATCAAAAGAATCCCTTCGCGCGTCATATTCCTTTTGACAATCCTGGCCTTGAAGCTCAAACTCTGTAGGCGGACGTCCCTCGCGAGCCATGGTGTACCCTTCTTGAAAACCAGCTTGGCGACCGACCTTTAGCTTTCTTCAAGAATGATTCGGCAGTTGTCATCTTTGGAAAGCCTCTATCCACTTGGCTCCCGAGGAAGTTCCAGAAATCAATTCCTCTTTTATCATTAGTTGGATTGTGGAATGATACATTGATGAGGTCACCAAGATCCACCTTTGTCCAAGATCCAAAATCTTTCATCTTCTTGTAGTACTCGATGTTCCTAGACCTTCGTTTAACCCACCACATATTCTTTTCAGCATCAAATCCTCAAGACATAACCCCAGAACGATCACCATATTTATCTAAAAAGCCCTTTTCAAAACTAACAACAAATCTATCAGGATGATCGGAGGATTCAACATTCTGATTTGAATTCTTCATAATCATAATCTTCTTTTGGAGTCGATCCGACTTCTCATCTGCCATTGGAGGTGCATACATGTATTGTTTCAATGTCTCGGATTCATCTATGTTTTCAACAGGACGACCACCAGAACTGCCACCTTGATCTACATTGGGAGTCTTTGAAGTTACATCAGCACTGCTCTTGAATTCATCTCCAAATTTCTGAACAAGTTTTGTTGAAGGTCTAGATATATAGCAGTTAATCCGCCCATACCAGACTGAAGCTCTTTAATCTTGGAATCTTTATCAGTGTTACTAGCTTCAAGTTCTTGAATACATACGTCTTTGACAACTGAGTCTTGTTCAAGCTCAAAGACTCGACGTTGCAAAGCTTGGACGTCTACTGGTTCAGCTTCCAGTACGACCCCGTTTCCCTTATTCTGGAAAAATTGTTCCTGCATAGCAAGAATATGGCCAATCTTCTCGGAGGCATTGGAGCTTGACTGACCCTGATTTGTGGGGTCGGATGATCCAGATGGAATATAAGTATGTGGAATATCGGCCTCAAAGTCAAACTCTTGAGCTATATCATCAAATATCTGTTCCTGGGTTTGAGGCTCAGCAGTTGATGGACTTGAAACAACATGAGTCTCAGGAACTGCTAACTCTTGTTGTTGTTGTTGGCTTGTTGTTGATGTTGCAGGTTCATTAATCAGAACTACTGATCTTGGATCTTTCTTTCTTCTTTTTCGTGGAACTAGATCAACGTCTGATTCTCCTGGTACATCTTCATCTTGATTTTCAGCAACTATTTGAGGAGGCTTCAAAGTAGTTGACTGAAGTAAATCTTTAAACTTCTCAAAGTCTAGTAACTGTTCAGCAGTCGGAGCAGTCTCTGTGTCATGGTGTTCAAACTCCAACTGTTGTACAGGAGTCTCCTCATCTTCATCATCAGAAATAATCTCAAAAGAAGCAGTACACCTCTGAACTGGTGCCACATGCTCTTCAGCAACCTGAGCTGTCACCGGTACAGTCTCTGTTTCAGCAAAGCGGCCGAACTTAACTAGCCCATGAAGGCCTTGATAGATGACCTTTGCCCCTTTTCTTGATTGCTTCATCAACCCAAAGGTATATGGTCCCATCGACTTCATATCCAGTGTCTCAACAGATCTAAAAAGGTAAGTGTAATGTGAATCAAAAATCATCTGTAGAAACCGAGGATACGTAAGAAACATCTCTTTCTTATTTTCCTTCAGATTGCTCAACATCTTATCGAAAACGAACTTGGAATAGTTGTAATTCCAATCCATGATCAGAGCAACAATGGCCAACATCTGCGTGTGGCTAATCTCATCAGAACCCCCTTTTCGTCTCGACACACACGTAAAGAATGTGTGTATCAGAAATCTCCAATATGGGTGGAATAACTTCTTGATTGCATGAGGGTAGGATCACTCGTAGCCCATTCTTGTAAGGACCTCAGAAACAGCAGCAGTCGAGTACTCTGTTGGGTAATCAGGTTGATCCCCAAATAAAAGCACTTCACGTAAGGCCTCTGTGATGACGACCGGCTTCTTTTGCACTTTGGAGTCAATACACACAACTCCACCCGGTCCTCGCGGGTAGATCGAAGCATTGTTCCAGAAGTCCGTGATCATTTTCTTGCAAATGACAGAATTTTCTCGTAAGGCGTGAGAAATCCTGCAAGTATTGAGGCCAACGATCATGGACTTGAACTCCTTGTGTGCTGGAGGAGGTTCAAACAAATATCCAGCTATATTGTGAGTTCAACGAACTTTAGAGGAGCTTGATCAGCCATTACTGCAACAAACGAGTCAAGCTACTAAATGTTTACGCAACTTGAATGACAATCATGAGTTTAAGAACACCAATTTTAATTTCTCAAACATCAGAGACTAATTGTGACAAAAAAAAACAAGTTATAAGGACCAAAACGAGATTTATTAACGCATTTTAATAGTTTTCGGTCCAAGGTGGCTATTTTCTATCCATGTAAAGAGATTTCGGTCAAAGTATGGAGTTCTCGGTCAAAGAAGGCATGATCTCTGTCCAGTCTCACCGAGAACAGGGGTTCTCGGTCAGGGACAAGAGATCTCAGTCAACAAAAGTCAACCGAGAACCCTTAGTTTGACCATGGGTTTTCGGTCAAACCGCCAATGAGATAAAAAAAAGGAAACTCTTTGAATTCAGCCTAGAACTCCGTGTCATCCCTTCCAAATAACAAAAGTCTCCAATCCACCATGGAACCTACAATAAGCTCTTAAGACCACCACAGTGGTAACATGCTGCATCCTCGATAGATCTCATACCTGTACCCGAACATAAAGAAACTAAAGCGCGAACAATCTTGATTAGGATACTAAAGTATTAAGGTTTTCGGCCAGATGGGTTTTCTTCAGAGAGAAACAATCTTTGAAAGTAATAATAATAATTGAGTTAGAAAACCCTTTATATTCCAAACTTCATGGGCCGAGAACCCTTAGGGACCAAGAAAAACCCAACTAGACGAGCCCAGATTACAAACTTTGGCCCAAAACCAAATTATAAGATGACCAGATGCAATCCCAAGGCCCAAAGTAGTTTTCTAATATTAAATTAAGCCTTAGGCCCAAGGCCCAAAAAAACAACAACAACACGAAACACAAGTCTTCAAGATATTTATCTAATTTGGGATCAAATTTCAGTTTTGCAAAAACGCCACTTTTTGAGAAAAGATCCGAACATGGAATCATATTGTTTAAGGTGCTGTCACAAGGATTCATGTTCAACATTATTATGACACAAAGAGACAGGCTGATAGCAGGTATACCGAACTTAGCATGATTTTCATTGCATCAGTGATATAAATTAGGTTCAGTTCGGCATAAAGCTTAGATGGACATCACTCATGGACCTGTAATGCCTCATATCTCTTCTCAAAGCGTATTTGGCTTTCCCCAGAGCACCCCAATTTGACTCCAAACCCCTAGTGCTTGATCAAAATTTTATGGATAACAAAAATTTTTAGGCTTTAAGGTTGAACTTTGGACTTACAAGCCGTCCGGACTTACAGGCCTTTCAGTCAGAGTGTTTAGGACTTACTTGAGTGCCCTACCCTTATAGTTCTAGTATGACCCTTTAAGCCCTTCAAAAACTAATTTGTTTAAGAAATATATATACAGATAATAACACATTAAAAAATTTATAATTTTTTTTTAATAATAAGCAAAGCTATACAATATTTTTGGTGATCAAGACACTAACGGGCTCGTGTATGACTGGGTAATTGCTTTTCTGCCTATCCTTTGGAAAGATGTATATGAAGGCATGCACATTTCTTCAAAATGACTCTCCACAGTAAGTTTAGCAATTTTAGTTTATATCACTTCAACTTTTACGCATCATGGAAAGCTACCATACAGATCAGTGACTGTTCTAGGGCCTTTTAAGCTTAATAACTTCACCCGCTAGACACATAAAAACAAATTATCTATCATTTTCCAAAGGTTGGATCAATTTTCATTTGAAAATAATTTTAAGCTTCATCAATCTGTTAACTGAATAATCATATCATTTCCCAGAAGACACACATGTTAAGAACTCAGTCACCCCGGTCACTCTTTAGCTTTCAGGTAAATGGCTATCCCGTATGACCACAAGTAGTTAACAGGACCAAACACATATGAGAATACGTGTCCCTCCAACTTGGAATTACCGACATAATTTTGTGTGAAAGAATTCAAAACATAAAACACGTCACAATCGCCCCGAATGCTTTCAGTCTTTAGATAAATGGCTATCCTATGAATCTACGAGTAGATTACCAGACCAAACATATACACGTATATATCCTTCAAACTTGAGCAGTCGACATAATTTTAACCGAGAGTGAATATAAACAAACACACACTATTTTTTACTTTTTGATTCACACACACTAATTTTTTACCTTCACTATTTTTGACCTTTTGATTTTTCTCCCCCTAAATATGTACAAATTTATACCCAAAAAGACTCAATCCTCGAAACGAAGCATTTTAAGAAAATTCACAAGCACATTAAATATGGTTGTTTCGACCGGTTTTGTAAATAAGTCCGCCACATTGTTATCAGTGTGAACTTGCTCAAGATGAATCAATTTTCGGTCGTAACAGTCACAAATAAAATGTATTTTAATATCAATGTGTTTGGTTTTTAAATGTTGAACCGGATTCTTAACAATTGCTATGGCAGCATCATTATCACAAAATATAGGGGTGTCAAGAAATTCCAACCCGTAGTCCAGCAATTGATGTTGCATCCAAATAACCTGTGAACAGCAAGCTGACGCAGCAACATACTCTGCCTCGGCAGTCGAAGTAGACACTGTTTGTTATTTCTTGCACTGCCTTGAAATGAGACGATCTCCTAAAAACTGGCAGCCGACAGATGTCGATTTCCTGTCAATGTCATCTCCACCATAATTGCTATCAGCAAAAGCATAAAGATCAAATTCTGAGTTTTTGGGATACCAAAGACCTAACTTCGGTTGTCCCTTCAGATATCTAAAAATGCGTTTAACAGCAATTAAATGAGAGAGTTTAGGATTAGCCTGGAAACGAGCACATTGACAGACTGCAAACATGATGTCGGGACGACTAGCGGTGAGATACATCAGAGACCCGATCATCGATCGATAGTACATTTGATCTACGGGAATCCCTTCAGGATCAGACAACAGAAGAGGCCTTTCTGTCATTGGAGTGGCGGCACTCTTGGAATCTTGAAATTCAAATTTTGCAAGCATATCTTCAACGTACTTTCCTTGATGCAGCAAAATTCCCGTCGAGCTCTGACGAATTTGCAGTCCTAGAAATGTTGTCATCTCTCCCAACGAGCTCATCTCAAATCTCTTCTTCATAACCTCTTCAAATTCTGAACATAGTTCAGCACTGGTAGACCCGAAGATAATATCATCCACATAAATCTGAACCAGAATCAAATCTTTCCCGACGGTTTTAAGAAACAGAGTTTGATCAATGGTCCCCCTTGTATAGCCATGTGCCAGACGATATGCCATCAACGTAGCATACCACGCCCGAAGAGCTTGGTGAAGACCGTACAATGCTTTATCCAATTAGGAGACATGATTAGGATTCTTAGAGTCTACAACCCCCGGTGGCTGATCCACGTAAATCTCTTCCTTAACTTCGCCATACAGAAACGCGGTCTTAACATCCATCTGATATACCGCGAAACCCATGAAAGACGCATAAGCCAGAAAAATCTGAATGGCCTCAAGTCTAGCTACAGGAGCATAACTTCGGTGTAGTCTAAACCTTCAACCTGACGAAAACCACGAACAACTAACCGTGCCTTGTTTCTAACAATAACTCCCGTGTCATCTTGTTTGTTTCAAAAAACCCGTCTCGTATCTAGTGCTTTCTTTCCCTCTGGCAGTTCAACTAACCTCCACACTTTCAATTTATCGAACTGATTAAACTCTTCGTGCATGGCATCCACCCAACTTGGTTCTAGAAGAGCCATTTCCACCGACTTCGGATCAATCTGAGAGATGAAACAAGAAAATAAACAACTGTTTATGGGTCCTATCTGACTTCTGATGGACACATCTGTCTCAAGAGGGCCGATAACATTCTCAATAGGATGATTTCGTTGAGTTCTTGTCGGAATCGGCTGTTCGGGAACATCACCAGTAGGGGATAAGTTTGATAAATTTTCATCAACTTCAGTGAGGGGATTCTTCTATCCAGAAGCCGCCGTACTGTGTGAGTACGAAGTGCTGGAAACGTATTCATTTGGAATGACATCGGGAAAGGTGCTCCCGAAGATTTGACGAATAGGACTCTCCTCCTCAACTGTTGAAGCATTTTCTGAAGAGTTTGGAGAATACACAGTTTTCGTAACTTCTTTCGGCTGACTGACGGACGCGGGTGGGTTGTCATCAAGTGGTTCTGTGACATCATAATCCAGAAGAGGAGAGATGTGAGATACTGCATATGGGTCTTCTTTCTCAGTATCTGCTGTAGCACCACCTGAAGTTTCTGTGTTGATGACCGGAAACACATTGAACGGTTTGAAGAGTTCATTGTAATCGAATAACCAGTCCGGACCAACACGAGCATCAGTCTCGTTTTCTTCCAACCAACGAACATCATAGGATTCTATAATCTGTTTAGTTGACTTATTGTAGACTCTGTAGGAGGTGTGACCAGCATACCCAACAAAATAACAATTATCAGCTTTGGCCCCAAACTTCGGAGTAGACTCGAGATTCAGTAGAGTACACGGACAACCAAAAGCTCTGAAGTGTGCAACAGTAGGCTTATGACCATATACGATCTCATATGGAGTTTTCATTTGTGATTTGTTAATCATCACCCGATTCTGAACATAACAAGCTGTGTTGATGGCTTCTATCCAGAAGAATAATGACAGTTTAGAATCACACAGCATGGTCCTTGCCGCCTCAATAAGAGTCATGTTTCTCCTTTCAGCCACACCATTCCGCTGAGGTGTCCAAGCTGAACTGTATTGACAGAGCACCCCCCTTTCTAAGCAAAAATAATTCAATGATGCATTCTTAAATTCCGTACCATTGTCACAACGAATTCCTTTCAGTTTCAGATTCAGCTGATTTTCCTTAAGCACCACAAATCTCTTGATCAGTTCTGCAGTTTCACTCTTATTTGACAAGAAAAACACCCAGGTAAATCGTGAGTAGTCATCAGTAATAACGAGACAATAAGAGCTGCGAGAAAGATTCAAAACATGAACCGGACCAAAAAGGTCCATATGCAATAGTTGAAAAACTGATGAAATGGTATTAATCAATTTTGGCTTATGAGTTTTTCGATGATGTTTACCCAAAGCACAAGCCACACATTTTTCAATATTAACAAAATCTTTAACGGGTAATCCACGTACCAAATCATTCTTAGCAAGACAATTCAGATTTTTCGTATTAGCATGACCAAGACGACGATGCCAAAGCATGGCATTATGTTCAAACACTTTTGAAAACAAACAGGTTATGTCATCAGGAACATTTTTGTTCATGTCGATCACGTAAGCATTATCTTTTCTTTGTGATCAAACAAGAATCCAGTTTTCTGGTATAATGATACCATGTCTCAAAATCAAGCACTCTTTCTTAGTAGAATGAATTGAAAACTCTTTATCACATATTTGTGACACGCTCAACAAACTGTGCTTCAGCTCTGGAACAAAATTAACATTTTTGAATTTTATAACACCGTTACTTACAGTACCCTTCTACGTGATCTTCCCTATTTCTCCACCCGCAAAGGACACATACCCACCATTAAAAATTTGAATGTCGTGTAGCTGGGAAATGTCTCCTGTCATGTGCCTGGAACAATCACTATCAACATACCAAGGTCTAATGATATTCCTCCATAGTTGCTCCTACAAGAAGTGCGGGATTAATTAGACTTTGGCACCCAGTCCATAGTAACACTGAGTACACCTGCCTCATCTACACTCGTTACGGGCTGCCATGACATATCTTCTCGAATCTAAAATGGAAGATGAAACCTTCTTTACCGGAGACTTAGGCATCCATTTATGTTTACCATTGTAAGATTTACTGTTGTCCGTACGAATGGATGATTCAGTCTCTGGTTTGCGTGTATAGGGAACATACGCATTTGTTCTCCCGACAGGCCGTGATTTAGAAATCGAGTTAGTTTTTTAAGTCGAATCATGGTTTCTATCACTTCTACTAAACATGTTAGGCTTGGTCTGATGAGGACTAAACCTACCAGATTTGTTCTTGTTCCAATCACCGTCAGAGGGATTTGCCTTATGATGCCTGAAATTTCGTCGATAGGTATCACGAGGCATATTCCTCTGACAAAATTCATAGTAAGGAACATATGGACGATGTGGACAGTTTCTAGCAATATGACCAGGAATCCCACAATTATAACAAGTTTGACGTTTTATATAAAAATCATTATGGTGAACCTTTTGTCTTGACCTATTGTGTGGGTCAGGTCGCTTAGCTTGATGTTTACCATTAGACATGTTGTCCGGTTCAACACCCTTTTGTTCATTTGAGCATCCCTCTTTAATGAACTTGGGTGGTGAATAGTTTTTAGCAAATTTTTTATTTTTAACTTTCTTATTAAAAACCACATCATCAGATTTCACAGTTTTAACATAATTAACCACACAATTGTCTTTGCTCTTAAAACCAGAGCCCACACAAACAGTCGGACTAACAGAATTCAAAACAGGCAGTTTTAAAGAAACATCATAATTAATGTCTTTATTAGACGAAACACAAGAGTCATCATCCTCATCAGTCCATTCCTCAACAATTACTTTCTCTGCACATGAAGCAAAAACGTTAGAATCGTTCACTCCTGAAGTGGATACATTTGTATTCACAGGATAAGACTTGTCATTCTTATATTGTTTACCATACTTCATGCCCTGTACCTTTTCTTCATGTTCTTTGGTGACAGGAAGTCGAACATAGTTGTCATTGTAAGGTGGGGGTACCTGACTATATCCTATGCCCTCACCTTCGTTTTCCTTCCACCATAACTGATTATCAATCATTGAACTAACTACTTTACTGGAACCTTCGAATTTTTTGAAATCAAGTTCAGCTCTTTCAAATTTAGCATTTAAATTCAAAATCTCTATTTTGGAGGCTTCCAGTTTAGCGGTTAATTCAGCAATTTCCTGCTTGGCATCTAGGTGGTGACAACACTTTATGCTGAATTCAGATTTAAGCTTAGAAAAATCCTTTTGATTTGCTTCTATTTTATCTAAGAAAGCTTTTTCATTTTTCTTAAGTTTAGAATTTTCAGATTTCAATCTTTCCATGTCTCTAATCAAGTTATCATTGTGGATTTTATATAAATTAATTTTATCAACACAATCTTGAGAACATGGTTGAAAGCTTACCTCAAATGAGCTGGGAGGAGTGAAGGCCATGAATGCGAATTGAAGTTCCTTAATCAGCTCCTCATCAGCATTTTCTTCCTCAACATCCTCAACGTGAGCATAATTAGCGGTCTGATTACCAATGTTGAGAGCAGCCATTTGATCAACCCAGGAAAATTATTGAGCAACCAAACCTCTTTCACCATTTCCTGAACTACCCCCAACTTCTCCTATAGCATTTCCCACTAGAACCAGCGCCCTCTCCGTGTTTCCTTCCTTTGCTGGGTTGGTACATTCACGAGCAAAGTGACCCGGCTCGTGACAGTTGTAGCATCTTAGAGTGTCCTTGTTAAAACCCACCTTCTGATTGTTTGGCATATTCCAATTGTTCCTTCCCGTTCTCTTAGTGAATTTCTTGGCCTGAAACACTGCCATGGCGATTTGCCAAGAGATATCCATTTCTTCAACATCATCTGGATGGATTTGATCAAGCTCAGCAGCAACTACAGGTTGAACTAGATCAACAGCTAGAAATGCATTGTAGCAGTTCATGAACCCCACCATTAGAGCTATGTTATCTTGAGTTTCTTTCGGGATAGAGGGAATCTGACTGGAGTCTAACCAGGAGCAACGCCAGATGACAGAGGCTTACCATTATCAGCCGGAGATTGAGCAGATTTAGTGAAAAATACTGGAGCTGGTTGAGGTGGGATGGAAGAAGATTTGCCCTATGTGGACGTAAACATTTGGAAGTTTCCTTAAGGTGGAAGTTGTTGAGTGGCCTTAAACATTGAGAAGCTGTCTTGTGAGATGAGGGCATTGTTGGAAGCAAGGTTGTACCCAGCTGCACTGTAGGAGTTTACATGGTTTATTGCACGTTGCTTGTCATCTATGTCACATGCCTTAATAGTAGCCATCATCTCAGAAATAGACATTCTGTTGAGATCTTTTGTCTTCTTGATAACAGCAACATTCATATCCCAACTTTTGGGCAGTGAGTTCACCAACTTGTTGTTTATTTCAGAAGTTGCCGGATAGATGCTTGTAGATCTCATCTCAGTCACAAGAGCTATGAACCTTTGAAGTTGAGTGTCCAATGACTCTCCCAAAACATGAATAAACATATTGAATTTCTGTCGCAGCAGGTCTTGGCGACTTCTCTTCATGTCTTCGTTTCCTTCATACACCTCAATTAATGCCTCCCACAACTCCTTAGCATATTGAAGTTCTCTAAAACCCAGAGGAATCTCAGGTGAGAGTGCCATAGTTAAGGTTGAGAGAGCCTTTTCATCCTCTTCAATTTTAGCAAGATCATCATCATCGTACATAGCAATAGGCTTCACAAAAACTTCAGTTGAGTTCACACATTGATACGTGATGATTTGGGGTCCCCTAACTATGCTTCTCCAGATTTTTGCATCTTTCATCTTAACATACTTCTTGAATCGAAATTTCCACTCGCTGAACCCCTCATGAGACAGTAGACGAGGCACACGAGTGATGGTCCCCATTATGGAATCCAGTTCTTGATGAAGTGAAGCATTTGATGACACATTACTGTTAGTTAATTGTTCCATTTTAGTTTAATCAGTCCAAAATTAATTTTAAGTCCAGAAACACTCTAAAGTCCAATACACAAAGCCCAAATCGGATTGATCAGGCCCAACTAAGTTCACAATTTGCTTTGACCAAAAACAAACTTTGACCGAGAACTGAGTGTGTTGACAGAGAACAACAAATCTTGACCGAGAACCAAGAATCTTGACCGAGAACCACTGAGAACACTATTCCTTGGCCGAAAACACTGATTTTAAGCCGAAAACCCTTGTTTAAAGGCCGAGAACTATTAAGTGTAGCCGAGAACACCAAATCTACCCTTAGAACTGGATTTATTGATTAAGATTTGCAACTAACTAAATCCCGTGAATTATGGGATTCAAATTTGTTTCCAAATTGACCAAATCTCTAACCAAGAATAAACCCTCTTCTTCTTCTTTGATTAACAACTCACCGGAAAACAACAAAACCACCAAACGATTAGATCTTGAATCCGTTGATATCACAATAACGAGCCTGGATAGGTCTAAGGCTCTTATACCAATTGTAAGTCCCGTGGAGGATCTTTCAATATGATATCAACTGATCTTGATGTTGGTGTGGAAATCCAACACAAGATGATTTAAGAACAAATATCAAGAAGACACAGAACACAAAGTACTGCTTCAAAACACACGTTATTATTAACGTCGGGTGCTTAAGCACTATGCTTACAATACTCGTCTAATACACCAATGATACTAGACGGCCAAAACCACCAACTGAACCAACCAACCAACCCTAAACAAAGAGATTTATGTATAAGGTAGCCAACATACTAGCCCAACAAGAGCCCAAAGTCCACCGAGATCCATAATGATCTCGGTTTACATACAAAACACAAAAACAAGCCTAACTAAGCGCAAACCATCAAGTATAGACCCAACAAGACCCATGGGAGTCGGAGTCCGCGTAAGCTTCACATACCACTCCTGACCCTCCGTATGGGCAGCAGGAAGGGAAAACTTGGTAGTCAGCGAGTGGCGGGTCATGGCTAGCGGAATGACGTCCGCATTAACCCACAAGAACTTGTTCTTCCATTCATGAGCGCTCCTCGGAGGCTCAGTCCCAATCGCTTTTCCCTGAACGGAGAAGTTAAACCAACTGCCGCGGGTTTGAATTTTATAGATCACGAGAAAGCGATTCACCGTAGGCTCCATCTCGAGGGCTCTACAGCAAAACTCGAAGTGTCGGAGCCTCATGACCCCGAATGGATGCAAGTGTGAAAAATGAATCTCAGATGCAACCAGGAAATCACCAAAAAACCTGGTGATGGGCCTGTGGTGAAAGACTCACCATACAAAGCAATCTTCCCAGCCGGTGGCTGATCAGCCGTAGAACCAGGAGAAGGAAGCTCCGGCCCCCACTCCGGCGCCAACCCATATAGGTTGACAATATCCTGGAAATTAGACGGTTTCCAGTTGATGCATATATTTTCCACCAACCCCTTCGATGAATCCTTCTTTCCCTCTTTAGCCTTGCTACCTTTCTTCTTACCACCAGCCATGGTTGATCGGAAAACTTGAAGGATCAAAAGAAGAAGAAAAAAAGAGAAGTTAAGAGGATTGGAGGAAAAGTTTTTGCAAGTAAGTCGGAAACCGAAACGGCCTCTCATATATATACACATTGCAATTAATGCGAAGAGAGAGGGATCCAGCTCACACGCTGAAACCGTCCAGTCAGAAGACGACACATTAGGCGGGAACTGACAAAACAAAGTAATTTTGAATCAGCTGCCTAAAAACTCGTGCACCAACCTCGAGCACCACTCCTGACATGGTTCAGACAAGAGATGTCACATCACAGACGCCAAAACAGTACCCCAGTACAAAAACAACAGGAATCCAAAGGGCCATCAGTTACAACAGGCGGCAAAGGCCCCAACATAGTCCATAATTCCACCCGCGACATTGCATCACGGAAGTAACAATGGACTGGGGGGGCTTATAGAGGGAGGGTAGTAAAACTACTCACGGACCCCTTATCCGACCCGCGGATCGTTAGAAGACATCCACCACCCACGGATCCCTTATCCAATCCGCGGATCGTCTAAAGACATCCGCGCAAGGAACACATGGACTGGTAAAGCCATCCACGATCCAACACACTTTGTGGGCTTCCACCATAATCCGTGGACTGTCACGGGAGCATCCGCGGAAAGAACCCACAAACAACTCAAGGGACTCATCACACGCATGATTCCCACGTGATACGGAAGAGCAGTTGCAACAAACTATGTCTAGAAGATTCCCCCAATACCCCATGACAGCAACATCGACCAATGGAAAGAAGACACCTGGACACATAATGGCCATCCCACGACGTGCACAGATAATGGCTACACAATAAACGGGTCCAGGATGTCACATCCAGTAAAGGTTCGACACGTGTCCATTCAGGTAGAGAGGGAATAACTCGATAGTGACAACTCCACCAATCACCTTCCCCCCACCTTCGACTATAAATACAAAGATCATCTCTTCAAGGTATTCATTCACACTCACAAGCTTTACGCAATATACCGATACTCGTATTATTTCCGATTAAGATACAGTACTGATTCTCACACCGGAGGGTGGTTACGGGAAGCCCCCCCACTCTGTCCTTCCCGTAATGAGACTTAATGGTGTTTTGTTTTGCAGGCACTAACTTGGATCTATCCTCATAACACTTCAGAATACTCACATCTGGGGAAATACCCGATCGGACTATCCAGTTCGATCTAGTGTTTCTTCAGAATTGTAGGGCTCCCTCTCTTGAGAGATTTTTACAAACCAATATAGAGGTAAAAGTTTAAGGGATTTTCTAATATATGTCCTAAAGACATATGTAAGAAAATTTAATTATATGAAATATTTTTATTGAAACTAACATTTTATATTAATTACATTACTCTTTTAATAACTATTATATTTAAAGTTTTTATTAGGAAAAATTCTCAATATAGACCTTTTGAAGAGAGAATGTAATATGGCCCATAAATCTTGAAGATTCCCAAAATATATCAAAAAATATGGACTGGGGAGATGCTTTGGGAAAAGATCTGTAATATGACATAGTCGGCCAAATGTTTAAAAATATTGAGGGAGCACGCCAACTTTGTGAATAATGTTGATGGAAAAGGCCAAAAATTTGAGAATCTTGAACAAGCCGTCCATATTTTCTCACTAAATTTTCTTCTCAAAAGCAGTCTTCCCAGACGGGTTTTTACGTTTCCTACCTGATCCGTACAAATTTTCAAAATCTTGAAAATTGTTCCCTTTTAATTTCGTCTTGGCAGACGCATTTGAGAGGAATTTGTTCCAATGAGACGAGATTTATATTTTTCCTTCCTGGTCGTTCCAAATCTCATATTCTTATAAGGTATAGTTTGATTCTTCATCTCCCTAACACAAATTTTCATCTTTTCATATCTTGATAATTTGTTCTTGAATCCAAAATCATGAATTTTAAGAGGGGAGATTGGGTGGAAGTTATTGATATGGGTCCCGGGTTCAATGGTTCCTATTACGACGGCAACATAATCTCAACGTTCAGGAACGAGTACATTGTTCAAATTCCATGTCTAATGAATAAACAAGGTAACAATGGAAGAATGGAAAAAGAAGATGATCAGATATAATGACATGAAGATTAAGGAAAAATTAGTTAATAATAAATATAGTCGGTGTGGACGAAATCTACTTAAATCTTGTCGGTATTCCAACTTATAAGAAGAAATATAAATGTCGCCTCCTTGGAACAAATTCCTCTCAAATCCGTCTGCCAAGACGAAATTAAAAAGGAACAATTTTCAGATTTTGAAAATTTGTACGGATCAGGTAGGAAACACAAAAAAACCGTCTGGAAAGACTGCTTTTGAGAAGAAAATTTAATGATAAAATATGGACGGCTCCCTCAAGATTCTCAAATTTTTGGCCGTGTCCATTAACATTATTCACAAAGTTGGCCTGCTGCCTCAACATTTTCAAATTTTGGCCGGCCCGTGTCAGATTGCTGATCTTTTCCCAAAGCGTCACCCTAGTCCATATTTTTTTGTCTATTTTGGGAATCTTCAAAATTTATGGGTCATTTTGTATTTTCTCTCTCTTCAAAAGGGTCATATTGGGAATTTTCCTTTTTTATTATTCCTTCAAAATCTTTCCCCCATTCCTGACTACTAATTAATTTTATTTAATTTCCTCAAAAATAACTCTTTCGTTACTTTTAATTTCCTACCGTTTTTCAATTAATGTACACGTAAAGAATGTTCAAATATGAAAGTGACTTTTTTTCACTTTTTTTTTCTTTCTCCTTGTCACGAACCTCCCT
The DNA here is from genome assembly GCF_021521415.1 of Bidens hawaiensis. Taxonomy (NCBI): domain Eukaryota; kingdom Viridiplantae; phylum Streptophyta; class Magnoliopsida; order Asterales; family Asteraceae; genus Bidens; species Bidens hawaiensis. Next base: position 8,997 of record NW_027494718.1, on the reverse strand, counting down.
TTTCGAATGGAAAACCCATTCTTTCTTAACATAATTTTGATAAAAAAAAAGACAAGAGCCTCTTCTTCACTTAGAAAGCATTAACCAACAAATGGTTCCTCACAAATTGTTTTCTTGTTTTCACTTTGTTCTGCAATATCATCTTCATCAACACGAAGCTCATTCAGATCCAAAAGGCACACATCCATCAATTTGTAGAATAACAATATAAAAAAAAAGACAAGAGCCTCTTCTTCACTTAGAAAGCATTGACCGACAAATGGTTCCTCACAAATTGTTTTCTTGTTTTTACTTTGTATCATTTAATCTTAAAAAATAGATAAACAGGCAATGAAAATGGTTGTTAAGTAGTAAATACTTATAGAAAAATGGTGGAGAATTAGAAGTAACGAGAGTAATTTTAGAGAGAATTAAAATTTTTAATTTGTAGCATGAATTGAGGAAGATTTAGAAGAGAATAATAAAAATGTTAAATACGGTAGTTATTATAAGATTAATGCAATTAATATGAAATAATAGTTTCAATAAGAATATTTCATATAATAAATGTTTATTGCATGAACCCTTATGTGGCAATTGTCATATTTGGTTCGTATTTATTTTTGTATTGTAAACCCGAACTGTTTTAGTTTTCGGATCTTGGATATTAATAAAATAATGAGTTTTATATTGTGATCATGTTCCATACTTGTTTTGTTCCAAAGTCTTTAATAGTGTTTAAAATGCTTATTTCATGCTCAAAATAACCTAAAACAAACTGCAGGGACCAAATTTGCAAAAAATCAAAGTTTGGCCGAAATCCCCAACCCGCGCGGCGTGGAGGGCTGGACTCAGTCCTACATGCGTCTCGGCCCACCCATCAGATCAGCAGTTTTGTTATTTTGGTTCGTTTTCACTCGTATAAGGTCCTAACTCGTATTTTAACCATTTAAACCAACCAAAACTCAACCCATAATCATTCTAGAACCCTCCAAACGTATTTTTATCTCTTGTCATAATTTATTTAATTCAAAACCCATTTTTAAATAAAGCATCAAAGTTTACGGTAGTTATTATAAGATTAATGCAATTAATATGAAATAATAGTTTCAATAAGAATATTTCATATAATAAATGTTTATTGCATGAACCCTTATGTGGCAATTGTCATATTTGGTTCGTATTTATTTTTGTATTGTAAACCCGAACCGTTTTGGTTTTCGGATCTTGGATATTAATAAAATAATGAATTTTATGTTGTGATCATGTTCCATACTTGTTGTTTAGTTCCAAAGTCTTTAATAGTGTTTAAAATGCTTATTTCATGCTCAAAATAACCTAAAACGAACTGCAGGGACCAATTTTGCAAAAAATCAAAGTTTGGCCGAAATCCCCAACCCGCGCGGCGTGGAGGGCTGGACTCAGTCCTACATGCGTCTCGGCCCACCCATCAGATCAGCAGTTTTGTTATTTTGGTTCGTTTTCACTCGTTTAAGATCCTAACTCGTGTTTTAACCATCTAAATCAACCAAAACTCAACCCAAATCATTCTAGAACCCTCCAAACGTATTTTTATCTCTGGTCATAATTTATTTAATTCAAAACCCATTTTTAAATAAAGCATCAAAGTTTACCGGTTATCCAACCCTCAAACCCTAATCCTCTCCCATAAATACACCCCTATCTCATCCGTTTTCTCTTGCTCATTTTCATCTTCTTCTCCCAGAGTGTTTGATCTTGCAAGTGTTTTAGCTAGTTTTGCTTAAGTTTGACTTTAAAAGTCAGTGAAACCGATTCTTGCATTTCAATCCTTTTTGGGTATATGTTTTTGATATTTTCAGTTGTTCAAAGTTATTTTATGTTAAGAAAACCACTTTTAACTTTACTTAAGGCTTGTGGTCACATAATTATGCATTTTAGGCCCGTTTGGGTCGTTTCTAAGAAGCTTACTCGCTTAACTTTCTTGTTTGAGTTTAGATATGGAAATTTTATTTTATTGTTATTTCTATGGTTTTGGGCATGTAGTAACCATCCTCGGTCACATATCGAGTCAAGGACCGAACCAAAACCGAACACTCGTTTAAACACTTTAATTAACTTTTGAACAACCATGTTTCATGGAAACATTCTAGATCTGAGTTTCTCCTTTATATTTTAGTTCTATGGTGTTGGACATATGGCAACCATCCTCGGTTTCATACCAAGTCAAGGACCGAACCAAACCGAACACTCGTTTAAGCACTTTATTTAACTTTTAAACAAAGATACTGTATGAAACACTTTAGATCTGAGCTCTTCTTTATATTTTAGTTTTTATATGGTTGATATGGAAGTGCAAAACAAATCTTGGCTTGAACCTAAGTTTCGGCTAAAAACCGAGTAAAACCGAACACTTATTCTAACAAGTTAGTCAATGTTCAAACTACCAAAAGTTCAACCTATCTTTTTAGTTATGTTTTGCTTTATATTTCTCATATTACTTAAGATTTTGGAAGTGTTGGAACAAATCTTGTCTTAAACCAAGTATTTTGGGTAAAAACCGAAATCGAACTACTCGTCTTAACGAGCTAGTCACCGTTCAAACCACCAAAAATCTTTCGAAACATTTTTAAATCATGTTTCACTTTATATTATTTATATTTATAATATTATGGTATGTCGGTACCAAACGTGGTTTTATACCGAAATCGGGCCGACTTACACTCGCTTAAACCCGAGTTTGGGACTTTAATTAATAAAAATTCTCAAATTTGTTTAAGCTACTAATTTTATTGAATTTATTAATATATTTAAAATGTTTGATAAGTTGGATGTGGATTTGCTACTTTATCAAGCCCCGAAATAACTAAAGCGAACAAATCTTTAAAAATCGGATCTTGATGCTTACACTAGTGGGATCGTGCACGCTAACACTAAACCAACTCCCCTATGTAAAACTTAACAAAGGTTAAGTAAAATTAAACATCAATGACCCAGTTTCATATGAAACTCATTTGATTAATTCTTTACTTTATTTAACCGCATTTTTGTAAAATATAACTTAGATTCCTGAAAACCCAAGCCTTGTTTTTATGAACTTTCATACCATTTATATTCCATCTTCAAGACTCAATATTAACTCAAGATCTTTCAATCTAGGACACGCACGTTAAATCGTCGGCTTGCTTTCTTGAAGATTATTATTATACCAAGTTTTCTTCATGAACGTCACTTTGTCCAAGTGAATAATTTTATCCCCGTTTTCGTTTTTAAACTTTGCGGGCAGCTTGTATACTTAATTAAACAAAAATGATTTAAGACTTGGATTCTCAACCCACAAACTCTAATTTATGTGTTACTTAGAATAATTGCTCGGTTGTATGTTATATGCCTCATATGATTAATTGTTAAATGTTTATTGCTTTTGTTGGTTGGTCTCATCCTCATCCTCAATAGTATGATCGTACGCTCCTCCTTGTAATTTGGTGTTTTTGAATATTAGAAATGAGCCTCATTTATTTACGATTTCTATACCGCAATTGTTGTCATTATATACGGTTTCGCATAAGAGTTGTGGATTTTGCCCCATATTATCTATATACAAAAAATCATGAAATTGTTCACCAACATCGGTGTTGACAAAATATATTTTATGTAACGTTACAGGTTTGATTATTAGTTAATTGAAGTTTTGAAGACATTAGTTTAATTTGGACCGTTAGGTTATTAATGAAATGCACTATTTATTTTCTTGTACTTTGTTTATTGTAATGAACAAGTTGTGTTGTATTTGATGTTAAATGAAATTAATGAGCTGCTTAAGTATTGTCACTTTAATAGTGTCATGCGCATTAAAACAATCACGTCGCACCCCGACATGTTCCACCGCTTTTGGTCGGGGTGTGACACCTTAGGGTATATATTAGAAAATCCCAAAGTTAAAATACAAAGTAAGACAAAAATGAGAAGTGTGAGAAGGATTTATGGTCTAAAAAAGCTCATAATAAAAATTCAAGAAAAAAAATCATGACACAAAAATATAATTAAAAAATAAAAAACTAAAATATTTCCCCCATTTTTTTCGTTAAAAAAGACACAATTTCAAGGAGAAAGACACAATGACGAAAATAAACAAAACACAATAATAAATAAAAAAAGACACAATATATCGCAAAATACGACACAATACCGAGCATAATATAACACAAATATATTATCAAGAAAAAAAGACACAATGTGAAAGAAAAAATACACAATTAATGATGAAAATAAATAAAAAAACACAATGATATTTTAGCATTAACATTATGTTTTTCCTTTTCTTTTTTAATAGGAAAGACAGAAGAAACATTTTTAGTTTTTTTTAATTTATTTTGTTTTTTATTTATATTTTAAGTTATGATTTTTTAATTAATTTTTTAGATGACTATAAATCCTTCTCATATTTTTATTTTTATCACCCTTTATAGAATAACGTGATCCGTTAATATATATTCTATGAAATTCTACAAATTATTCACACTTTTATAAAAACTTATTTGATTTCATAAAACTAAAGCTACTAATGTAAAGTACTTATTTATAGTGAACGCAAAATAGGATTCAAAAGTTTAAATTCCATCGAATGAAGTAATGTAACTTAAATATTAAAAAAGCTATTCAATTTAATAAAAGTACGCATAATTTAAGACTAGGTCAGTAAATCCCCCCACCCCCACCACACACACACGTCACTATTTGAAATTAAAACTGAAGGTGTAAAAGAGGCACCAAGTCCTCCAAGGTAGATAACCCAAATATACATCTATGTCCACGGGTTGTACCTAAAACCCTTGACGCATTACCAAGTTGTGCATTGCACTTGTACTGCACAACCACCCAATGCGGTGTTTACAATTACACGGCATAAAAAATGAGGCAACAGAGGAAGTTTAAATGCAAACACTATGCCTAACGGTGTATAAAAATATATACCAAGAAAGGGATTGTTCAACCAATTCATATACAAAAGTCAAATAAGGAAGCTTTAAAGCCCTTACACTTTCACTAACTACAAAACTCATCCATAATAGACGTGCTTAGAGTTTCGGTTAACAGATAAATTTCAAATTTGCATATGAAATGATTCATCTAAGTCTAGGGGACACGAGCGCTATGCTGCTTATAAGTTATTAGGTCTTGTTATCAAACATACCATTTACAGCTTCTACTTCAAAAAAAAAAAAAAAAAAAAAAAAAAGAGAGTATACAAAATGTTAATCAATCATCATCAAAATAAGTAGCAAATGTACAAAATCCAAAGTAGAAGGACTGTTTTGCAACTTTTACTTCCATATGACTTTATCTACTCTTTTATTTTCCATGTCTTATATAACGCAATAACTTCCTTGATTAAAGAAGAAAAAACTTGTTATACTTTACTTGCTTCTTCATCCAAAGCACCAAAATATATAAAACCAGAGTGTTCATCATTCATCACAAGTCACAACCATCGTCTCACTCAAATGGCAGATCACCAAAGAATCCACCCGGGTGGCGGTTGAACCAACACCGGACCTTGAGTCACAAAACAAACCCACAGCACCATTGGTCCCCCAAGGCTCATCCCGGTCTGAAAACGGTCACCCAACCGAACCACACCCGCCTTTCCAACGCACCATCCCGGTCCAATACTCCAAACCACCAAAAAGGAAAAACTGGTGCGGCCGTTGCCTATGCTGCACCCTTTGTACAATAACCATACTTGCCCTTGTTATAGGCGTGTTAGCAGCAGTAGTGTACTTCGGGTTTGACCCGAAACTACCAAAATACTCGGTTGACGGGGATGACGATCACCCGGTTCGATCTCAACACCGACAACTCAATATCTGCTCAATTCAATGTCAATATTACCGCGAGAAACCCGAACACGAAGATCGGGATATCATATGAAGGCGGGTCAAAGTTGACTGTGATCTACATGGGTACAATCCTGTGTGAAGGATCATGGCCCAAATTCTATCAGGGTCATAGAAACACAACTGTGTTAGATATCCCGCTAACGGGCCAGACCCAAGATGCTAGTGGGCTTTTGAGCTCGTTACAGGTCCAACAACAGACTGGGACTGTTCCTTTGGTTCTTAGAGCAAAGGTCCCAGTAAGGATAAAGCTCGGTGAGTTGAAGTTACCAAAGTTTAAGCCGCTGGTGAGGTGTCGGGTGAATGTGAACACGCTATCGGCTGATAATGTTATCAGGATTAGGGATAGTAGTTGTAGTTTTAGGTTTAAGTTATGATTTTTTGGAATTATTTTGGTCTTTGGAGGATTGTGCTATTATTATTATGTTATAATTTGTTTTGGTTATTTGTTGATTCGATATTGAAGAGAAAGAGGAGGATCGCAGATCGGTTTTTCCTCCCTTCTCTATATTGTTTATGATATATATGTTTGTATATGTTTTGAGATAATAAAGATGCTTATTTGTTTAACCAGTCTCGCTTTATAGAAATATTTGATCTGATTTTGTCAATCAAGACCGACCCGTTCAAAAGTTTACTGTTGTAATCTGAACATATTAAAACTGTGGATCAAAATAATATTATACATTTTATAAAGGTCCTTATATAATCCCCAAAAGAGGTCAATTCATGCTTTATACATACCAAACTAATTAACTATTAACATAATCTATCACTTTGCAGACTAATTCAATTGGTAGCATCAGCAATGGCAGTTTCAATGTATCCAATATGTAAAGGGTTTGGTAACTGTAGTTTACAGGATTAGTTGAATAACTACTGCACACACACAATTACGTATGCACGTAATTTTATTTTAAATTATACTATTAAATTGACGTTTTTAAAGGTTTAGTTCACTGAATTTGAGACTACAACAGTGAGTCCAATACCTGCATGTAACTACAGTGCGTGCCACCGAAGTACCTAAGCATTAAAAACCGCAAGGTCCTAAGAGTTGCTCAATTGCTTTAAACTACACGTCCTTACGATAGTTATGATTGTCTTTTTAGAATAACTTTTAAATCTAAACCACTCATGCATACCGAATATATCAACTATTACGATTATCTATAACTTTGTGATAACTATAGTTAATAGGATTAGTTGAGCAACTACTACTACACACCTATATGCATGATGTCTATATATGTGTGTACATCTTCACTGTTCCTAACTAAGAATGCGAAACCAACAAGATAGTAAGACAAAAAGATCATCAAATGAATTCTTAAAACATTCTTGGAACACCAATAGTTGTAGAAGATAAGGCCCAGTTTCAACCAAAAGCTAGATGAATCCACCCAAGACATATAGCAAAAACATAAGATTTCAAGCCCATGAATCCAACAATGGTTTCTTAAAATCAAATCATTTACTCTCTTTAACAAAACATAATTGCAATTAAGCAGCATACCATATAACTCCTTAGTGAATAACAGGCTTCAGAGGTTGGGCTCTCACTTCTGACAAATCCAGACTCGCATCAAGTTCCTCATCAAGTTCCCCAATAATGCTTCTGAAGATAATAATAATAATAATAATAAAAATGATTCATTAGTGTCTCACAAAACTATAAATTCTAATATAAATGAACAAATGTTAACCGATTTAAAGAAGCATACATGTTATCACCCCTAATGATGTAAAGACCCAACACATGTTGTTGAACTCCTTCCTGCAAGCAAAATGTGGTCAGATTATAAAACAAACACGGAAAAAATTTCAATTGGACATTAAAGTCAGATTAAGCTAAAAACATAATCAGTTTAAAAAAGATAAAATTATGTGTGAAGTAACCTTGGTGGAATAAACTCTTTCATGAGATTCATCCAGAATTATATTTGTTGCTTGATCAAAACCTTTTAGAATTCCCTGAAATACAAAAATTGAAATTTTAACAAGAAATTATGTGCATATTATTAATTAATAATAATAATAATAGTGAAACTCACCACTATGTTTCGTCCATCATTTGTGATGACCGAAATGAGTTCTGTAGGGAAATACATCACTAGCATTAGAAGAGACGAGTTACATTAAAAGCTAGTGAAACAATAATCATGTTGTACTTACGATCGACAACAGATTCAAGACCCGGGCCACCTAGCATATTTCTGCAACACCACAAAAGCACCAACTTACTTCAAATCACTCGTGAATGAGGTTGATAAAAACAAATATCAAACCAGTTGTTATTCATTGGGGACTTTCATCAAACAAGTGATATGCATATTTATTAGGTTAAAACAGGAGTGCAAACGAACAGACGAACTTAGGCTCGTTTAAGGTTGTTTGCCAAAATATATAAATACTTCAAAATGAATATAAACTAATTATTAATGAATAATATACAAGCCAAGACGAATCAGGAGCTCTTGTAAGTCAAAAGAAGCCGAGCTTGAGCTTGGGTGGTTAGGTTAAGGGATTGAATAAAGTAGACAATCCAATTTGGACGAAGAAGGCTAAAGACTCTATCAAAGAGATTAAATGTATATAAGCCCTAAAATTATGTCATAGATTTAGGGTTTTTACTCATACTATTATTATATTAAACCCAGGTAATGACTAATTATTCATTGGGGACTTTGATCAAACAGGTCAGGTGGTGTTTATTTAAGGCATACTTTCACAACAAAACATCAATTTCTTTGAAATTAATTAATTCATTACCTCCTTTTATAATTTATTTGTGGAAGAAAGACCCGGAAAGAAAGAGAGGAAGAAACAGGTACTATGGAATGAATGTTGTTAGTATTGCTTAGGGTCTGTCATTTAGGAAACAATGTTTTTGTTTTCAAATTGCCCCCTCATGTTTTAGTTTAAGCCCTACAAAGCCCCTAATGTTTTGGTTCATTATAAAAAAAAAAAAGTTAAGGGTATTTAAATTTCACCTTAAAGGGTAAAAGGGTTTGAAGGGTCCAACCCTTTTCAAACCTGGACCCGTTTACTAGTTTCTAGATAGATATACATCAGATTCACGATCAAAATAATTTATGAGAGGTTTGTATTTCATATATAATTTATCATAAATTTCCCAACT